>NW_006293318.1:175129-196721 GCF_000327345.1 Myotis davidii
AACTCTTCTCCACAGTGGTTGCATCAGTCTGCATTCCCATCAACAGGACACTAAGGTTCCCTTTTCTCCACATCCTCGCCAGTACTTTTTGTTTGTTGGTTTATGGATGGTAGCTATTCTGGCAGGGGTGAGGGGAAATCTGGTTGTGGTTTTAATGTGCATGTCTTTGATGATCAGTGATGTCGACCATATCATTTGTATTCATTTATAATCTTCTATAACAAATCATTACAAACGTAATGACTTGAAAACACGCAAATTTATTTTCTTATAGTTCTGTAGGTGAGATGTTTAAATGGGTCATCAGGTTGCATTCCCCTTGGAAGGAATAGTGGAGATTTTTCCAACATCTAGAACAGTGGTTCTCAACCTTCCTAATGCCGTGACCTTTTAATACAGTTCCTCATGTTGTGGTGACCCCCCAATTTCATTGTTACAAATTGAACATAATTAAAGCATAGTGATTAATCACAAAAACAATATGCAATTATATATGTGTTTTCCAATGGTCTTAGGCGACCCCTGTGAAAGGGTCGTTCAACCCCCAAAGGGGTCATGACCCACAGGTTGAGAACCACTGTTCTAGAAGCTTCCTGCATTCCTTTATCTGTGATCTCTTCCTCCATCTTCAAGCCAGCTGCACAGCATCTTTAAATCTCTTTTCCCCTACTTCTCCTGCCTCCCTCATTCCCTTAGAAAGACCTTGTAATTACATTGTTCCCACCCAAATGATCCAGGATCATTTCCCTTTCTCAAACTCCTTAACTTTATTCACATGTATAAAATCTCCTTTGACATGAAAGGTAACATATTTTCAAAGCCCAGGGTTTGGGATATGGGCATCCTTCAAGGGTTAGTATTCTGTCATACAGCTGTTTATCACCTTATTTTTGAGATCTTATTTGACAGGTTTTATGTTTTTATTTAGTTGCATTGTATCTTAAGTGATTGGAGGAAGTTTCTTCTCTAAACGGAGTTGTTCCCTTCTGAATAAAAACATTGGTTATTGCACAGTTTTATCCTTTTCTTCTCCTCAAAATCATGCTGTTTCTTCATTTTTTATCATACATAGCAGTCGGTCCTCAGGCATGCTGTCAGCTCTCTTCTTATCTGAATTTTGTTTTTTTCTGTAAAGGCACAGTTTGAGGGATCTGCATAATTCCTGGTCCATCAACTATTCTGTAACTGGAGGGAATTGTGGAGAAAGACATATCACTGAAATGAGGTTGCAGTTTGAAAATCTGGGTTCCTATCCTTTTGCTCTATGGCTTCACCCAGAATTCATTACATTAACAGGAGGAATCCCATTCTCAGAGAGAGATGCCTCCAGGGTCCTGATTCAGTGCCTGGCTTTGGATTCATTTTCACCCAGGAACTTCAGTACCATGGCTCATTTCTCCATTTCACCCTCTTCTCCCAGCAGCCATTCCCTGTAATGCTCCTCTTTCAGGAAAGGGAACAAGAACGGAGGTCCCTCATGTTTCTTCTCTCAGGGACAGTTTTATAGGCTCTGGTAAAGCTACAAGGGGAAGGGGGAGTGAGAATCAATCTGTGCAGCACCTGCCTCTCTAGTTCATCTTTTTCTTAATTTTGGCTTTTCTGCCAGAGAAACAGTTGTTATAATTTGACATTATATGATGCTCCTTACCCTGTGGTGTCACTCTTTTTTGTCGTTTTGGGGGGTTTGGGCTTGCTGCACTGTTTCTTATGAGCATTTTATTATGTTTTAGAGAAGGGAAATTCTGTGATGCTGTTTCAATCAATTTACTTCCAATTGAAGCACAATTCCCATGAGTCTTATCTTAAATGAGATTATTGGGACCAATTCAGGATTTATTGATGAACCAAAACTGTCAGAGAATGAAAGGTGAGTAATATATACTTCAGTATCTATATAACACCCCCTCCCCATTTTCATGAATTATATGTTAGTTTTAATGATCTCAATAGAGCTCAACACAAATAGGGCCTAAATTATAATCCAAATTATTTAGTATAAATCATTTGCTTTTAAAGGTTTTATTAGATTTTAATACGGGAATGACACACATTACTTCTTTGGGGCAGGCATGGATCTTTCATAAAATGTACAGGCATTCATAATTAGGAGAGATTCTAAAAGTCACCCAATCCAATCAAATTTGAAATTGTGGAAAACTCTGTAGAATTTTTGCCAACTGATCATTTTTTGCCAATTTTTACATACTGCACCACCTCCTGAGGCAGCCCATACTGTCTTTTGTCTGATTTGTATAAAAGTTCAAGATATTCACTTGAATTCTTTTCTCATATTGACTTATGCTTTGTCTAGGGGCCTTATATAATTCTCCCACATGGGAACACTATCCATATTTTAGAGAATCATGTGTATCTTCTCTTCCTCCAGTTACAATCATGGGCATTAAATCATATGAAAGGTTTTGAGTATCCTCCCCATTCTAGTGTCTCTGATGAGAACACATCTGGCAGGAATAAACGCTGTTAAAGTAGAGCCTTCAATCTGAACACATGCATCAATTATGCCTTCACCTACAAAGAATGGCATAGACTCGGTCTAGATAAAAGTGCAGGGTTTTCCTCCTTAATTTCCCCCTAATGACTGAGAGGCTCAGGGCGTTTAGCACTTTAGTGACCAATTCATATTATGGACTGAAATTATAGTCACTAGTTACTCAAACTGCTGCCAAAAGCCTTTTATTCTCTTCCTAAATTCTATGCAGTTTGCTTCAGGTTCCAGTTTGCTTCCTCGTGTCCAAAACTGTTGAATTTCATTTTTTAAAGGTGTAATTCACTGGATAGATTTGAAACCTATTTCATTATCCAGTGCATTCGTTCTCCCCAACTCTATGTTATACTGGCTTTGATGTATTGGTAATCATATATCAGCTGAGTCCTTTTTAAGAGTAGAAATAGAGAGGAAAAGTGGAGAAATATAATAAGACAGAACAAAGGAATGTAAGGGGAAAGGAAAAAAGAAAAAAAAGGTAAGTAGCTCTTAGGTCAAGTATAAAGGGGCTGTATGTTTCATTCTCCTTTCATGTAACCCAAATTCACAGAAATTTAGCAAATTTAAAAACAGTGAAAGTGCGACCTAATAAAAATTAATATAATCCTACTTCTCATTCATTTTGATAGATCCTCCCTTGCCCCAACTGGTGGGTGGAGTATGACGTAACCTGCAGCCTGGAAATACCTGAATGCCTAAACATGTACCTTATATGGACTATACATTGAACCACCAATCCACATCTGCCAAATACCCTAAGCCCTTGTTCCTATATGGACCATACATTAAGCCACTAATCAGCGTGCGCCGAGTACACTAAGCCCCCGTTCCTTCCCATTCCGCCCCTCAAAAGGTGTGCTCACCTCTGCACGGATTGCTGTTCTCCCATTGCGAGACAGCCTGGCAGGTCTCTTTCCCCTAATAAAGCCTGTAATCCTGGTTTTCGGCTCCCGATTGGTCTCTCAAGTTTTAGAAACCATGGCCTAGAACATCACCTCAAAACTTGATATAAATGCAAATTATCAAGCCTCATCTGGATGTAATGAAGCAGAAACTTGGGGTGGGGCCAGAATTTATAGTTTAAAAAGTCCTCCAGGTGACATATGAAAACTGAATTTATCTGAAAAATAAAAAAGTCGATATTAAGAAAAAAATGTAAATGGAAGATTATAAGAGAGGGTTTCGCATGCCAGCAAAAGTTACTGGCATGCCATGTTTGGCACGCGTGCCAGGAGTTGCCCACCCTTGCCCTAAGCCCTTGTCCCTAAGTACCTGAGTGTTTAACTATGTACCTTATATGGACCATACATTCAGGCACCAATCAGTGCTCGCTGAGTACCCTAAGGCCCCAGTCCTCCCCATTCCTCCCCTCAAAAGGTGTGCTTACCTCTACAAGGGTTGCTGCCCTTCCCTTATGAGACAGACCAGCAGGTCTCTCTCCTAATAAAGCCTGCAGCCCTGGTTTTCGGATCCCGACTGGTCTTTCACATTTCAGAAAAATGTATAAAGTATGAATAAATACATAAATATGATTTTGCCTCTGTATTTCCTCAAATTGCTCAAAGTTCTTCTCACACATCTTATTTATTATCCTCACACATGTATGTATACTTGAAGAAGGAAATAATTTATATATAGGTTATTTTTATTTATCAGACTAGGTAAAATCCTGGAATTGTTTTATTGAAGATGACAATAATTTGATGGAAAGAAATTAAAATTAATTAAAATACTATATAAAACTATGCTGACCATGGTGCAGAAGTGAGCCAAAGACGTGAGAACATTTTAAGTTAAATATGAACAAGTAAGATATTGGAAGACAGATGTGACATAAATGTGGCACTTGAATCTTTCAAAACTTTTTTAGAAATAACTAAATTGAGAAGATAACTTCAAAAACCCCAAAATATGATGTTTAAGGCTACTTGGAACTGTAGGCAAGTCCTAAAGTGCTAGGTGATCTGAGTCCTATAGTCATAGAGCATAATAATTATAGCCAATACTGTGCTATAAACCTCAAAGTTAATGAGATGTGAGATCTTAATTATTCCTACCACAAAGAAAATAGAAGATAGAGAGAAAAAAAATGGTGAAAGCCAAAAAGCAATGAACGGACAGTAATGAGATACCATAATATATATTAGAATGGCTGAAATGCAGAACATTGACAACACCAAATGGTGGCAAAGATGACTAGGAACTGTCACTCACTGATGGTAGAAATGTGAAATTGGAAGACAGTTTAGCAGTTTCTTTCTAAGCTAAACAAACTTCTACCAATGATTCAGCAATTGTCATCCTTGTATTTACCCACAGGAGTTGAAAACTTCTGTCTACATAAAACCCTACAAAGGGTTGTTTATAACAGCTTTACTTATAATTGCCAAAACATAAGGAAAACAAGATGTCCTTCTGTAGGTAAATGGATAAATAAAATGTGGTGCATCAAACACTGGAATATTATACCGTGCTAAAAAAGAAATAAGCTGGCAATGTGTGAAAAGACATAGGAACCTTAAAGGCATAATAGCAAATGAAAGAAGCTAATCTGAATATACTATGTAGTATATACTATATGATTCCAACTATATGAGATGCTGGGTAGACAAAACTACAGAGACAGTAAAATCATCAGTGGTTGCCAGGGGTTAGGGAAGAGGGAGGGATGGATAGGTGGAGCACAGAGGACTTCTAGGTCAGTGAAACTAGTCAGCATGATACTGTAATGATGGATACAAGTGATTATCCATGTATCCAAACACATAGAACAGCAAACCCTACTGCAAACTATACATTTTAGGTGATTCTGATGTGTCAGTGTAGGTTCATCAGTTGTAACATGTGTACCACTCTGATGAGGTCCTTGCAAATGAGTGAGGTTATGCATGTGTGGGAGCAGGGGTGTATATGGGAAATCTGTCTACCTTCCTCTCAATTTTGCTGGGAAAATAAAACTGCTCTAAAAAATTGACTTAAAAATAAAGAAATAAAGACAGAGATCCAAAGGATATTAGAGAAAGTGCTAGATATAGAAGATAGACATGCATGTATAAAAGTGGTACTCAGTAAGTACCAGTCGGGGTGGGGAGAAATAAGCAATGGAGCAAAAAAAATATTAAAACCATTGCATTCTGCTCTGCCTAAAAATAGCCCTGAAAACTATAAACTGACATTTTTTATTACAGACATGGGGAATTGCTCAGAATGAGTGGCCCATAGATTTGTTCTCGTAAAATTCTTAGATGGAAAAGAGCCTGTGGGCATTAACACTTTTAGAAAACTATCAGAAGGCACCCATTCCCATCATCACGGTGATAGTGTCAGCGGAGGCACGGTGGAAATTCAGGAAGTTCATCTCCACTCAGCACTAAAGACAGGATGTCGGAGAGACCAGGTGGGAAGCCATAATGCCTGCCCTCAGCTTCGGAGGTGTTAGTGGAGACCTAGCGGGAAGCCAGAACGCCTACCCCACTGCACAGGAACAAGCTGCACACTCCGCATGTGTCAATGGAAGCCAAGTGCGAAACCCGGACTTCTACCCACCTAGGAAGCAGAAGCCCACCTTTCCCCTAAGAGCATTTTCAGAGGAAGCCAGCTAAAACACACGGTTGATATATGATCCAGCGTTTCATAACATTACATCCCCATGCCCATGTTTTTATTATTACAAAAAGATAAATAATTATATCAACACCTGGAAAAAAATCTCAAACTAAATGAAAAAAAAATACAATCAGTAGGTGCCACCACTATGATGACAGAGATGTTAAATGTATCTGACAGACTTCAAAGCAGCCATGAGAAAAATGCTGTCACAAGCAGTCACAAACATACTCAAAATGAAGAGCTAAGAAATAGAAAGCTTCAGAAAGTAAATACAGGCATAAGGAAGAATCAAGTGGAAACTTGAGACCTCAAGATACAATAAAAAGAAAACAAAACAATAGATGGACTGAACACCAGAATGGAGGAGGCGGAGAACAAACCAATTAACTAGAACAAAGAGCAATAGAAATCGCCCAGTTTGAGCAATGGAGAGTAAATAGACTGATTAACAACAAACGAGCAGAGCCTCAGGGACTTGTGTGACAACAACAGAAGATTTAAAATTCATGTTATCAGAGTCTCTGAGGGAGGAGAAAGAGAACAACCTTAATAAGTATTCAAAGAAATAATTGCTGAAGCCTTCCCAAATCTGCAAAACATATACACCTTATTCAAAAAGCTTAACAAGCTCCACACACTGGGGTAAAATTTGTCCAGAACTTAATAAGCAAACACAGACATACACATCCATACACGTAAAAGTATGATTGGGTAATTCTGCATAATATATGTGGGTTGTAATAATGTCAATATCCTGGTTGTGATATTGTACTAAAGGTTTATAATGTCATCACTGGGGGAAACTGGGCAAAGTGTGCACAAGATTTCTCTGCATTGTTTTCACAAGTGCATGTGAGTCTACAAATACCAGTTAAAAATGTTTATTGCAAACCACTCTGAATTTAGTTGTGCTGTCCTTTCTTACTATCTTGTAATGTAAAGAACCAAGAAGGAGTTTGGGAAGAACATTTGATGCTTCTTATAATCTTGGAATGATGTTATAGAAAGGGAAAGGAGACTGTGGTTGCCAGAAGGTAAGAAGGGGATGGGGTAAAGAGAAGTGGTTATGGTTATAGAACGGAACATGAGGCACTCCTGTGGTGTTAGAGATGTTCTACGTCTGGCTGTATCAGTGTCAGTTCCCTGGTTGTGATATTGCACTGACCTCCTGTAAGATGTTACCATTGGGCAAAATTGGGGAAAGGGTACATGGGGACCACTCCGCGTTATTTCTTATAACTCCATGTGAATCTATAATGTCTGAAACTTTAAAGTTTAATTAAAAGTGGAATTCAAAAATTAAAATAAATGATTAGGAGTTATATAAATGACCAGTAATGGATACTGAATCATTAAAGGTAGACATAATCTTATTATCAAATAACTATGGGAATTATGGTTTCAGACTATTATAATTTGAGATAATGTGAAAATGGGGGGAAAAACAAAGCTTTGGAACTAATAGGGAGGCAATGAAAGGGGTTTTAGAAAGCTAAGGCTACAATTTTTCACAGAAAATAAATAATTTATCAATATCGCAGAATAAAATTAAATCATGAACAGGCCCTGGCCCGGTAGCTCAGTTGTTTGGAGTGGCATCTCCCTACACCAAGTTTGGGGGTTCCATCCCTGATCAGGGCACATACAAGAATCAACCAATGAGAGCAAAAATAAATGGAAAATATTTATGTTTCTCTCTCTCAAATCAATAAATTTTTTAAAACTTTAAAAAAAAAGTCATATAGTTTAACATGATGTCATTAGTATATCAACAGTTTGTATTATAGTCTTAACATTATGGACACCAGTTAGAAATAATATTTCTTCTAGAGAAAAATACTTTATTTCAATTTCAAAAGTTTCACTTTAGATTATTCATGTTGCTTTACACTTAAATAAAATTAAATGTAGCATTGTCTAATAATCCAGTACAGTGCCTGGTATAGCAGCAATGTCCATGGACCTAGGAGGGAAGGGAGAGGAGGTAACACATGTAGTGAAAGAGTTAGTGTACATCCTTGGGACTGTAAAGAAATGGATTTGCACCTTTGATTTAGTATTTATTGACTGAGAGTTTAAAGCAGGCATTGAGTTATTACAAACTCAGTTTTATCATAATCTAATTTGGAACAATTCTGCTCATCTTACAAGATTTTTATAAGGATTAAATGAGGTTATATAGGGACAGGTTGGAACAAAGTACTTGACATTCTCTGCTCTCTGCCTTGAAGTTAAGAATATATTAATTTCTCAATTACTATTAGTTATTTTATTCTCTCCCTTATTATAATCCATTATATTTAATATAATTTTACTAAGGTCACAGGGAGTTCACAATATATTTAGAATAACTTCTATTTAAAGTGATTAAGTGTTAAGAAAGGAAGAGTATTGCATTGCCATTTGCTGTCTAGAAATCTCTCAGCGACCCTGAAACACACAGGCTTGACTAGTTATAAGTTACCTTTTATTTCTCTTCTTATTGGGAATTTTGTGAAGCTGCTCAGGTTTACCAGGGACAATTTTTCTTGTTGAAAGTCCCTGAGGTGGGAAAACAAAAGATTAGGTTGGAAACTGAAGTGTCAGTCCTGGCACCATGTCCCAGTTGCTTTTCATAGTGGACATTAGGTTGTTGGCAGGAATGAGCCAAACAATTTATTTATCTCTGACTTCCAGTCAGGCAGCATCTGGTTTGCAATGGAAGACTGAACATTCGTCTGCCTTTCTCTACCTCCAACTGTCCTCCCCATATGTACTCACAGAAGTAAAGACAACTTCTAAATCAAATTAACAAAATGACAGACCATTGGGCAAAATATGGTGCCTTTTCTCTCATTAATAAAGGGTTAAAGAGTAAACAAAGCTGCTCCCAGCACAAGTGATTATGCAGGCAAAACAGGGGCCATACAGGTTTGCTGACCAGCTCTGCGCCTGGTTGTAGCTTGGGTTCCATGTTCTACTTAGTCAGTCCCTGAGGGAAAACTGACAAACTTGCTCTGAATCCAGTGACTTGCTGTCTCAGCATGGATTCTTTTGACAATACCTTCCTATGAAAATGATCTAATTCACAGAACATTGAAGGGTAGGCAGGTGGTCACAGTACTACCAAGCGCAGTCAGTGTACGGCTCACCTGCCTTCTTAGGGAAAGTAACTTGGACAGATTCAGTACTCCCTCTTAGCAAGACCTATACAACAGCTATCAGCTAGCAACTAATCCATACAAGAGTTGATTAGTTGACACTACAGGTGGTACTTCATCTACTAATCACAATTCAGGTGTGCGATCTCATGAGATCATGACCTATATTCTTGAAGTTGTATGCAAAATTAGGTGAACTTATTATTTAAGATATAATTTTTAAAAATCAGGCAGTATATGGGTAAGTAAACACTACATATTATTTTAAACTAATTGATATTTATAGAACACTGTCCAACAACTGCACTAAGCACATTCTTCTCAAGGGTGCATTGCTTTAAACAAAGTGGAGCATAACAAAGGTCCGTAAAAATAATCCCCAATAAATATCAAAAATGTTTAATCTAACATTTTATATTGTCTCCACACTGAAATAAAATGAAAAATCTATAAAGCCTGATAGGTAAGAAGGTCACAAATATTTGCAAACTAAATATTACTCTTCCATATACCACATAGGTCAAATACCAAATCACCAGAAAAAATAAAGAATAGTTTGAAGTGAATGATAATGAAAATAAAACCTTAAAATTTGGAGGATGCAGCTAAAGCACTGGTTAGAGGGAAATATATAGTATTAAGTGCTTAGACAAGATGTTAATATTAATTATTTATATTTT
Source organism: Myotis davidii (assembly GCF_000327345.1). Classification (NCBI taxonomy): domain Eukaryota; kingdom Metazoa; phylum Chordata; class Mammalia; order Chiroptera; family Vespertilionidae; genus Myotis; species Myotis davidii. Next base: position 185,065 of record NW_006293318.1, read on the forward strand.
CACGTCAAGAAGATAACAAAAGAAGAGCAAAGTAAACTCAAGTTTAAGAGAGAACATAATAAACATAAGAAATCAAGTAACAAAGAAAAGATTAACACATACAACTTGATTTTTTTAAAAAAGTAAAAATTCTCAATTTTAATAATTTTTCAGGAACATCCATACTGTTTTTGTAGTGACTGCACCAGTTCACCATTCCACCAAAGTGCACAAGGATTCTCTTTTCTTCACATCCTCTCCAATACTTATCTTCTGATTTTTTAATAATAGCCATTCTAACACGTGTGAGGTGGCATCTCATTGTGGTTTTGATTTACATTTCCCTCATAATTATTGATGTACAACATCTTTTTATGTGCCTGTTGGCCATCTGAATATCTTCCTTAGAAAAATGTTTATTCTGACCCCCTGTCCCTTTTTTAATTGGGTTGATTTTTTGTTGTTGTTCAGTTGTAAGAGTTCTTTGTATTTCATGGATATCAATCCCTCATAGGAAATATTTGCAAATATCTTTTCCCATTTGGTTGGTTGCCTTTCGATTTTCTTGATTTCTTTTACTGTACAGAAGCTTTTCAGTTTGATGTAATCCTATTTGTCTATGTTGGTTTCCCTTGTCATTGGAGTCAATTCCACAAAAATGTTTCTAAGACCAATGTCTAGGAGCTTAGCATCTGTGTTTTCTTCTATGAATTTTATATTTGCAGGTCTTCTATTCAAGTCTATATATTCTATTTTGAGTTAAATATTGTGTATGGTATATCAGAGTGGTATAGCTTTATTCTTTTACATTTGGCTGTCCGGGTAGTTATCTGAAGAATATGAAAACACTAACTATGAAAGAAATTTGCATTCCAATGTTCATTGCAGCATTATTTATAATATCTAAAATACGAAAACCACCTAAGTGTCCATGAACCAATGAATGAATAAAGAAGATGTGATCTGATGTATATACATATAATGGAATACTATTATATAATGGAATACTATTCAATCATAAAAAATTAAATATTGCCATTTACTACATGAATTGACTTTGAAGGTATTATGCTAAGTAAAATAAGCCAGTCAGAAAAGTGAAAAAACAACAACAAAAACTTGTAGATATAAACAGCAGATTGGTAGTTACTAGAAGTGGATGACAGTGGAAGGAGGGACTAGTGGGCAAAGAAGGTCAAGTGTATTGTGATAGATGAAAACCAGAATTTTGGTTGTAAGCATGCTATAATATATACAGATATCAAGTTATAATGTTGTACATCTGAAACTTACATAATGTTATAAACCAGTGTTTCTTCAATGTAAAATATTAGAGAACAAAAATAAAAAAGCAACAATTGATAACTCCTTAATATATACGAGGAAGATACAAATTAACACTATCAGAAATGATAAAGAATGTTTTTAAAAACTTTATGCAATTTTGAAAATATAATGAGGCAAAATTCAAACAATTTTTGGCCAATAAATTTAATAAATTAGCCCTAGTCGGTTTGGCTCAGTGGATAGAGTGTCAGCCTATTGTCTAAAGGGTCCCAGGTTCGATGCCCATCAAGGGCAAATGCCTGGGTTTCGGGCTCAATCCCCAGTAGGGAGTAGGCAGGAGACAGCTAATCAATGATTCTCTCTCATCATTGATGTTTCAATCTCTCCTTCTCCCTTCTTCTCTGAAATCAATAAAAATATACTTGAAAACATTTTTAACAAATTAGATAAAATAGACAAATTCTTTGGAAATAAAAACTTACAAAAATGAATATAAGAAGAAATAGAATGTCTTTTAAATAAATTGAATACCTAATCAACAAATTCCTATAAAGAAAATTCCAATACAAAATTGTCTCACAGAAGAAATAAACACAACCACATACAAACTCTTTCAGAAAATATAAGAGAATGGATAACATAACAATTCATTGTATGGGTTCAGAATATATAAATACTTGATAAAAATCTACACTAATAAAAGACAAAGATGCTAATTGCCCATCCCTTTGCTACACACTAAGCCATGCCCACCAGCCAATCAGAGCAACTCTATGCAAATTAACCCAACCAAGATGGCAGCAGGCAGCCAAGGAGCTGGAGCAAGCAGGAGGCTTGGTTGCCCAGGCGATGGAGGAAGCCAAGCTTCCCACCAGCCCTGAGCCAGTTGTGGCCTCCGCTCATGGCAACAAAGTTTCAATTACAGAAAACAAATAAATCAACAAAACAACAACAAAAAACTCTATTAACAGAAGAATGAAGAAATAATTTTAGTATATTTGCACTAGGGAATGCAATTATTCTCATTAAAAGAAATATGATTCAGAAAAAAAAAACCACAAATAAAAAACAACAACTACTGATATATGTGACTACATGGATTAATTAAAAACATTATATTAGTAAAGAAGCCAGATACCAAAAAGTAAAGAAATCCCCTCAAGCAACAATACTGAAGAACAATAGTAAAATCTTGCATTCACTGTCCTAAACCCATCACATACATTATTTCATCTAATCTTAAAAAGTGACAGGCATTATGATTCTCATTTATAGATGATACATTTGAAAAATAAAAGCAGTTAAGTATGATGCTTATCATAGAGAGGATTAAGTAGCAAGTTAAATATATCAGTCTAACTCTACTTGAGTTGAAATCTCCACACTGAGTGGCCAGATTATTATGACCAGCCAGATTACTATGACCACACCATCAGTACAATGAAGTGAATTAGTTATGCAAATAATAATAATAATAAGACCTTGAGAGTATTTGCTTAGGAAGTTTTCAATATTCAGTATTTTTGGAAGTGTCAATGAAGTACTGATGGGGTGGTCATAATAATCTGGCCACTCAGTGTACACACCGAAGACCATGCCATTGAACTATGGTGACACCGGTTTTGTAATCAAATGTGCATCCAATGTCTTTCTAGTCTAAGAGAAGCCAAGTTCCAAGTATCTTCTTCTTGAGTAAAACAAGGATAAAACACAGTCACTCTTTCTTGAATATCAGCTTTTAAGGACCACCTTTTGATATTGAGATTTTAAATATAAAATAGTACATACGATAGTATTAAAATAACTATGAATATATAATTCAGCAGTAACAAAAGTAAATTTTGTACCATATGCACTTAAAACTGACTTTGTAATAAAATAAATTTTAAAATAATAAACTACCCTTTGCCCTAATTCCAACAATGTCTTGTAAGGAACCAATATAATGACTTATGTGTATGTTCTATTAGTCTATGTTAATGCTTTTAGGTCCATATATAAGTAACAACAAGTAATATAAGCTATTATATGAGTTTTTTGATGAATGGAAGAGCCTTGATAGAATTGATGAGAGAATTTCTTGTATTTTTGTTTGTGTGTTTTTTGTTATTGTTTTGTGTGTGTGTGTGTGTGTGTGTGTGTGTGTGTGTGTGTGTGTGTTTTATGAGAGCATTTAGGACCCTGTTTACCACACTGTTTTTATAAATATATAATTATTTTGCATTGAAAGTCTAAAACTTTATCAAGCATTAAATGTTAATCTTTCTATGATAACTAGAAGACAAAACACAAAGTAGTTTGTATTTTCCCCCTAGGGACCATGTATCTCTATTTGAAGCATTTTTAGTTTTGTGCAAACATGAGCATTATGTTGATAGATCTTTATAGACTCAAAAATTTTTGATTAATATTCACTGATAATTAAAACTATAAAAATGTGGATGTTTAGAATTATTCTACGCATTCTATGCCAAATTTAAACTGTTAATTACTACTATTTATTCTTCTATAATTATAAAACACTTTTTTTATACATTTTGATAATTCTGTACCCTGGATCTTCAAAAAATTGAGATGTATGTTAAATGTACTTACTGTTTCTTCTTTTTTTTTTCCTTTGCTATTTTTTCTGAAAACAAAAATGATGTTAGTAAATTGATGGGGTATTGTATCCTTGATGGAATTTTTGTTCCTAGGATATATAATTAGTTTACTTTGTTTTTACTTTTTGTCATAAAACAGAATATCTTCAGGTACTTTCTGTGTATTTGGGGTGCTCAATGTTGCTGCTTTGCAATTGCATTTTAAAGGATTTGGCTGCCTTTCTGCAATTAAATTTGCTCCAGAATTCTATTAAGAATGATGACAGCTCTTTGTTGTTTGGGTTTACTTCACATAAAAAGGTTAATCACCATTCTAATCTCCTTTGTAATTATTTTCTCATTAACATATTTTATAAACTTTCGCTCTGACTCCCTCACATTTTCTAATTTTATGCTTTCTTCTGATTTTAGAAATTGAAAAAAAAAAGTGCACCAAACTCTGGAATGGAATTGTTATTAAAAACAGAAGCTCTGTAATCCAGCTGCCTGCATCCAAACCCCAAGTGTACTACTTACAAACTGTGGACTTAGGTAAGGTTTTCATCTACTAAATTCAGTGTTTCAACTTGCAATAGGGAGATTATAAAATTTCCATAATATTTTGAGATACATAAGTTTTTAACGCAAAGCAGAGAACACAGTGGCTGATAGTCAACAATAAAAATTAAATGTTTTATTATGCTTTATAATCAAAAGACCATTTCTTTGAGGGCCAAATTTTCATGACATTTTACACTCTTACCTCATATTTAAAGAAATAATAATTATTCAAGGATTATTAATTAACCAGTTTAACAGACACATTCTATTTTTAAAATCTAATTTATATTATAACTATACAATTATAGTACTGAGCTCTAATTTGAATAAGTTTAAAATTTTAGAAGTATGTATAATCTGTTAACCCTCTTTTTAATTGTAAGTTTGACTTTATAGATTTTCTTAATTTGTTCTGCTAGGATATTTCTGTTTTACTATGTGTTTTTTCCTAAACTAAGCATAAGATATATATAATATTTTCCTTTTATATTTTCTAATGTAATCATTTATACCTTTCCCTTTATTATTTCCTTTTTTTTTGGCCTTTCTTTTGGTGTATTTTATTGCTCTTTTCTAATTGAGTTGAATGTTTAATTTGTATAATTGAATGATACTGAAAGGAGTTTTAAGAAAAAAATAGGCAGGTGGATATTGAAGATGCCAGGGTGCTTATCTTACACAGGGCAAAGAGAAATGCCACAGAAAGAGGGGTTCCAGGCAGATGGAAACATTTCTTGCCTGAGCAATTAAAGCAGCCCCATGAGGTCCCCTTTGGGGGCACCCCTGCTCAGATGGAGTGTGTATCTGCTTCCCATAAACTCCTACCTGTTTTACTAAAGAAGCCTTCTTATCTGAGAGTTTAGTCAAAACTTTGTGAGGACAAGAACCCACAGGAAGAAAAGTCTGCTCCCTGAGCCCTACGTTTCAATAAGATAAGCTTTTCAGATATCCAGAGCTGTGTCTTTTCTTTTTTCAGTTCAGATGTGTTTTCTTTAACTATGACATTGATTTTGACTTCCCTTTTGGAAGTTCTTACTCATTATTCAGAACCACCTGTGAAAGTTGGAATGGGTTTGCAATATTTGCACTCTGTATCAATTACCTTCAGGAGATTAAATTATTGGTATTCATCAGCATTGTTTTATTATGGCAATTATTATTTAACTCACAAATTGATACCTAGAAATGAGGTCCTGTAGTAATCAACTTCTAAAATGTGTGGCAATGCATTTGGGACCAGGTGATAGGCATTAAAGAAACAGGTAAAACAGCTGTAAAAATGGTAACGTGTATTATGGAGAGGGACAATATTTAGTGTAAACTATTTCCCGTGATAATGTGGAAGGGAAAAAATCCACATAATGATCTTGTAGGGTTGAGGAAGGTAATTTTAAGGGATTTCAATGGTGTGTGCTGTTCCTAGCTGTGTTTGATAAGGCACTAAAAGAATTGAGCTCAGAAATAATGTAGCCAATTTGCAAACAGAATTTGAAAAGAATACAATCAGACCAGAAATTTCAGAAATGGAAAATAATTTCTCCCCAAATCAGCTTCAAGTAAAAGACCCAAATTTGGAAAGGGGGTGGAGGTGCAGAGACCAGAGGTCAATAGTTCAGTAAGGCATGGCCTCAGGGAAAAGAGAAAACCAAGGGTGTCACTGGAAAGCTCTTTTACATGAGAGCCCTGGAAGAATTAATATGAGCACTTAGATCTTCTCAGCCAAAGATTCTAGAATGGCTAAAAGTGGGTTGCACAGGAGTCTGATGCACTAGAGCCTCCGGAATTGCCTTAGTAGAAAACCCACAGAGTTTATGTGAATGCAGAATTGGTAAAAGCTCTGCCAGAGGGCTGTTTGAGATGTAAACACTCTCCGGGCCTCCCAATTTCTCAAGACACACAGCACTGTCTGTGAATGCTGCCCAGGCACCAAAAAGACTTTTCCTTGGTTTTAGGGCAGAGGTAGACACATCACTTTTTCCTGTAAAGATATAAACAGTGATCATTTCCGCCTTACTGGCCCCATGTGGTCTCTTCATATCTTTCTTTGATTTTTTTTGTATGTGTGTGTGTTTTGTTTTTTTTGCACTGAGTAAACTTTTTTTGTTGTTAGTAAGCTTTTATTTTTAAAAATTTTTTATTAATTAAGTTATTACATATGTGTCCTTATTCCCGCATTACCCCCATCCCCATGTGGTCTCTTCATATCTTTCTTTGATTTTTTTTGTATGTGTGTGTGTTTTGTTTTTTTTTTGCACTGAGTAAACTTTTTTTGTTGTTAGTAAGCTTTTATTTTTAAAATTTTTTTATTAATTAAGTTATTACATATGTGTCCTTTTTGTTTTGTTTTTAACTCTTTTGAACATAAACCTTCCTTAGCTCACATATTATATAAAAAGAGACTGTGGCTAGATCTGGCTCAATGGGCTATAAAAATGGGGGTAGGAAAGTGTTCCCAGCTGTGATGGCGGAATCCTAGGACATCTGTGTTTGCTAACTTCCTGACAGGAGGTGCTTTTATACCTTGGATCCAGGTGCCCACTGATGGTAGGCTCCTACTCTCCCACAGAGACTGGGCAATAGTGCTCTGTCTTCCTTGATGACATTTAAAAGAATGGTTCTCAGGTCTTGGAAAAACATATTCCTGGGATGCAGAACTGGAAAGAGGGTTTTTAAAAAAGATTTACATCCCAGTGAGGCAGAGAAGGGATTTATAATTATAAGTTTTCTTAAGTAAATGTTGTAAGCTAAGGGAAGGGAGGGCCATCTGTATTTAGGCTATCTGTTGTTGTTGTTTTAATATGTTCTTATTGATTTTATAACGAGAAGAAGAGAGTGGGAGATATAGAAACATCCATGAGTGAGAATCATCCATGAGAGAGAATCATCCACTGACTCCCGCCTGCCCCCTACTGGGGATTGAGTAGGCATGTGCCCAGAACAGAATCGAACTGGTGACCTCTTGGTGCATGGGACATGGAATGAAACTCACCCAACAGAGCCATGCCGGGAAGCCATCTGAATTTTGTGAGATCTGGGGTGAAGGAGGAGAGAAAGATCTGAGTCTGGAGGCAGTTAGAAGCCTGTCTAAAGTGTAGTCAAGGGTGGAGGGTGGAGGGGGTCAATGGGAAAAAAACGGGGCGGGGGGGAGGCTTCTGTAAGACCTTCAAAATAAAGATAAATTTAAAAAATATTCCTTCCATCTCTGAAATTCTATCACCATTTCCCATTGTAGAAGTCAAGGCTAAAAGGGGAAAGAAGAATAAAAAGAAAATGCACTTAAAAACTAAATTTAGTCAAGCTAAGGAGAACATTAGACCATCTTGGTCAAAAACAATCAGCATTATATCAAAAGTTACCTTTAATCCAGCAAATCTATTCCTGATAAACATCCTAGAGATATTCTCATATATGTGCAAACATAGCTATTTCAATGCATGGAGTAAAAGCATAAAGCAAGGTTTTCAGAAAGTAGAATTATTTTTGTTTTCATGCCCCTTCCATGGGCTAACTTGGACTAGTTCATTCCATGCCCTACGATGAAGACTTGGTTGGGCAAACCCGTGAATTTCTGATTAATTTTAGACAATATAAAATGTTCTCAGATCATTTTAAGTCACACAACTCAGTCTCACTTTTGTCAATAAAATGTCCTCACCCATGTAGTAAACAAAGCTGCAATATTGGTTTAGAGTTAAAACCTCCCCTTTTCCTTCAGTTGGGAGAGGAGTTTATAAATTGTCTTTTCTCTTTACCTTCAGGAAATAGGCAAGGAAATGGAGGAGTAAAGTACTGTGCGCTGACTTTCTCAGTGATGGCCACTGTGGAAATTTGGCTTCAGTTCTTTATGGCACTAGCATGCCTTGGAAGCGGTCCCTTTCTCACATGGTCCCTTTGTTGGCTCTGGAGGATCTCCAAGCCCCACTCCAGGTGGCAGCTGGATGCCTCACCATGTGGTTGTACCCTCCTGGCTGAAGATAAGAACTCTTCTGCTCAAAAAACTTACTCATTCCCCTAGATTTGAAATTAAAATATATAAAATATATTACACATATATTTCTATCCTTCAGGTTTCTGGGACAATTAAGGAAAGAAAAATAATACCAAGGATACTTAATTTAGATACATCCTATTTGATTAAATTCTTAATAGAAAAGGAGTGGAAGAGGCAACAGTATGGAAGACATGTATGAAAAGATAAGACAATAGAACACAGGCAGAAGTAAACCGAAAGGAGATAAAGGTACATCAGATCCTGTAGTACATGTTAATTATGTTTAAGGCACCCTCTGATAGTTCTTTAGCTGTGAGTCACAGAATATTTAGCACCTCAAAACACTTCTCTTTGAAACTGCTAATCAATCAATTAACCACTGTTCACAACTCCTTAGCTCCTGGTTAAAGGCTAAAAAGGGATAGAAAGACATTTTCCCTGAAGAGCTTCTATCCCTTCTTTGTTTGCCACTGCATTCATGTTCCCACCATGTCTCCCATATGTTAGGCAGACCTTTAAAACAACTGTTTTGAACTGATAAGTGAATAACTGTACCCTCAACCTCCAGGGGAGAAAGAAAGTTACTTTCTGACCTCTATGATGGGGCTAAAATAATATCCCCAGATGAGACAAGTGAAAGGTCATATCTTATCCACCTCGCTAAAGGTAGATTTACCAAGCTAAAGGTATATTTGACTCTTTAATTCCACAAACTTGTTTGTGTACCTATTAAATAAACCCAAAATTTCAAAATTCACCCTTGCCTTGGTGTAAAAATTAGTGTCACAGTAGTAGTTCCACAGAGTACAGGAATCTTGATCGTTTTAAAAAGCACAAGTCTAAAAAAAAAGAGTCAATCTTTCTTGCTGTGTGTATGTGTGTGTGTGTGTGTGTGTATGTTAATTTTCTTGATTCTAATTCCACTCTGTCACATTTTAAACAATTTTGGGCTGCATCATTTTCACTGGTAAAATGGGAAGATAATTTTAGTATCTACATCATGGAGTTTTGGTAAGATAAAACGTTAAGAACTTAGCCTACTGCCTACCACCTATTAGGTATTCCACATACATTATTTACAAATATTATCTCACTTTATTCTCTGCAGAATCCCTAGAGGCTGTTTCACAAGTTTGAAAGGAGACATTTCTCACAAGCACAATATGAACTGCATTAATACCATCACTGACTGCTAATGGCTGCATCGAGGCTGCCAATGTCCGATGTCTGCTTATGTCAATATTGAGGGTACTAATTGCCTTCATTTATGAAGCCTGGACATTCTTGTAATCATTGGATAAAGGTCTAGCAGACCCTTTCAGAGTAGAAGCCACAGGCTTCTACTATTATTACACTATCATTTTCTCTTGAGGAAATACAAATATAAGATGTTTGGTGTTGCCCCACCCCTCTTTTTATAGTCCATCATCCTGTTGTTTAAACATAACTTTAACATCCATGATGAGAGGATCTTTGAGAGAGATAATATATTCTCTGTTCACAGTTACACCGTTGATGGATTTCATTCATTGATCTTGAATCAAACTTATGTTTCAAGTATTTATTCCCTCAGGAAGAGTTCCCTATACACACCTCCCAGAGTTCTGCTCAATAACTCCTGTAAATAACTACTTTGAAAGCTCCACAACCATCACCAGCACTCAGGTATGGTAAAAAGGACTGAAACTTTAGAATAGGCATAGCTTAGTCTCAGAAATGGATCAAAACAAAAAGAGCCATTGCCAGATAGCAGCTGAGAGGGATTTGGGACTAAAGATTGAGAAAGGAAGGAGAAGCTTAAAAGAACCCATCAATATTTTTTAGAAGCTTTTGGAGTCAAATCAATATCCACAATATAAAGAGAAATGGGGAAAAATAATAAGGATCTGTTCCATGGATGGCTGGTATTACTTATTACTATCTCCTGAGAGTAGACCCAAGGCTCATAACATATCAAACACTTACATTTCAGAGAAAAGAGAGATTATCAACCAACTGGTAAGGTGGGATCGGACTCTCAGAAAGACTATAGGTTCTAAACTGCAACCTGGTCTATAAATTTTATATAAAGAGTGATGGAAGCAGACATCCTTGTCTTGTTCTTCATCTTAAGGGAAATGCTTTTAGTTTTTGCCCGTTAAGTATGATGTTGGCTGTTAAACAGATGTTTAATTATAGTAACAATAATTATTAAAGAACCTGCATATGCCCTAACTGGTTTGACTCAGTGTCTAGAGCAGAGGTGGCCAAACTTTTTTGACTCGAGGGCCACAATGGTTCTTAAACTGGACTGGAGGGTCGGAACAAAAGCATCGATGGAATGTTTGTGTGAACTAATATAAATTCAAAGTAAACATCATTACATAAAAGGTACGGTCTTTTTTTTTTAGTTTTATTCATTTCAAACGGGCGGATCTGGCCATCTGGCCGTAGTTAGCCCACGGCTGTCCTACACAGGAGGTGAGTGATTTTTATTTGCATCCCTGTGTTTCCAAAGTCCCATTCTCCTAGTCTAATCATAGAGGAAGTGTATCCAGGGTTTCAGTAGAGCTAGAAGCAAAGACAGTGTCCAGAGTTTTCTCTGCATGTTTGAGTTGAGTCCAGACTGAGTCAAGTCCAGCATCAGACTAGCAGCAGTCCATTAGTCTGTTGTGTGTAGGGTCCACATGGCCGTGAGCCATCAGGGCAAGTGCAGGAGAGCCAGGAAAGCTCACCAGAAGCAACGAGAGGCCCAAGAGAGTGAACTCCTTTGTTCAGGGGATTAAATATCCCAAATTCTGTGCCCTTCCAGAGGCCACGCCCATTCTAGTCAATGACCTGTTTCAAGGTGTGAGTGACAGGCAAGTAGCTTCCCAACATCCCCCAACTTTACTGGGCACGTGTCTATTCTCCTCCCTGTCTAGTTCCTTCCCCCAGCGAACTGCAGGGAATAGCCCAGTGGCTCACTCGGGAGTGTAAAGCTTTAGCTTCCTAGTGAGACTGTCAAAATGACATGCCTTCCCTGTTATTAATAACCACTTAATTATAACAGTATGGACACTCTGTTGTAAAGGTCATCTGAAGGTAGCCAAGTTTTCTTCAAAGAAGGACAATTTGATAAATCTTTCCATATGATTGTATTCCCAAATAAAAGATTCAATCCCTGATAAAGTAACTAGAATACAATTGCAATTTTTAGAAAATTAGTTCGGAGTAGATATGGTTATTAATTTATTCTCTTGAGTAATATTTGTCTCTCTCATCTTTACAACTGGAGA
>NW_006293318.1:196904-209197 GCF_000327345.1 Myotis davidii
TTAATATTTATTACTCATAATACTCATTGGAGAATTTTATAATAATCCTGTTAAGGCTATTTTTCTACCTAGAGTCTATTTATTTGTGTTCTTCATAAATAGATACACTTATATAGCCTCAGATTATATCAATGAATAAAAACCTATGGAAAAATACAGCAATGATGACAACAGCATATGGTGCAATTTTTAGATTTTAAAATGACCTACCAATTAAGAGACATTAATTTACAAACAACAGAAAATCCAACTGAAAGTGGCTTAAAACAATAAAGGACGTTAATTGGCTTTGATAAGTAAAAGCAAGAAGACCAACCTTTGGCATTGATTTGATTCAGGGGCAGCACGGTGCCATTGAACACAAAGCTTTTCTCCTTCCTTCTGCATTATCGTCAGTGGTACTCACTTCATTGTCAAGCTGCAGTACTTTCAAGAGCTGTCCACATCTTCCTTCCATCAAGGGGCGGAAGCCTCACCTGCAGAAAACCCCTGATAAGGCCGAATAGGCGTCTTCCCTTGGACTGCAACAAACACCGTACCCGGTCTTGTTGGATCTACTTGAGTCTGGGATGACACATTCCCACCATGTTTTCAGACTATTACCATATAGAAAGCATTTCATATGCTATAGGGTATATTTCCACTTTAACATCTAGTCTTGTTGGATCTACTTGAGTCCGGGATGACACATTTCCACCATGTTTTCAGACAAATTACCATATAGAAAGCATTTTATATGCTATAGGGTATATTTCCACTTTAACATCTTCATCTAAGAATTTCACAGTGCTAGAAAATATAACTTCTAAGTATGAAGACAGCATTTTGATTAAGGGGCAAGAACATTTTTGCTATTGTTTCCTTTAAAATATCACATTCATTAAATTTTTAGGTTATAAAAACAGAGTATGTATTTATCATCCAATATATTTCTCTTTCTACAATGCATTATTCATTTATCGATAAATGTAGTAATTTGTGGAGAATTTAAACATTAAAAACTGCAGGTAACACAGTGATTTAAAATCAACCTCCAAATATTACATAATTTTCTGTCCATTACCATAATAACAAAGTGAAAATAGTCAAACTTTATAAGGAAACAATAGGAAAATAGCTCATATTTGTTGCTCCTTTGAAAACACCATTGTTAGTACTCAAATACAGAGGACAAACTTTTAACCCGAGGGTTGTAGAATCCTTTATAAGTGAAATCATCAACTTTACTTCAGTTTTACAATAAGTTATTTAGGAAAGAAAGAGATTGTTTTGATCCAAACTATTATGAAATATTTCATTTTCACCAGAAAAGTAAAGTTTAAAGTTAAAAAATATTAGCAAGTTGAACTAACATAAACCATTCATCAATGTATTGTACTATTTTAACAAATCCAAAATTATAAAACAATAGGTTAGGGAAGATCTCCTATTTCTAAAAATTGGTCAGTCTAGCTTTGAATGACTAGACAAACCCTGATCCTTAAGAACTTCATTTATAATATGAGAGAACTAGACTAAATGCACTTTAACATTGTTTCCAACTTACAAATGTAGCATGTAGCATGGCTATCTTCAGCAATCCAATGGAATGAGGATTCACCCTCACAGTCTTTTCTAGATACATAAAGATCCTCGTTAAGGTACAAAGTTTTACTTTAATCAGTTACAATTAAGGCATTATGTATTTCCTGTCACCCTAAAAAAATAGAAGATATGACTGATATCACAATCTCCTAACTTCTTAATTGTCTCGCAGATTTGCAGCTGATGGATTTGATCAGCACACATGGATTTCTGGGCTTTGGCTCCAATTCTCCACAACCTTTAAAAAATTCTCAGTCTCAGAATGAGAATACCCATACCTTCCCTCTCCCTCTCTCATTGTTTTGAACACCAAAAGAGATATCATGTACCAAAGTATATAAACTACTACTATATAAACAACAAACCACTACGCCAATGCAAATAATTATAACTTTGATTAACATTTTTTTACGTTTACCTGATGAAAGTATCTGGATATTGTATAAAATATATCTTCTTTTAGAGGATGTGTACATTTATAGTCAATATCCTTCAATTATCTGACTTTTCTATTCTCACTTTGTTTCATTTCTAATTTATCTGCTTTATCTTCTCATTTCATGGGGCCCCATAATATGTTTCCTCAGAGTCTAGAACAGGGGTGGGCAAACTTTTTGACTCCAGGGCCACAATGGGTACTAATATAAATTCAAAGTAAATATCATTACATAAAAGGGTACGGTCTTTGTGAACTTTTAGTTTTATTCATTTCAAACGGGCCGTAGTTTGCCCACGGCCATAGTTTGCCCACGGCTGTATTAGACTCTAGCTTTCTTGTGGTATCTTTGTGTGCCCAGGGGGTCTGGAAAGTTTGACCTTTTAACGTGTGACTTTAGCATTTGATATCACCGTTCTCTTTCCAACACTGGCTCCCTAAGCTGGGAAAGGTGATTTGTTTGTTTTTTGAGATTCTTAGGCTCCAGCCCTAGAGATTCTGATTCCATGCGTCTGGGACAGGACACAGGAAAGCTCTGACAACCACACTGGGAGAAAATTTACGGACATCGGTAGAGAACTACCTGTAATGAACTTTTGCAAGAAAAATTGTAAATACTACATTAACACCAGAGCTATGACAATGCAAGTAAATGCTGAAAAGTGTGTGGCCTTCTGCGGCAATTGCTTTCTGCTTTATTTGTAGTCACTCACTAGTAAACAGAGACTGTCTTAGAACAATTGTCATCACTAAATAAAACACGGAAGATCTCCAACTAACAAAGAGGTGGCTAAATATTTAACCAGCATTATTCAGAAAATGTTCAGTAGGCCTTCCTTAATGAAAAGTATAAATAAATGGCATGGCTACCTGTACAAATTCAAGATTTCCATGTTTCTGAAGTTTACCATAAATAAGACACCAAAAAAGTAAAGCAAAACGGATCTGGCCGGCGGGCCATAGTTTGCCCACAGCTGGTCTAGAGAGTTTGACCTTTTAACGTGTGGCTTCAGCACATTTGATATCACCATTCTCTTTCCAACACTGGCTCCCTAAACTGGGAAAGGTGATTTGTTTGTTTGTTGAGATTCTTAGGCTCCAGCCCTAGAGATTCTGATTCCATGCGTCTGGGACAGGACACAGGAAAGCTCTGACAACCACACTCGGAGAAAATTTACGGACATCGGTAGAGAACCACCTGTAATGAACAAATTCAAGATTTCCATGTTTCTAAAGTTTACCATAAATAGGACCCCCCAAAAAGTAAAGCAAAACTGGTATTATTGAAAAATAAGTTAAATTAACTTCAAAAATATGTGTTAAATAGATGCAATCTCATCTTTTAGGAGTTTTAAGAATGCACATGCCGAAACTGGTTTGGCTCAGTGGATAGATTCATCTTTTAGGAGTTTTAAGAATGCACATGCCAAAACTGGTTTGGCTCAGTGGATAGAACGTTGGCCTGAGGACTAAAAGGTCCCAGGTTTGATTCCGGTCAAGGGCATGTACCTGGGTTGCGGGCAGATCCCCAGTAGATGTGCAGGAGGCAGCTGATTGATGTTTCTAACTCTCTATCTCCCTTCCTCTCTGTAAAAAATCAATAAAGTATATTAAAAAAAAAGTGTGGCCTCTGGAACCTACCTGGGTTCCACTCCCTCTTAAAAAAAAAAAAAAAAGAATGTACAGATTTTACATTCTATTTATTCTACACAGAAAGGTTAAGTATGGAAAGAAGATACAAAATGTCTGGTGCCAAGAATGAACGCCACCCCTTCCAACTTAACACAGACCCACATTTGTTTCTCCAGGTGTCCCAGATCTCTGCAGCCACCGCAGAATGTGTCTATGTATTTGGGTTGTCTGCCTGGCACACAACCCTCATGACCTCCGCTGTTGGTGTTGTCATAATTCCGGCAGCAGGACCCTGGGAAGTCTTAGGTAAATATAACATTCTAAGACGCATACCTTTAGCTCCCCTTGAAATATTGTATAAGACATTATATGAGCAACCTACAACCCCAATTAGCCAGAGTGTCACTCCAAATATTGCCATAGGAGGTGATGTGGATAAATATATGCAGGAATTGGAAGAATCTATCACTTTTCCTCAGAGGAACCTAATTTCCACAATAACCAATATTTGTCAAATCCAATCACTGAATGTGACATGAATTTGAAAAGGGGTACACTGCCTTTGTCGGTACGGGTTTCATGGTTGCTTACATGGCATCATGGAAAAAGTGTTAGTTGGCTGATATATAAACTACTTGTATTGGCTGTTCTGGTTCAAATCCTATTTGGGGAGAGGTAATATAGTACAATACAGTGTAATGTAATATAATACAGATCACGCAGATCCCAGCAGTTTCATAACGATCTTTAATTGTCATTTACCTTTCAATTTGGATCAAAGCTCCCAAACCTTCCATTTTGTTTTGTTTTGTTTTGTTTTGTTTTGCCACCATACAATAAAGAGTATGGAAGTGAGTAACATTCTAATCGAAGTGCAGTTTATGTAGAAATATCCTAACAGTACTGAATACTCCAGCTGGTGATGGGGGTCTTCCGGAAGTTGTCCTTGTATTCAGTCCCACTCTCAGCCATGCTGAGTCCCTCCTGTCTCTTCTAGGTCTTTATCACCCTGACTGTGAAAACAAACAATGTTAGCTTCTTCATCATTTTTATCTTTAAATATCAAGCAATTCCTGAAGAGTCAAACCAACTAGCTCTGTAACAGCTGAGCTGATGGTACGCTAAGATTTTCTGGAAAGAGGCATTTAATTATACTCGCCAATCTCTCTGTCAACCCTTGCCTCAGAAAGCGAAATGAAATCTTCTTATCTTTAATGGACGAAGCACACAGACAAGCCCAATGGGCAGGATACTACATTGGGTGGAGGGCCAGGAGGAGGCCTACCTGCTGAGGCCATCCCAGGGGGAGGCAGAATGAAGAAGGGGCAGCCGGGTGGGCCACCGAGATCCTCGCAGCTGCCATGCCATCCTAGCCTTGAACCTGACCCAGGAGCCTGAGTCACAGACACCTACTCACTGCTCACCTTGAGCTAATAATATGTCCCAGAGATGAGCTTATGCTGAAATATTTGGGCCTAAGTCAAATGCCTCCTTTTCAGAGTCAAGGAAGGAGTTTACTTTCCTTGAAACATGAGATTTTAGCTGGGAGGACCTAAAATGAACACCAGGACTGTTACCAAAAGACAAGGGAATGATTGAGAGGATGACAGAGTTTATGCCCAAAAGTGAGGAGCTGGTTTGTGAATGGGCTGAACCAGGGAGGGCATAATCAGAAAACAGTTCCATTTTTCTCGCTCTCTGGGCCTACAAATACTCACCGTAGTACCTAGTTTAACTGCCTCCAGAGGGCATCTTCATCAGATCTCCCTCCACCCTGTTACCTTATCCATGGTGCTCTAGTCAGGTGCTCTTCCCTCTTTGGTTTGAAATCTGACAGGTGCTCTGCTCAGGTGGGGCTAATGGTTTGTAGACTTGCCTGTGAGAAGAGAGGGCATGAGTTCAATTTTATTTTTCATTCAATTAATTTTCTCCTCCTCCCCCGTCCCCTACCTTCTTTTGCTTCTGACTGGTATGAGGGTGGGACCATGGACAGAAGGACAGGAAGAAGAAAGGCAAAGGGCTCTATGTGTCAAGTGTTTGTTTGTTTTAATGTGGCTCTTGGTGGCCCCATCATGGGCTCCATCCAGAAGTAGACTTTTTTTGGTGGGGGGTTACTTTTAACTATTTTAACTATTTTTAAATATATTTTTATTGATTTCAGAGAGGAAGGGAGAGGGAGAGAGAGATAGAAACATCCATGATGAGAATCATTGATTGGCTGCCTGATGCACGCCCACATTGGGGATCCAGCCAAAAACGTGGGCATGTTCCCTGACCGGGAATCCAACCATGACCTCCTGGTTCATAGATTGATGCTCAGCCACTGAATCACACTGTCCAAGCCAAAAGTTGACTTTCTAGTTCAAGGTCCACTTTGACTGTTCCCTTGCAAAGATCGTCACATTTTCTTCTTTACTGATTCTTACATGTATATCCTGCCTGGCCACTTAACACCCTCTCCCACATCTTGTCCCCAACAGAAAATACCTACAATCTCTCTGCCGAAGCCCCTTCACCTTCCTGTCCAGCCCTCTAGAGTGAGTTGCATTAAGACTTCTAGGACTCTGGGTAACACTTGTCCCTCACTGACACTCTGGCCTTATCCTATCTGTCGAGGTTAGACAACTCCAGCTAAACTGCTACCTTCAAAATCACCGAGGCAGGAGACAGCCACGGACTCCTTGGTTGGTTTAAAACTCATATTGTTGGGGGTTAAGTACTCCTTTGCATTAATCTCCAGGAATGGCTTAATAAGCATCTACTCCAGAAATGGGATGCCTTTTTTCAGACCAAGTTTTGGGAGTGATTTATTTAGGATTCCTTCACTCTGCCTTAGTTGAGGGAGAGAGAGAAGCTTTTCTCTCAGCCACCGGAGGAAGGGAACATCCCACAACTTCTAACTCCAAGGAGTTTCTTCCAAAGAAGGTTTTCTAAGTGAATGGCCAGCCTCCTGTAAATACTGTAGGGAAGTAAGGAGGGACAGAGGCTGCCCAGGTTGGAGCAGCCTTGCGAAGGCAGGGGTTCATGCGACACATTCTCCGCTTGAGAGTTTCAGGCTACATACTGAGACTACAGGAGTTCAAATAAAAAATAAAGTAGATTAGGGATACATTTTCTGATTTATTCTGCCACCCACTTAGTAGTACAGCAGCCAAGCCAAAGAGCTTAATATATTTGTCCTACCATGCTCCTTTTTTTTATTGACAGAGAAAAAAATGGACTAAGGGAAGAGACACTAAAAGGAAAGGAAGTACTGAATATGTAAGTGCTTCTATTATCCTACCCCCTGTGACCCAAGACTCCTGGTTCATGAAAGGTTAATGGCATCTGTGATAGCACTAAGAGTACAGGTGATTTCCTTCATCTAAAAACAGAGTTTTCAGAAGAATGTAGAACTATATTATTGTTTTAATATTTAAGCTCGTGCTCAGTGAGATACAAAAGCCCTGAAAACTTTTTCTTCACAGAAAACCTAAGTTGAGGGCCTATATTTAATATCACACAAAGCAGAAATAATCTGAGAGAGAGAGAGAGAGAGAGAGAGAGAGAGAGAGAGAGAGAGAGAAAGCACTCTTACAGATGTACTATGGCATTTATGTGTATGTGCACAGCATTTATCCTCAATGAGAGCCATTGAACAGGTGGGAACCATGATTTAATAAACTTTGTTTTAAACCAACATCAGATAGTAAACACAAAGCAACTGTGCAATCTTATCAAACCCAGCGACTGAATTTGAGCTTATCCATTCCATACTAGAGGCACTGAAACTCGAAATATAATTCCATTTTGATTATGTGCACAGATAAAACCAATGCAAAATCGTTTCCAATTTACACAGATAAAATAGGTTTCCTTTTAAGTGGGACTCATTCCAATGTTGAAATAATGTAATAAAAAAAGGAGAAAGATTTAAATTGCTATTCTGTCTGAATAGAGGAAGTAAATGTAATATAATCAATTAGTATTAATAAGAAACTGATAATTAAAGTAAAATTTACTCATCTAAATTTTTAAAACCAGATACATATTTTAGATATTAGCTGCTTTTAAAAGTGTGCCTCCTAGAAAAATTGCATCCAGAGATTTTTAATATTCAATTATTTTTATGATTTGTGGCTATTATAACAAGAAAAATAATATGACTAACACTACAGTGTTAATAGAAATTAAAAACATAGTGATTATTAGGTATAAAAGCTTTGTTTTTATGGAGAAATTCATTCTCTCCCAATGCATCTGAAATACAAAGAAAAAACAACAACACAGCTTTTTATTTTTAATTAATTAAATTTAAGGTTGGAATTAGTTTACTTTGCTCGGTTTGTAGAAGTGGAATAGAGCTTTTAAATTAAATGTCCCCCAAAATAGCAACAGAGTTGATTTATCAGATAATCATAAAAACAACTAAAAAAAAGAGATTGCACAGTAATAGCCTAATCATTTTTATGAAGAGCATACTTAATTCTTAACCACCTTTCTATAGTGATGACAACTAATAGAAAAGCAATTACAATGTTGGAATTATTCCTACACCCACTCAGTCTGACCCTGTATGTTTCCATAGGGAATCCAATAGGTTTGTAATCAACTGAGACAGGATATTACACTAACTTTCTTTGAAGCTAATTGTGTTGCCACATTTACCAGCATCTAGCACAGTAATTATCTGACCAAGCATTGTTTGTTATGAGCAATATGTACAAAATGTGAGCAGTCGATAATAACTAGAAAATTGAGCTGGCCAAAAGAAATCATTATATGTGAGTTGGGCTAATACACAATTGTGTAACAAAATATTCTTTTACAAGAAGACTTGAGTTAGCACCAAATCCTATGCAAAATATGAAGTTGTACCATGGTGATAATATTTCAGGAAATTAAAAATGTGTATCACTCTTGGTTAATGTTAAATAGTAAAACAACCCTCTACATGTAACAATAGAAGCCTTCAAAGACATGTGGACTAAATTTCTTCTTAACATGGTATAGGACGTTTCTTGAGTAGTAAGTGTTCCTGAAGATGTCCTTATAAAACTGAAAGTCAAAAATCAAATGATTATATATATGTGGAAGAAAAAAAGACTTTACTCGCTTACTCTCTTCTTTTTCTGCATTTCTGGGGTATTTGAATACAGAAAGGAGTACCTATACATGAAGCTTGAAAATGAAGAGGGAGTTTTCTATAATACAGGTCTATTTCATGTTAGAATAATAGATTGAAGCTTTGGTGATAAAGTAAGAGTAAGAAGGATAAAGTGATTTTTTTAGCATAAGAACACAACCATGCCAACCAATGTCACCAGGCAATATAACAGTCTCATTCTTTGGGGGATATTTGACCCTAAGACCAAACTGTTTATTATCCTCCTTCATTCATAGGGATTCTAAACTCTCCTGAGAACCATCCAAAAATAAGAATAAAACAACAGACAACTAATACAATAAAATGGTTGACAGTCTCAAAAGCCTAGAGGACAGGAGGCAGTTTTTACATGGAGATGCCTGGGGACAACCTAGAACAGTGATGGCGAACCTATGACATGTGTGTCAGAGGTAACACGCGAACTCATTTTTTTGGTTGATTTTTCTTTGTTAAATGGCATTTAAATATATAAAATAAATATCAAAAATATAAGTCTTTGTTTTACTATGGTTGCAAATATCAAAAAATTTCTATATGTGACACGGCACCAGAGTTAAGTTAGGGTTTTTCAAAATGCTGACACGCCGAGCTCAAAAGGTTCACCATCACTGGCCTAGAAAGAAAAAAACATGATTGGAAAGAGAGTAATGTTGGGGATGGCCTCACCAGTACTGAACAGAAACGTGTCATGTCCACTGAGAAACAACTGGAAGGTGACAAAGTACATATTATCCACATTCTTCATATTTTCTACCTAAAGTGGACTCTTTAAACTGCACAAAGCAATTTGAAACTGAAATTATGAACAGTGAATGAATACTGAATAACATAATAGAATAATGAATTTTTCTAGAATCCCTGTGGGACAGATACATTAATAACTCTCACAGTAAAGGATTAGCTGAGATTGGAAATATAACTTATTCTTTCTTTCTGTCCCTACAAAAGCAGCCCAGGGTTGCTCTTGCTGGGACTCTTAAATCCAATGTGTGTGTGTGTGGCATGTGTGTATGTGGTGTGTGTGTGTGTGTGTGTGTGTGTGTGCGTGTGTGTGTGAGAGAGAGAGAGAGAGAGAGAGAGAGAGAGGAGAGGGACAGGATGCCATCAACTATTATAAATTCATTTTGCATGAATTAGTCTCAGGTCATCCATTCTCTCCCAAATCCACCGTCTTGAGATTATGCACACCCTTTATTTTCAACCTCCAAAATGTGATGGGAGTCACATTGCATTTTCTTCAGGAGTCTCCCTCCAGGCTCTGAACCAAAGCCTAGGGAAGCGTCTGCACATAGAGATATTTGATTAATTTTTGATTTTCTAATTTAGTACATTTTCTTTCGTTCTATCTGGCCAGCTCCAAATGGCACATC
Organism: Myotis davidii; assembly: GCF_000327345.1. Lineage (NCBI taxonomy): Eukaryota > Metazoa > Chordata > Mammalia > Chiroptera > Vespertilionidae > Myotis > Myotis davidii. The sequence goes on from NW_006293318.1 coordinate 207,073, forward strand.
AGATACTATACTTACTTTATCTTAGAACTCTGTGAAATTGTTGAATTAATGTTCTGATTAATTCACATATAATTCACTGGCTTTCTCTGAATAGGGAAGGGAAAAAGATCCCTATTGGCAAATGTTATTTTATATATTTTTTTTTCAGTAATTAATAAATACTGAATATATAACATATATTAGCTTTTACATTGCAGAAGTTAACTAGCATCATTCTTGGCTTAAATGCAAAAAAAAAACCCCTGCTTTCGTTTTTATTTTTGTTTTTGTTTTGGAGTCTTATACTTTCATTAAGATTTGTAAAACTTTCAACATTAATTCATAATGCCTATGAATCTATTATTAGTGAATGCTGGAATAGACTCTGAATATAAGACACAGCTCTCTGTCCACTGAAAATCAGTTATATATGATTAAGACAAGTAGTTTAAGGTCAAGTAAACCTTAATCCTAATAAAAGCTTCATCATTAACTTGAAGTATAATGTTGAGTAAACTCTCTACCTAATTTTTTTCAGTTATAAAATCGGAAAGACATTAGCATCCTAAGGATACTGTAAAGATAAAAAAAAGTATTTTAACTAATTACTCTGAAAACATTTATAAGGTCAACTGCTATTGACACTTAGCGTGACACATTGTAAATAGTAAATGCTCTCTGAATGTACATGAAGGGAAAGAAATTTCGTGTCTGAACTTGGTGCATGGTTTTTTATACCTGCTTGTATTATCAGTTCTTTGGATTATTTGTCTTCATTAAAGCAGTTTGTATTTCTACATCTTAAATTCTTTTTATCAAATGTATTGCAATGACATTGGTTAATAAGATTATATCGGTTTCAAGTGTACAGTTCTATGATGCATCCTGTGTATACTATATTGGGTATCACCACTCGAAGTCAAATATTCTTCTATCACCATATATTTGACCATATTAACCTTTTACTACCCGGCCCCTCCTTCCCGCTGGTAACCACCATGCTGTTGTCTGCGTCTATGAGTCTTGTTTGTTTTTTTCCTTGTTTGTTACTTTCACGTTTATACCTCACATATGAGTGAAATCATATGGTTCTTAACTTTTCCTGTCTGACTTACTTTGCTTAGCATGATATCCTCAAGACCCATCTATGTTGTCGCAAATGGCAGCATTTCATCGTTTCTTATGCCTGAGTGTTATTCCACCGTATACTCGTATATGTAGCACATTTTCTTTATCCAATCATCTATCAAATGACACCTTTCTTAGAATTTCTAATCCATGCGTGGAACTCTTTGCTAGAATCTAGCACTTTTATGGATGTAATTCTTTTGTCTTTATGTTCCTCATTTTTGTGAAAAGTTGAGATGAAGGAGGGAGATATTTGAGTGATATTACTCTGTCATGTTGAGCTAGAAGTCTTAATTTATTTCCTAATTAAGGTGATATTTTATATACATACTAGAGGCCCGGTGCGGTTCTTTGACCTGGATGGCAATCGGGGCCAATTGGGGCTGATCGGGGCCACGGATATTCTTTATCCAATCATCTATCAAATGACACCTTTCTTAGAATTTCTAATCCATGCGTGGAACTCTTTGCTAGAATCTAGCACTTTTATGGATGTATTTCTTTTGTCTTTATGTTCCTCATTTTTCTGAAAATTTGGGATGAAGGAGGGAGATATTTGAGTGATATTACTCTGTCATGTTGAGCTAGAAGTCTTAATTTATTTCCTAATTAAGGTGATATTTTATATACATACTAGAGGCCCGGTGCGGTTCTTTGACCTGGATGGCAATCGGGGCCAATTGGGGCTGATCGGGGCCACGGGAGGTTGGTAGGGTAGAGGGGCCAAGAGAGGTTGGCTGTGGAGCGCACCGACCACCAGGGGGCAGCTCTTCAACATCAGCCCCCTGATGGTCAGTGCATGTCATAACCACAGGTTGACCAGTTGTTCAGTCATTTGGTCATCCAGTTGTTCAGTTACTTAGGCTTTTATATATATACTAGGGGCCCGGTGCATGAAATTCGTGCACTGGGTGGGGGGGAGGGGGTAGTTTCCCTCAGCCCAGCCTGCCCCCTCTCACATACTGGGAGCCCTCAGGCGTTGACCCCCATCACCCTCCAATCGCAGGATCGGCCCCTT
>NW_006293318.1:210470-214731 GCF_000327345.1 Myotis davidii
TTTCAATTGTTCCCTGCCCATGAAAGAGTTGGCAAACAGGGTGACAAGACTTCACAAAAGAGACTCCTAAATTTTATGAAATGTACCCATCATGCCAGAAATAAATCCTTAGATTTTTTTTTCAAAAATGGCATGCAAACATATGGATATAGTTCAGCAGTTAAACTTACAAAAGATAAAATGCATATTTGATTATTGAGTTGAATAATGGACATGCACTCTGAGGGAGGATTTACCAGGTAAAGAAAAAGTTTTCATAATATTTTTGGGATTATTATTATCAGTAGCCATAATAATTCTTTCTCTGAGTGGTACTATGATATATTTTCAAATTCTAATAAGTAATCAACATAATGACAGGTCAAGTCAGTTCAAATTTACATAAATTTATTAACTGTCTCACATGTCCAAGACATCGTGCTAGACAATATGAAGAACATAAAGTGGAAAGGCTGAGCTCGTGTGTGAATAGACTTTACAGTCAGTCAGAGAGCTGGGAACCTATAATAATAAAAGTGTAAGATGCCAATTAGACCAGACATCCTTCCAGGCGTCCTTCTTTCTGGACAAAGCTGAAGCAGCTGGGGGCTGAGGCAGAGGTGGCAGAGGCCTCCTGGCCACAGTGGCATCGTGTGGGGGCCGTGGCAGAGGCGGCCGCTGTGGTAGCAGGGGCCACAGCCCTTGCATGAATTTCATGCATCGGGCCTCTAGTATGCATATATTTTTTTCAAAGGAGGAATTAATAAATATTGAATGTATATTTATTTCCAAAATCAATGCTCTCTCCCTATTTCACTGAAGTGAACATAGGGGGAAAAATGAGCGAAGGGGTCATGAAAAGTGGTCCAAATGCAATAGATAGGCAGGGATTCGAGACACAAAAGTGGGCAGAGAAATAAGTTGAATAACGGCAGAGTTAGGAATCTGAAAACCATTATACTGTAGAATAAGAGGGACACCGCTGACTGCAGAACAGTCTGCCTTGCCTTTTGGCTCTTTCTCACTTCAAACTTCCTTCCCCATGAAAGGGAATATGCACTCTTTGGAAAATTAAATGTTACACCTTGAGTATATACGTATGTACCATTTGGGCATTAAGACTAATACCCTAGTGAGCCATTTTATGCTGTAAGAGCAATAAATGTTTTGAACTTGACTCATGGGTAAAAAGGCTCTTTAGAGAATATTTTAAATGTTCTAAGTTCAGGGCATATTTTTTCTATCTTTAAACATGAACAAAATCCCAAAGGAGAGAAACCAAAATAAATCCGTCAATAGGAGGATGGGAAAAATAGTGGACCCGCTGTAAGATGGCGTTGGGAACCTGGCAGTTTGATAAATTCAGTACTGAGTATACACAATACTGAGTATGAACAAATGGAGAAGGTCAAGGAGAGCCAACTTGAAGAGCGATTATACAGAAGATGCAAGCAGGAGAATGTATATTACAAAGCCAATGGTACAGTAATTGCAAAGGTTTTTCACTTCTACTGTTTCCTTCCAGGGCTCTAACAGTGTGTTTATATAACCATATATCTTGAAAATTTTGCAAACATAAGTCATTTTAATCACGCTCTTTTCTTTCCAATTTATTCTCTGTCACAGGCTCCTTCCTTTCAAGTCAGGCAGCCTTGAATTGAGTGGCCTCAGTCAGTACTAGGATCCAGCTAGGTGAAGTTTGAGTTGTATGCAGACTTTTTTTTATTTTAGAAGGAGAACAACCACGATTTTCAGTTACTTGACGAGTAATTAGTTAATTTATTTCTAGTCCTCCTTCTGAGCCATTACATCCAGTATATTCAACCACGTATTATACCAACTCAGGTTTGTATCTAAGTTTGCATTTGTAATTTTATTTTGCTGAAAGAGGGCCCCCAGAACTGTATAAGCTTATTGACCGACAAAACCTGGGATTAAACACAATTTCTGGAATGGCAAAGTTGGTAACTAACTTGGAAGCAGAGAACAGATCCCAAGAAATCAATATTGTGTAAAAACTGATACAACATAAAAGTGTTGATAACACTTGATTGGCAATGAGGAAACCTAACTTCTTATCCCAGAACTGTAAAATAGTTATAATAATTTATTATAATAGGCATTATAATTTCATCTCTTTAGACTTTAGCTGTATTATCTGCAAGAATAAAAAATTAAATAGAATTTATAATTCCTAAACACCAGTTCTTGAATTGGTATTGATTTACATTAAGGCTTTAAGGATGCTTTATTTATTCATACATGACTAGAATGTTGCTTGAACACTCACTCTGTGTCCACAGCTGCTGGCCTGCAGAGAGGCACAGACTCTGCCTTCCTGCAGCTGAGAGCCTAGTTGTGCTTACTGTTTTGTCCTTGTGTTTATTTTTTATTAAATTGGGGGAGGGGGTTATACTGGTTAATAAAAATATTGTTTCAATTATGCAATTCTGTGATCCATCATCTGTAAATTGCATTGTGTGCTCACCACCCAAAGTCAAATTTTCTCCCATTACTATTTATTTGACCCCTTTTACCCTTCACTGTCCCCTCCACCCCCTTCCTCTGGTAACCACCATACTGTTGTCTTTGTCTATGAGTTTCTGTTTGCTTGCTTGTTCACTTGTAGCTTTCAGTGTTATACCCCACATGTGAGTACAATCATATGGTTCTTTAAACTTTTCCTGTCTAATTTCTTTCACTTAGCATGATATTCTCAAGATGTATACTCATGGTCTCATATGGCAGTATTGTATCTTGTCTTATAGCTGAATACATCCCTTTGCATATACAGGGATTGGAAAAACTAGGCTTACAGTTGTTTATATGGAAAATAATCCTATATAATAAAAGGCTAATATGCAAATTGTCCCCTCAACCGGGAGTTGGACCAGGAGTTCAACTGGGAGTTTGACCAGGGAGCAGGGCCGGCTGGCCAACTGACCACAGCTCTCCCCCAAGCTGGCCCAGCCTAATCTGCCCCAATCGGGACGGGCCAGCCAGACCCCACCATGCACAAATTCGTGCACTGGGCCTCTAGTACAGTAAGTAATAATACAAAAATAAACCATGTTTCACATACTCACAACTGTAAACCTTCTTTTGCCCACCACTGTATATCCCACATATGAGTGAAATCATGTGGTTCTTGACTTTTTCTCTCTGACTTATTTCACTTAGCATGATAATCTCAAGATCCATCCATATTGTTGCAAATTCCATATTTTCCTACGGCTGAATAGTATGCCATTTACATATGTACCACATCTCCTTTACCTAATCCTCTCTCAAGGGACACTTTGGTTGTTTCCAAGTCTTTGTCACCTGGAACAAAGCTGCAATGATGGAAGAAACTAGGTTTTGTTTGGGTTTTTGTTTGTTTGTTTTCTTTGTCTGGGGGATAGATATTAAACAAATAATCAAAGAAGTGCACAGGGAGTTACATACTGTGTTTAAGAACTATAAAGATAAGGTAGAGAGAGCCACAGGAGAGTAGAATAATTAACTTCTGAAGGAGATCAGATAAGGCTTCTCTAGAAAGTGTCATTTAATCTGACATACAATGAATAGGAGGAAGTAATGATAATGGGAGATTAAAGGAAGAGGCTGAGAGCTTTACAGGCTAGTGTGGGAATATGAACACAACCCGAAGTCCGAGGAAACACAGCTCATGAGAGCAGCGGTCTCCAATTTAATTTTAATTTGGTAAAACAATGTACAGTTAAAAAATTGACTCCTGTATTATATGTTTGTTTATTTATTTGTTCATAACTAGTACACATACACTGTTGTGCTTATATTGTGTCTATGATACAGAAATGTAAATGTTTAAATATTACATGAATGGTACAGAAGCCTTTTCACTCTGTCAAAAAAAATTAGCACTGTGATTTGCAGCTAACTTATGCTTCTTTATTTTTAAAAATCTTGGATTAGTACTTTGTGATACAGTGATTATTTGTTCTATGGCCAGTTTATTTTAATGACTAATTTAATGACTACTATAGCTTTAAAATGTAATTGTCCACAAAAGAAGAAATCTAAATAAGAAAATAACATGATTAGCTAAACTTACAAAATCATGGCTTTTGTTTTTTTAATCCATTTACTGAGTAAGCAAATGTTTTTTATCAAAAATTTCCTAGCAAATTATGATTTCCTGCATCAGTTACTTGTCTGGCAAGCTAATTAGAGTGTCTTCTATTTTTAACAAATAAATTAAAAATTTGCATAATTTGTTTGTGTTAATTTTAGAGAGAAGGGAATGGGTATATATATATAT
>NW_006293318.1:214866-233355 GCF_000327345.1 Myotis davidii
GAGAGAGAGAGAGAGAGAGAGAGAGAAACATTGACATATAAAGAACGAACCATTAATCGGCTACCTCTTGTACCTGAACCCACAACATAGGTATGTGCCCTGACCAGATTTGAACCAGCAACCTTTAGGGTGCACAGGGCGATGCTCCAACCAACTAAGCCTCACTGGCCAGGCCTCCACAGAAATTCTTATTTAAAAATTCTAAGAAATTAGAAAACATTGTTTCCATGGTCTTAAAGTGTGCAGAGGTGAGAACATTTGTAGGTGATGCAATCATATAGCTTTCAGCATCTACATCACAGTGTTGGGGAAACTTCCAATATTTGTCTTCAAGAGTTCTACCCAGAACAAGAGTTCCTTTGAAAGCATGTATCAGTAGTTGTTTCACTCATTAAAGCATCAGAGTTACTAAAATAGATTAAGCATTTTTAGTTTGACAGAAAAGATCAGCACATTTTTTGAAAAGGAAAACTTAAAAATTTATACTTAAGTATTATAATTCTTCTAAGAATTTTGCCATGCTTTAACTAGCCAAACTTTGGACATTACAAAAGATTTTGATAGTCCCTGACTATCTTATTTCCAACGGATTGTAAACACTCTATTACATAAAGCATTGTTTTAAAAGAACAACCTCAGTAAAGCCTTAGTAAAAGAATAAACCTATTTTTCCAAATAAACCCTGTGTTACAAGAACTGGGAGGCTTTGAAATACTCTGAATGAGTGAACCTATCCAGGAGTCCAGGTTTGCAAGCACCTGCTCTTTCCCAGCGAGCTGCTCTACTCTCTGCGAGGACCCTCTGGCAGCGGTACCAAGGATCCAATGAGCAAACGGAACTAACAAGCAAAATAGAGACAGACTCATAGATAGAGAGCAGGCGGACAGCTCTAGCGGGGTGGGGGAAGTAGGGTTGGGAAGGTGGGAGGATTGAGCTGAAAAGAAAAAAGAGAAAGAACTCGTGGACAGGGACAGCAGTGTGACGATTTCCATGGGGGAGGGGCGAGGGTATGGGGGAATAACTAATGATGGAAAAAATAAAAAGCAGAGAAAAATAAGAAAAAATAAGAAGCAGAAAAGCGAAGTAATCGTTATTGACAATATCAGGGAAGTGCACTTCTTTTAAAATATATTTTATTGATTTTTTTAGAGAGGAAGGGAGAGAGATAGAGAGTTAGAAACATTGATGAGAGAGAAACATCGATCAGCTGCCTCCTACACATCTCCTACTGGGGATGTGCCTAAAACCAAGGTACATGCCCTTGACCGGAATCAAACCTGGGACCTTTCAGTCCGCAGGCCGACGCTCTATCCACTGAGCCAAACCTGTTTCAGCTGGGAAGTGCACTTTTATAAAATTGTGGATGAATATTAAACTAAATCCTAGTATTTTTCCATCACCTCAATGCAATACTATCTTGTGACCCTCATGGCCTTTCTTTCCCTCACTTTGTAGACTATTGCTTTATTTAGAGGAACCAAAAGAAAGCCAGGGAGTTTGGAGAGCAAAAGCAAGGCGAGTGAGAGGTGATGCTAATGAAAGGGATAGAGCCCAGATTTGCCAAACTTCGTAGAGAATATTAAGGATTACCTCATGAACGAACAGTAGGCCTGGCAATGACCTACATGGTGACATTTTTAGGAAGTTAAATTATATTGATCAGATTATCATTTATTCTGTGGTTGTATTATGATTAATATTAGTGTTTAGGTAAATTTTAATTGAATTTATTGGGGTGATATTGGTTTCCAAGACCACACAGGTTTCAAGTGCACAACGCAATAAAACATCATCGGCACGCTGCATCTTGTGCCCATTGCTCCAAGCAAAGTCTCTTTCTGCCCATTTCCCCTCCCTTTGCCCACCTCCACATAAGCTCCACCCTCCTTTGCTTCTGGCTATCACCACAATATTGTCTGTGTCTATCAGTTATGTATATATGTGTTTTGGCTAATCCCTTTAAATAAGTCATAGTGATGGTATTTTCTTTTTAATTTTATTTTATAGTGGAAAGAGCACTTAAAAGATTTACCCTCTTAAAATTTTAAGCGTCCAACAGATTATTGTTGACTATAAAATAATACTGTACCATAGATCTTTAGAGTTTATTCATCTCGCGGACTGAAACTGCATGCCATTGATTAATAATTCCCTATTTCCTCCTCCTCTCAGCTCCTGGCAACCACCAGTCCACTCTTTGATTCTATGAAATTGACTATTTTAGATTCCTCCTGTGAGTGGAAGCATGCAGTACTTACCCGGTTATTTATTTCACTTAGCCTAATGTCTTCAAAGTTGATCCATGTTGACACATCTGGCAGGACATTTTCATCTTTTTAAAGGGTGAATAGTATTTCATTATGAAAACACCCCATTTTCTTTTTCCATACATCTTTTTTGAATATGTTTTATTCCATGAAAAGCTGACCAATCTTTTGATTTCTTGGACTTTTTTATTTCTTCAATTGTTGTTGCTGTTTTATTAAAATTTTAATGGTCTATGTGATCCAAATGTCTGAGAAACACTGGTTTACAGATAATTTATGGTCTCCTTAGTGTCTAAAATGTTAAGATTATAAACCTGAAGAAAAAGATTGAAGTCCATTGTAGGAACCAGGGTGCATTTTTGTTATTGTTTAAGAATAGAAATAAACTGGCCTTGTCTAAAGTCATTAACCATAATTAAAGATGCCACATAAAGTTACTTGTGTTTCCCAAGGGTTTGGACAACCCTTAGATTACATAAGTCTTTCTGGTCAGTTTCCTACTAGCTATTGTACTGAATATATTATGAAGTATTAAGTGTGCAGAGAATTACTTGAAGCTTTTAGAAAAGCATAGTGTAACAATATAAAACACTCTAGGAAAAAAAATTGAAACGTTGCATACATTTTTCAGATTTCCAACAATTTATTATTCTAGAAGCAAGAAATCCAAAGAATTGAGTGGAAGCCAGATTATATTTTTTGCATATTTGCTGTCATTTAGACACATTCTAAATGGTAATGATTCTGTAAAATATTTCTCTGGCATTATCCATGAGAATAACACTCCAAACTTCAACGAAACTTGTTTTTATAGTAGCTGATACTTGTCAAGACGTCAACAAAAGAAAAAAAAAATCTCTCATGTTGGACTGGTTTTTGTTTCAATAAATCCATAAATATGACACTTCTTAGAATACATTTAGATATTTTATTCCATCTCTGAGACAGAAAAGATTTCATTTACACGTAGGTAGAACGAGGGCTCATGCTATTAAGGCCTCATTATTTTTCCCAAGTGATCTGTGACATGTACTTCTCTAAATGACATCCGAGATAATTAAAAGTAAACTTCACCTGTCAGAAAAGTATTCCAGGTATAGTATTTCCTGAAGTCATTTTTATTTTATCAAAACAAATACATAAACCAATATGAATTATCATTTTTATAAGTGATTATGTTTATATTAAACTGAATCTCATGAACCTTTTTACAGTTGCCATCAAAGATTTTCCACAAACTGTGTCATGACTAAAATACAAACTCTCATATTTTAGGGGGGCCGACAAGTTTGTGGTGCAAGGCAACTTTTTAAGGATTAAGGTGCGGATTATTATCAATTACAGCAATCTATATATATAAAATCCTAATATGCACATACCAAACAGTGGAACCTAACAAGCGAACAAACAACCAGTCACTATGACGTGCGCTGACCACCAGGGGGTGTGTGTGAACATGGCAGGTGTTGGCTGCAGTGGGATGGTGGAGCAGGTGAGCAGGGGCTCCAAATCAAGGCAGGGTGCCAGTCACTGTCATTGAGGAGAACCCCCGCTGGTTACTGAAAATTCTTCGCTCCCGTGCACTGCGGTCCTGCCCGGCACTCATACCTGCTGCGGGCGCTGGCCCCACTCACGCCCGCTGCTGGTGCTGGAGCCACTGCTCACATCAGCGCTGCCAGCACCTGGTGCTGGCCCCAATCGCTTGGCATCGTCAGTGGGTGCAAGCAGTGGGTGTCATCCCTGATTGCCTCTCAGGGCTTCTCCACCTCCTTTTGCTCCTGAGGGGGGCGATTGGGGCAGCAGCCGCCACTCACACCTGCTGATGGCACTGGCCACACTTGCACCCAGTGTGAGTGGGGCCGGTGCCTTCAGTGTGTAGGAGCAGCGGCAGCGGGAGCGGGGCTGCAGGCAGAAAGGGGATCGGGGCCACAATGGGAGGTGCCGGGCGGGAGTGCCGAGGATAGGCCAATACCTGCTCCTTTGCCCACCACAGCCTTGAGGCCCACAGTTTCTTTCAAGTGCACAAATTCGTGCACTGGGCCTCTAGTACAGCTATAATAGGCCAAATCTGGACAAAATCCTAAAAACCTAGCGTAAGTTGTGAGCCTCTTTAGGCATTGCATTCTAACTTGCATTTTAAAAGTTACAAAAAAGGGGGAAAAACATTTTGTCCTTTATCTAATTATGGCCTCAGAAGACATTGTTTATTAACTAGTAATTTAAAATGCTTAAATATATAAAATAAAAATTTATTCAAAATGTTTAACATTTTTGAAGAAGTAATATGTATTTGACATAGTTGATCTTTCAAAGCATACAGTTGGAAACCTTAAATCCTTCTACTAAAAGCCCTTGAATGGTCTATTTTTTCCAATGGAGAAGTAAACATAGTAAAAAAGTAAGCATCAGTTTTGAGGAGAAAATGAATAAATTTTATTCATAACATTTTTAATGCAACTGAATTTAAATTACCCAGTTCACAGACTATCCTCAGTGCTAAATGTTCCATCTCACAGGAAGATGAGCTATTAATCTACTCACTGGTGAACTCAATAGTTCTCTTTTACCTAAATGGCCCTTTAAAGTGGAATATTTCAAGATATTATAAATATATGAGTATGTGGACATGAATAAATATAGCTATGAAAAATTAATAAGCATATCTCAAATTCTATAACATTTGAGATGTTACATTTTCAAAAATTTAGATCCATAATGTATCTGAATTTATAGTTATGAATTTCCTTCCGTTATATGAGGTTGGGACTAGCACTAATGGGAGGTTATGGAAATTAAGGAACAGAAGTAACTTCTATTAAGGAGAACAGACATTTAAATGCTGAGTTTTGAAATAGTTTTATAGTCTTTAATATAAAACTGATCTTGCCTTGGGTCATCATATTCCCCCAAATTTGGAGGACACTCTCCATATAGTTCTATACAATATGAAAATTGTTCTTCCATTAGGTCATATTGATCTTTATTACTTCTGAGCACAGTATTTTGCAGTTCAATAAAATGAGCAATGCTGCTTGAGGACTAGAGGAAGGCTTTTTCAAAGCCAAGGGCATTTCAGACATAAATAGGTTAAATTTCCTTTCCTGATGATGCAGGCATTTGAACCGAATAGTTTCAATGCCTATAAAGGTAGTGTATTACCCATAATTGTTAAGTAAGTTGGACATGTAGGCTATGCAATTTATAATATAATCTTGTAATTCAAACCCCATAGAGAAATACTGAGGGCACTTAAACAGATATATAATGCCCAGATGCTAAATTTTGTCCATATTTTACAAAGTAAATCTCATCACTCAAATGTAACTGCCCTCTCAAATTTGAGACCAATATTTTAATTGCTAACTCTAGTGATTTCTTATCAATGTTCATTTCTTTATCTCTCTGAAGGTGCAGGCACTGTTTGCTGGTGACCGCCTCTTTCTTGAAAGTCTCTTGGCTTCCAGAATGTTACTGTCCTCCATTCCTTTTTTCTCTTTGATGATTCTTTCTCACTTTCCTTTATTACACCCATTCCTCTATATCCTTATTGAATTATATTTTTCCTATTTTTCTGCTTTAGGCTTGTTTTCTGATACATCTTACTAATTTTTCTCTGTGCATACATAAATTCTGGCAGGTACACATCCTATATAATAAAAGGGTAATATGCAAATTGACCCTAACAGCAGAACGACCAGAGCAATCACTGGACCAGTCACTATGAGGCGCACTGACCACCTCTTGGTCCCTTTCCCCAGTTGTCAGGCTTCGATTACCTGATGGCCACCTGCTCCAGGGGCAGGGCTGGCGAGTGGGCGGGAACAGCCAGCCTCTTGGTCCCTTCCCCTGGCCATCAGGCACTAATCACCTGATGTGAACAGGGAACCGGGGAGGGATGGCAGCTGGGGAAGATGGCCCTGATCGCGGGCGAGGCCTAGGGACCGTACCCGTGCATGAATTTCATGTGCCGGGCATCTAGTTTTAAAGAATATGCTACCTGAATATATTGTAGGCACTTCTCATTCAATAAGACCAAAACTTTCCACATTATGTATCCTTCTAACAGGTCTCCTTTCTGAGAATTGGTTAAAGACATTATCAAGCATCTGACAGATTTTTAATCATCTCCTTTTCTAGTTGATTGCAAAAATTTCTTTATATGCCATCTCTGTCTCTACTTTCCCCTGAGAATCTTATTCTCTGCCACCAGAGTGGTTTTTCTGGAACACAGATCTGACTTTGTCACAATCTACTAAAAATATTTCAATTGGTCATCAAAATATAAAGGTGATTTCTGAAATCTTTAGCAAGGAGTAAAAGCTTTTTCATAATGAATTTCTACTTCTCCTCTCCATTTTGGTCATCTATTCACTCATCATTATTGTGTCTGTCAATGTGTTAGGCAAAAAGGAATGAGGTCACAGTTCTTTTCCTCTGAGAAAAGAGCTTTTAATCTCTGCTCTTCTAGTTTTCACTGTACCAATTCAGGCTATTCTACCTCTAAAATGTCTTCATCTTTCATGCATTATGCCTTTGCCCCTGAAACTTTATCTCACGTGAGTGCCCTTTTATTCTTTGTCCATCTCACATTACATCTTACTCATCCTAAATCTAGCTTGAATCACAGCATCTTTCAAGTTCTAAATAATTTCTCCTACTTAAGTTACACCAGAATATTCTCCAAACTGCATGTTAATTAGCAAACTATTTAAAATAATATAGAGACCAATATATAACATTAAATTAATGTATAGTACTATGTATTGTAGGGACTAAAAGAAGGTCTTTAGAGTTACTAAATTCAGTGTCAATGCCTGACTGTCATTTATTATCTGTGTGATTTGTTCTAGAAAAGTTACTTAGTGCCTGCTTCTCTTTTTTAGTGTATGAAAAAGGCACATTAGATTTAGTTATATATCTTGATCTACATACCTAAATCTATGTCTCTATCTCTACAAACTCATTTACCTCTCCAATATGTCTTTGATCATTGCATTCTACTTGAGGACAGGGATTCTGATATGTAAATAGTGAATACACAGTTAATTTAATTCATTTTATATAATGCATACCACTATCGATATATGATTATGTCATAGACCCTGTCTTCAACATTATCAATTTTAATTTATTAAGGTACAGACATAAATAAGAATGATTGGTTAAGTAATTGGCAGTGTTTATAATTAAACAGAACATATGCTTATGTGACATGTTCAGCAATGACTATATGATATTAAGCACATTATTTAGCTACTCCAAACTTCAGTGTCTTAATTGAAGAATGAGAAAGTGATGGTCTAGTCCTTTCCAGTTCCAAATTCTTATTTGATTTTTAATTTTCTATTCTATAGGACTGTGTTTCCAAAGTAGCACTATAATAATAACAGAAACTCTGACAGTGCTTCATTGATTTTAAACTTTTTAAATGCTTTATCTATTTTATTGCAGCTGTTTTGTGAGATGAACAAGTTGTCACTATTATCTTTTAAGATGAGAAAACCTATAATAATACTTAGATGTTAAAACGTGTTCTGTTTTACAATGCTCCCTCTGCTACGCTAGTAGTTTCCAACCAGTGTGCCCAGAACATCCTGCAGGTCTCATGGCCCTGAATTTTAAATTTCAAAATCCTTAGTAGAAGAATTTATACAATTTGCAGTAATACTGATGCAAGGCCAAGCGAATTTTCTTAACATTTTGCTGCATTCAATCATAAAAAATATATTATCTATCAATCTATCTATCTCCCACTGAAATTTGATTTATAATTTTATAACAAGTGACACAATACAGTTTGATAAAAAAAGCTACAGACCAAACAATCAAGCGCTTGAATTTCCATCTCTGTTCTTCTTCCTACTTAGTCTGCCTTTAATCTACATCAAATTCCCAATGTGCAGAATAGACAGTAACAGTTATTCAATCAGTTCTCCATGATGATGTATACATCCATAAACGGAAGGAAGAGCAACCCAAAGTCCTATTTGGCCATTGATTTCAATCCTCTGATTTTTATCAAGTATTTTCTTAAGTTGCTTAAAGTTTTAGAGATCCCTTGCTTCATTATGTAAATTAAGGTTCTTGCAGATTCTGAAAGTACCACAACCAGGCAAGGAACCAAGAAGAGAGAAGCCATGGCAGAAAATGGAGCAAACATCGGTCATTAGTTACTAGCTAGGCCAGTAACACGCCTCGTGAAAACATGGATGTCCTTGTGAATAACAGTATTTTATTGAGTAAAAATCTACTTTTAATTCATCCTGTATCCATTATATTCCATTCTACACATGGAGTAGGTATCTAATAAATATTTTGGAAAAGTGGAAAGAATATGGAATCACAGCTCTGCCGTTTCCATATGTGAACTTGGGCAAAATACTTAGTTGTATCTGTTGTAACATGGTACTAATCATAGTTACTTCACATGATTATTTTAACCCTTAAATGTAGTTGCCATTTACTTAAAGCTCAGGAAATGTTCATTTTCCTTCCATTAACCTTTTTTAAAATATGTTTTTCTTTATTGTATTGATTTCTTTTTTTAGAGAAAGAGAGAAGAAGGTAGAGGGATAGAGACATAGACACATCAATGAGGGAAACATCATTAATTGGCTGCCTCCTGTATGCTCCACTCTGGGGATCGAGCCTGAAACCCAGGCATGTACCCTGACTGAGAATCGAACCATGATCTTTGGTTCCTGCATCGTACTCAACCATTGAGCCACACCGGCCAGGCTCTTCCATTAATCTTGAATGAATTCATAAATAACTGCTATTTTAGGCAGGATTTTGGCTTGTTTGTTTTTTTGTTATTGTTTTTTTTGAGCAAAGGCCCTAATGTATTAGTGCGCACAGAATATTCTGGAAATAGCAAAAATGTTAGTGATTAAATACTTTTTTAAAAACATGTTTTTATTGGCTTGCTCAACCACTGAGTCACACCGGCCGGGCTCTTCCATTAATCTTGAATGAATTCATAAATAGCTCATTTATGTAGGAAAATGGAGGATGAGACTGCACAGAGTGAGGTGATGCTGTTAGAAACCTGGAATTCCATATTCAATAATTTCAAATTTTTCTTCTAAGAAATGTGAAAGTATTGTAGTTGACCAGTGCTCCACTTAGATTTGTGATTTAGAAACAGTCTTTGGGCAGCAGTTAAAAGTTTGATTATGGGACTTGATAACAGATTATATGTACATAATGCTAGAAAAAAGTTCCAGTATTTCAAGTGTGAAAAACTAGAAGAATGACTGCTGTTGATATTCACTAAGACAGGGGAAAATTTATGACTAAACTAATGTTTCATTAGAAAAAATTGGTAATTAAGTATAAATATATAACTATCATCTATTAAACACCAAAACTGCCACATGCTTTATCTCGATTAACCTTCAGAATGCTCCTTTGAAAGGGATATTGATTTCATTTTTAATGTAAGAAAAATGAGGCTCAGAGATACTGACTGACTTGTCCAAATTCTGAGTTGAGCCAGAATTGGAGTGCCTATCTGATTCTAAAGATTATGTCCTTAAATTCATGCTACATTATGTATTAATAAAGATTTGGGAAGTTAGGTTGATGAAGAATAAGTGAAGCATTTGGCCTTATTTAGCTAAGGGCACTTCATAGCATAAAGTTTGCATGTATATGATAGATTGCCTTTGTTACCAAAGACAAAAAAGTCAATAATTTGGAGTTGGGTTGAGATCAAAGCAATATAATAACTTATTTAAAAGAACTCACTAAGTCAAAGACATGATACATTAGAATTAAAAGGAGAATTGAACAGGATGAAAATCACATCTTTGGAAAATGATGTATAAAAACTGACCTACTAGATTCACATTCTAATAATAGTACTCTGTGGGAAAGTGCAGAAAAATGTATGGCTATTTTTTTATTTAGAACTTGTTCAATGCTACATACATTTTCCTTAAAAACCTGCAAGAGATTGTTGACTTGTTAGATAGAAAAGAGGCAGCTCTAATGCACATCTGTGAGTAAAGAAAATATTGTAGCAGCAAAATAAGCCCAAAATCCTATGATCAAACAAGACACAAGGGAGCAAATGCAAATGGCCAGGGCACATATGATAAAATACTCCTATTATTAATCAAAGAAAATATTAAAATCAATAATAAGATAACTATTAAATCTACAAATGAGATAATATTGTCATCTAGGATGAGAAAATAGTTTCTGATGAGGATGTTAAATTATAATGACAATAATAATAATCATTGGTGAGAGTTTCCCTCTGGTGGGTACTAATATGAATATTTTGCATATTTTATCTTTAAATCTCCACAGTGATCACATGAAGTCGTCTTATGAATCCCATTGACAGAGGAAACTCAGCCACATAGAATTAGTCTGTGCTCACACAGACAGACTGACGTCAGAACTTGAATTCTACTGTCTCTCCAGAAGGTACATTCAAGAGGGAACTTAACTAATTCATCAAATGTGCAAACACTTTTACCCAGCAATTCAAGAATCGCTCTTAAAGAAGTGCTTAAAGCTCTGAGAAAACTTTATGGGCAAGAGAGTGTGGCGTTACATAACAGTCAGAAATCAATCCAGCAATTGAGAAATAACAGTTATATTTCAGTACTGTGGATACAATATGTATTATAAAACTTCAAAAATTATTTACTCACATAAAGGATGACTATAGTATGTTTAATTAGTAAGCAAGCTGAAGAAGAGTCTATGCAGCATAATCCTTATAAGTCCAAACCTATACTATATAAACACACAGACATTGGTGAAATGTTGGGAAGCTGTTCAGGGAAATGTTAGCATGTTTATCCCTCAGTGGTTAGGATATCAGCGCTATTTCATTGCTAATTTTTCCATATTGAATATGTTAAAACAGTATTTTTGTCATAATTCCAACCCCAACACATGTGGTTTTTTATGACCCATGAGAAAGCGTTGAATAAATTCAGCAGAAGCATTGCACGAAGGACAAAAGGAGCATAACTCAGTCAACTAGGTGAAAATCTTCACCTTTTTAAAAATTTATTTTTATTTAAGTATAATTGGTATGCATATTTTATTGGCTGCATTGTTTTTAGGTGATTCAACATTTTTATACCTTCCAGTGTGATCACCTCCTAATTCTGGTGATCATCTGTCACCATATAAACTTATCACAATACCATTGACTATATTCCCTTCCCTGGCCACCTACCCCCCAAACCTCTCTCTTCTGGTAACCATTCCTTTGGTCAATGTTTCTATAAATTCATGTTTGTTTGTTTGTTTGCTTTGTTTTGTTTGTAGATTCCACATATAAGTGAAACCATACGGCATTTGTCTTTCTCTACCAGATTTATTTCACTTGGCATAGAAAAATCTCCATCTTTTAACAAATATGTGAAATGTTATTCAAGGAGTTGTATTGAAAGGAGTAAACAACAGAAAGGCCATTCTCCTCATTTCCCACCAATGCATCTGCCAACACCTGTTCAGAGTGGTTCAGGGAGGCTAATCCCTGTGTGTCTTAAATGGTGGCAATTTCTCAACTTCCTGTGGTGGATACATTGCTCTACAAACTCACAGTTTTAATGGAGAACTCTTTCCTGAGAATCCATTCAAAAGCTTCTTCCTCAATTTCTTCCTACTCAGTCTTCCTTGCATCTTGGTATCTAAATTCTGACTTATTCCTTTAGGGTTTTATGTCAGAAACCTATATTCCCAGATATTTATTTGCAGTATAATCAATTTGAATCCTCATCACTCTAGTTCGACTTTTCTGAATTTCCTACAATTTGTTCATACATATGTGGTTTTCCATAGTGCTTAAAGCTCTCATTCCTGAAGACGATAATTAAAATTATTGTTTTAGAAAATGTGACAGGTGGTCAGACAATGATTTATAAACTATTAACGTTTTGGCCCTGAAAAAAGTTACCCAAAATACTGAAAAATGGGGTGTGGGGAGCGGATCTCCCCCAGCAGGTTCTTGCTTCATGAAGTTTGAAGAATAAAATTCTCAGACTTAAAGGACTTGTTAGTGAAAGGGTGGGAATTTATTGAAAGCAAATACAGAATCCCACATAGGGAGGGGTTCCCAGCGGGTAAGCAACTAAGCTCCTTTTTTTTCTGAAGGTTTATAAATGCTGAGCTCTTTGTCTCTTCATGCTCCCTTCTAATTGGACCCCTTCCCCATTTTATGAGCCTGTGCTTTTCTAATTGGTCACTCTTTTTGCAGAATATCGGCCTTAAGGCCCAAAACCCATGTGGTACGCCCCCCTCTTTTCCCCCCTTATCTTGCAACATTCCTCTATCTCCTATGAACACGTTTCCCCCTCTCCAGCATCTGTCGACATTTCTCTATCCTCTGTGAAAGTGTGATTCCTTTTCCTCCAGACTCTGTGACTTTTCTTTATCCCCGGTGAATGCATGCCTTCCTTTCCTCTTATCTTGTGGCACTTTTCTGTTCTCTGTGAATGGATGCCTGCAGGCAACTCCAAGCCCTCACCTATGCATCGCCCCGCCCCCCAGGGACCCTCTTTATTCCCAAGACTCCCTAAACCTGCCTGTTTTGTCCCCCAGATTCCTCTCAATATGAAGATAATGAGTTTAGCCTTCACTTTGTTTAGTAAGCAGAAATATGAGCAATTTATTTTCCACGGATGGTTGGAGCGCTTTACTGCGGAGCTTGCCGACCTTTCACGCTGATGTTATGCCAGGCGATGTGACATTCTGCCCAAGTCTATGATCCATGAGATCTTCCCCACGGGATGTTGTAAGGAGGAGGGTAAGGAACGGTGTGCTGACGGCACTCGGGAGAAGTTCTGACTATTTTTGCCAAAAGAAGTGAAACCTGCCTTACTAGGGAATATGCCACCGTCTTCCGAAGCAGACAAGCCTGGGTGCGGGGCCAAATCTGCCACGTACCAGCTGTCAGACCGGAGGCATGTTGCGGAAAGTCACCGAAACTTTGTTTCTTTGTATATAAGAAGAGGATACTAATATCTAACTTATCGTGTCTCCTTGATGATTCAATAAAATTACAAAGTGTTTTTTATTCAGAAGATGCCCCGTGAACATTGAATGAAAGGAAGGAAGTAATTTTTGCTCTTCACACTTGTTTCCAGGGTATATCACAGCCCTGGGTACTGAGTTAGGGTCTTCTAAATAAATGCTGCAACGATGATCAGCTTCTTTTATGCCTCCCATGGTTTTAAGTGTTCATTTCAATTCACATAAACAGGATTTCTCAACTAGAAAAGATATTAAGTTATTTCATTTGTCATGACAACAATTGACATCCAATTGTCATTACTGAGAACGTGATCTTTTATAAACAAACATAGAAGTATGACTTCGGACTCAGTAATCCCTCTTAACTAGGAGGCACGTGTCACTGTATATGGAGCTGCCACTTGACACTTTCCCACTGTCCTTTGACACAGATGCATCTGTTTGCTTTCATAACGCTGCCATTCATAATGTTAAATTACACAAAGGTATCTAACTCGACAGTATTTCTTCACTTTTCCTATGCTTCCCATGTCAGACCATTTGGTAGCAGTTTGTCACATTGTCTACTGGTTACACCCATGGCCTTTGTGCCTGGCAGGCCTGGGGTCATTCCTAGAGTTATCACACAAAGTGTGTCCCTGGGTAAGTAAGTTGTCCTGTCTAGATTGACATTCTTCACTCATGGGGTTATTTAAGTGGTTATTTAAAGTATGTGTTAATGTTAATAATGCATTAAGCACAAAGTTATCTTAATATTATTAAAATTCAATTTTAACAGTCACAGTGCACATATCTCATTTTTTGATGACACCAAAAGCTCAGGAAATCCTTTTACTATGACTTGGATGGACCTGGAGGACAGTATGCTAAGTGAATTACACAGAAACAGAAATAGCCGAACCAGTTTGGCTCAGTGAATAGAGTATCGACCTGCAGACTCAGGGGTCCCAGGTTCGATTCCGGTCAAGGGCATGTACCTTGGTTGCGGGCACATCCCCACTGGGGGCGTGCAGGAGGCAGCTGATTGATCTATCTCTTTGATGTTTCTGGCTCTCTATCCCTCTCCCTTCTTCTCTGTAAAAAAATCAATAAAATGTATTTTTTTTAAAAAAAGAAACAGAAATACTATAAAATTTTATATATATAATGGAAATTAAAACAGTCAAGCGCATACAAACAGAATAAAAGGGTGGGTCCCAGGGATGGGCGAGGGGAGAAGCAGAGAGGATGATCAAAGGATACAAAGCTTTAGTCAATCTAGATAAGTAAGTCCCAGGGCTGGCTATACAGTATAGTTCCGACAGATAAGGATATGGTATTGTATGCTTAGAAGTTGCTTACTCATAGACCTTCCTAACAAAGTGTGAGCAGCGCCAAGGGGGCTGCTACCTGGACCAGTGTCGCACTGACTCAAGGGCTCAGGGGCATTCTAAAGGGCACCTCAGACTCCCACACTGCCATCTCTCCTTCTCCTTACCTGTGATACCAACTCCCAGCCCACGGGCCTCCCCCCTTCCCCTTGTTCTCTATCTGCTCTGAGTTTACAACGTTTCAACTGCAGAGTCGCTCTTTGTTGAAAATAGAAATGAAACAAAACAAAGAGACTTTCTTCCCAATGCTCTATTCCAGACCTTCTAGGCTTGGCAGCTGCTTCCTTAAATATAAGTCATTTCTATCCCAGATTCTCTTTACCGCTCTGACCTGCTACGTGTCACAATCAAGAACACATCCTTTTTTGTTTTGTTCTTAGTTTTCTCTTCACTTAACACATAACCTGGATTCTGTGTGACAAAAGTGGCAGCAGGTAGCTGACCCAAGAAGATAAATAGGCTGTACCCTGAATGGGTAGGTGTTGAGGGGACTTTGCATTCCACTTATTAAAAAAAGTATTAAGCCCTGTCATATATACATCCATTCTCTTATGGATGCCTCCACTATCCTGTGGTTATTCCATTCATTTCTACTGGAATTCATGTTATTTCTCATGGAGGATCTAGTTCAAGTTCTCTTTCCTCCTCAAGCCTCCGGTCTTCTCAAGTTCTCCCTGATTACTGGTTCACAAGTAATAAGGCTATTGAATAAGATACTGCAATATAAATGACAAACGAATAAGGAATTGTCAGAACAAGATCCAGCCCCAGAAAGAAATCCAGAGAGGGTAGGATTTTTTTGGTAATAGTGTTGAAATAAATTTGGTGAAAACATGCATCTTTTTTTTTATTTTACCTTACTTTTACATTTTTAAAATCTTTTTTATGTCTTTATTGTTCAATTACAGCCGACATTCAATATTATTTTAGGTCAGCCTCAGGAGTCCTGATTAGTGGTTAGACAATTGTAACCGCTAATGGGGCTATGGGATGGGGAAGCAAAACCTCATCTGATTGCCCAGAGAACCCAGGGTGGGTTATACGGGGGCTTGTCAGAACCCCAAGGCTCCACGGGGTGTAGCTAGCAAATTGAGGCAGGTTCTGGGGGCCCTACCTTTATAACAAAAATTGAGATGCAGGAAAATGTCATATTTCTACATTTCTTGAATATAACTTTTTTAATTGAAAGGTTATGTGATGTAACCAGAGAAAAAGAAACAGAACAATGTACATGGGACTTTGTTAAAAACACTTATAATAAAACTAGAGGCCCAATACATGAAAATTCACGCAAGGGTAGGCGTTCCTTCCCCGGGCTGCTGGCACTGGCTTTCCTTCGGCACCCGGGACCAGGGCTTCCCTCCCTCTGGCTGGCCCCAGGCAGCCAGGACCCTGGGCGGCTTCCGGCTTTGTCAGGAAGGACATCTGGAATGATGTCCAGAATATGTCTGGACTATCAGTCTAATTAACGTATTACCTTTTATTAGTATAGCTTAGAGTAACTTTGAGTAGAGGCAGCATTCAGACTTGGAATCAGACATAGTTTATGATCCCAGAAAAATTCAAATTTTAAATTAAAAACATGGAAAAGCAAAGGAGATAAGCATAGAATACACACACACACACACACACACACACACACACACCTCTATCCCTTGAGACACAGAGTGTTGGAAGCATTTGAGTTCAATGGTAAACATTTTAATCCTTGGTCAACTTCATATTACTATGTGCCCTTGGCCAAGCTCCTTAAATTCTCTAACCTTTAATTGGTTTATCTATAAAAATAAGCTTTTTTGAGGTTATGTAAGTAAAACACTTACAATAGCATCTGAAATCAGTAAGAGCTGGTACTTGTTGGTTTCCTAAAAAGGAAAGCTTTGACCCTCTCAGCATCATTCTGCATGAGGCTACCTCCCCCAAAAGTGTGGATGTATAAACCAAACAGTAGTGGTAACTTTGTGTAATTTGATTTTTAGAAGTTATGGCTTAATAGCAACAGCATTCATGCCATCTTTTAAAAAATCAATTTCAGATGTGAAAGGCAAAACCATAAAGCTTTTAAGAAACAATGTTGAAGAATATATTAATAACCTTAGTTAAAAATAAAAGGATTTCTTAAACAGAACCACAAAATGCAGTAGCCATAGAGAAAAAGATTAATAAATTCAATGTTGTTAAAACTATGATGGTACTTTTCCCTTCTTCAAAAGACACCACGTATTTTTTTTTTTAAGTGAAGAGTTGTAGAATGGAAGAAAGCATTTGTAACACATCTAGCTGATAAAGGACTTTAAGATCATTTATGGTAAGAAAGAAAACTCCAAAAAAGTCAGACAACCCAATAGAAAAATTACTAAAAAAACATAAAGTATCATTTCAGAAAGGAGGAGTAAGCATATACCAAAGGCACTAAACTTCAGAAGTCAGGAAGAGTCTAGGGCAGTGGTTCTCAACCTGTGGGTCGTGACCCCTTTGGCGGTCGAATGACCCTTTCACAGGGGTTGCCTAAGACCATCCTCTATATCAGATATTTATATTACAATTCATAACAGTAGAACATTACAGTTATGAAGTAGCAATGAAAATAATTTTATGGTTGGGTCACAACATGAGGAACTGTATTTAAAGGTCCAGAAGGTTGAGAACCACTGGTCTAAAGGATATCATTTTTCTTAATATTAAAATGTGTTAACAAGCATACAGAGCTACAAGAATTCGCATACATGGGTGGAGGGACTGTAAATTGGTACAACCTCTTCACTAAACAATATATCGTAACCTAGAAATGTTGACAGTGCGCTCCCTTTGATTCGTAACTTTCACCCCCATGCATAGTCCATAGAGTAAAAATACTTATTTGCAATATGTACAAGGAGGTTTAGAGCATAATCATTCATAATTGTCAAGCATTGGAAATAATCCAAATGCCCAACAACATCAGAATGGGAAATACATGGCGGGGATATAAATAGAGCACACCACAGATACATCCAACACTTGTGTATCTAAAAGCCATCCTTTTGAACAAAAGAGAGCAAGTAACAAAAGCATGAAAGGCTGACAGATCTTGGCGGGGGGTGGATTGAGGGAGAAAGATTAACCACAGAATTTATATGCATATATGCATAGCCCATGGACAGCTTTAACAGAAACCCCAACTACACTTCTCTAACTGAACTAAGGGAAATGGGACTTTGGAAACTCAGAGATGTCATTCCACTCAAATAAAAATCCCTCATTCTCCTGTGGGAGTCAGAAAATTCTTTTCCTCAAGATATTGTAAGGACTCCACCCCCAGCACTCAGTGGGGAAGGGGATGCCCTGATTTCCCCCATAACAGTTACACAAGGGTTCTCATTACATGCGTCTGTATATTTCACAGCAATCTATTCATTTTAAAAAGCAGATGAGCATGTATGCAATTAGCTTACTTAGGTTGTTCTGCAGCCCCTGCTTACTGGCTACAAAATCTTGGCTAAACCAATTAATTTCTTTTCATCTTGAACAATCATCCTTAAAATGGAGAAGGTAATAACTCAGTTTATATGAAGCAATTCTCCTTTTTTAGCAAAAAGAAAAATAGGAGGAAAATAATAAGATGATATAAACAAAAATGTTTTGGAGGCTGTAAAATGTATAATCAAAATGGGAATTATCAATTGGCCAATAGTTTTAAAAAATAAAAGTATGCTAACTGGGATTCCCTGGAGAAACAGAATCAGTAGGAAAAATCCATAAATCAAGAGATTGGCGAGGAGAAACTAAGATGGCGCCAGAGATAAACACCGGGAAGTTAATGCCGCTCACAACAATTGATTAATACCTCAGAGAAACAACACGGGCGAGAC
>NW_006293318.1:233446-240031 GCF_000327345.1 Myotis davidii
TAGCAAACATTAAAATAGGAGGAAAATAATAAGATGATATAAACAAAAATGTTTTGGAGGCTGTAAAATGTATAATCAAAATGGGAATTATCAATTGGCCAATAGTTTTAAAAAATAAAAGTATGCTAACTGGGATTCCCTGGAGAAACAGAATCAGTAGGAAAAATCCATAAATCAAGAGATTGGCTCACAGGATTATGAAGGCTGTGGCTTCCTACAAACTGTCGTCTTCAAGCTGGATCCCAGGAAAGCCAGGGATTTGGCTCCAGTCCAAGTGCGAGACCTGAAGAAGAGGAACAGAAGTGTAAGTCCCAGCTCCAGGGCAGGGAAAGCCGACGTCCCAGCTCCACAGTCAGGCAGAGAAAGCGAATTCTAGCTTCCTGCACCTCTGTGCTCGATTCTTGCCTTCGACAGATTGAAGGATGCACACCGACACTGGTTGTTAAGCTGTTCCATTCAGTTTAAAAACGCAAGTGCTCATCTCTTTCACACACACCCTCACAGACACCAAGAAATGTTTGCCCAGCTCTCTGAGCACCCCATGATTTTGTCAAGTTGACACAGAAAATGAATCATCACACCAAGCATGTTACTACCAAATCATACCCAGAGCTAAAAAAAAAAGAAAGAAAGAAAAGAAATCTGTTGTTTCTGTTCTACTAATTGAGAATCAAGAGAAGGCACATATCATTCCCTCGAAAAGTAGTCCTGTCCTTAATTTGTAAATGTGGAAATATTGAAGCCAGAAACGTTAATGTTTTCAGTCAGTAAATTCCAAAGTCAGAATTGGAATCCAAGTCTCCTGACATGCAGCTCATGTTCATCCCTCCCTGGAAACTGCACTTAGGATCATAACACATCCCCGGAGGCTGCAGGAAACCTATGAGCAGGACTGCAAGCGGCAGCTGTGGCCTACATCCCTTTTCACTCATTTGGTCTCTCCCTTTTTCTGCGTGGTTTTAAAGCTGAGACTTACTATCAGTCGGCCGCCTCTGGCAGTGTGAGGGGAAGATGAGCCTGCCACGGTGCCATGAAAAATGAAAAGTATAATAACATGTAATGAAGTGAAATAAAAGCCCTGCTCAATGCCCCAATAAAACTGCCACTGTGCGGGTGCCGCAGCCTGGGGGGCGGTGACAGAAAGGAGCCAGTGAGATCAACACAGTGTGGAGTGACCATGCTGTTGTGCAGGGTCCTGAAGTCATACATATCTGTGAGCTGATGGAAAGGGTGGGTGGCAACACACTATGCAACTCGTTATGATGTTTAACCTTCATCAAAGTCAGGGTAAAGCCAATATTTAAAGCAATGTTTGCATCTGTCTTATCATTATTTACCATATTCAAATAGTAAATTCTGAACTAATTCTACTATAGATTCCATTAATAAGTTACAAAATGGCCCTGGCTGGTTTTGCTCAGTGGTTAGAGTGTAGCGCCCCGCTGACCGAAGGGTCACCAGTTCAATTTGATTCCTGGTCAAAGGCAAGTACCTGGCTTGCAGGTTCCATCCAGCCCGATCTGGGTGGGTGAGGGAGCAAACCGATCGATGTTTCTCACATTGATATATCTATCTCTCCCTCCCCACCACCTCCTTTCCACTCTCTCTAAAAATCAATGGGAAAAAATATCCTCTAATGAGGATTAGTGGGGGGAAAAGTTACAAAATGCACTCACAGACAATAATTACTATATTCTCATTGAAAATTAATGTAGGTTATTTGAGGAACCTGGGTATAAACAAACGAACGAACAAAAAACTTTTTCCTTAAAACTGGTAAAGTCAGAAACCCTAAGTCCCCTGTTAAGTTTTGACTAGTGTAAGTGTTGAGAGAGCTCTGACATCCCCCATTATCTGTGGGATGTAACATGGGGCCATCCGGCAGCTGGATGACAGTGATAAAGTCCGGACTAATGGTGTTCACTCTCCGCACTAACCCTGATGTACCTGGCCTTTTCAAAACAGGGAGGCTAATATCTAACAAGTCATGTTAAAGTCAGAGTGAGTGAACCTTCAAGTAAATGCAACATAACATCCTTTGCATTTCAGCTTTCCTTGAAATGTCATCACTTAGGTTCAGTGTCAAAGCCAAAAGCCAAGGATTCTGGGTGAGTTTTGAAATGTGTGTTAACTTAAGCAGAAAAGAATCCAGTGGAAAAAAAAAGGTTGAGTCACTTGATAAGTGAGCACCCAATTTTTGTTTTGGTAATGGAGGTGCTGATACTGGATTCAAGGAGCTTTCCTGCAATTAAACTTAAATTATTTTCATTAAGATATAATTTGGTTTCTTCATCATAGAAAATACTGGAAATGGATGACTTATTTTTTAAATACCTACTATGTACAGCTGTTTTTGCATATGTTATATGCAAAATGAGTACATGTGACCTTCTAAGTAAATATGTTTTCTCATTTTACTGACATGGCAACTGCAGCTCAGAAAAGTGAAAGAGCCGTTCAGAGCCATTAATTCAGTAAGTGGCGGGAACTAATACAACCACAGGTCTGCTCATGATCTCTTGTTTTAAGTATGTAACACAACTCCTGGTGAAAAATGAGCTATTTTGTTAATAACTATGTTTAGAGCAGTACAAAGCATGCTGAGTGTTATACGTTTGGTTGGCTGGTTTAACCTGCATGTATCTCCTGTAAGAAAATACCAGGTCTTAGCTCACTTCTAAGACTGGAAAGGGGTGAGGAGGGAGTGGGTGGGCAAGGTAATCATAGATGATGGACTAGAGACGAAAAGGGAAATGGAAAAATGGCATATAAGAGGAGCCAACCAGAACGTAGGTGTTCTAAAGTCTAAGGCACATCGTCGTGAGAAAATAAAATTAGTAGAAAAAGAATAGGACTTCAGAGAGGAAATAAAATGCTTCCTCAGCTCGAAGTTAATCAGCCTTAGGGTTTTGTAGTTTTGATCTGTGTCTCCCCACTTCCTTCTTTTGGAGGCATCTTAAATATTTAAAGGCTCTGTGCATTCTCCTTTAAACAGAAACTTCAGTAGAGAAAAAGCTGGGGCTTGATCCTTTAATAATGGTAACTTACAGTTTGTGACCTATATTTTTTCCAGCTTTATTGAGATACAATTGAAAAATAAAATGTACATATATTTAAGGTGTACAATGCAATGCTTTGATATATGTGTACATTGTGAAATAATTATACTATAATCAAGGTAATTAACATATCTGTCATTTCATTCTTGTTACTTTTTTTAGTGGGTGAAGATCTAATTTCAGAGCCAATTGTAAGCATGAAATACAGTATCCTATATAATAAAAGGCTAATATGCAAATTGACCAGATGGCAGAATAACCAGTTGCTATGACACACACTGACCACCAGGGGGCAGATACTCCATGCAGGAGCTGCCCCCTGGTGGTCAGTATGCTCCCACAGGGGGAGCACTGCTCAGCCAGAAGCCAGGCTCATGGCTGGCGAGCGCAGTGGTGATGGTGGAAGCCTCTCCTGACTCAGCGGCAGCGCTGAGGATATCTGATTGACAGCTTAGGCCTGCTCCCCATGGGTTCCCCTGAGGGCTCCCGGACTGAGAGAAGGTGTAGGACGGGCTGAGGGACACCCTCCCCACCAAGTACATGGATTTTGTGAACCAGGCCTCTAATATTAACTACAATTCACCATTCTGTGCATTAATCTCCAAAAGGCCCTGATCTCACAGGTAAGCCAATCACTAAATTGCCTAAAGGACAGTTCGACTTAAATAAGAATAGTAAACCTTGAGTCTGCAGACTCCTAGTCCTAACAATGCAATTCAACTAATTAAACAAGCAAGGCTAGGAATAAGAACCAAGAAAGTAATCTTCAAATACATATCAGCAGTGACCAGCCAGTGGTCAGAGAGATCATACAGATTCAGAATATAGCCTTTATTCAATTTCAGGATGAGAGCATCTTCAAAAGCTTCCTTCCTCTTGTTACTCCTCTTTTTTAAAAAATTAAATCTTTATTGTTGAAAGTATTACATATGTCCCCTTGTTTCCCCGTTGACCCCTTCTCGCCTGCCCCCATTCCCCACCCCAGGCCTTCACCCCCCTATTGTCTGTGTCCCTGGGTTATGCATGTATGCATACAGGTTCTTTGGTTGATCTCTTCCCACTCCCCCCGCCCACATCTTCTCTCTAAGATTCTGCAGTCTGTTCTATGCTTCTACATCTGTGGATCTATTTTGTTACTTTCCTAATATGAAAAAAGCAAAATTGTTTTCTCATTATAATTATTTTGTACAATAAAATAAGTAGTCTGAGTTGTGTAAATATACCCTTACTCTTTGGGACTCAATAAAGTAAAATAAAATGAATGTGTTTTTGTTACCTTATAAATGTCACTGTCTGGGTGTTGTTGCTATTGTGTTTTTTTTTTAATATAGTGTTTGAATATTTGAAAATACCCATGTATTACTTTTTAGAAGATACATTTATAAAGACTATTTTTATCGTTAAATGTCACTTGAAGTATCTTTATTTTTCACAAATTTGTTCTCATGTAAAAAAATGATGATTAAGTGTGAATCAGTATTTATCTCTTAAATGAATATTTAAGAAGCTAGCACACTACATCTCTCCTGCAGCTTCTCTGGGTCTCAGTGTGCCTTTCCTTCCTTCTAGTTGTAGAGTTTACAGTCAGCCAGGCTTCCTATGGTTCTGGATGAAGTCCGTATTGTTTCTCTGAGGTATTAATCAATTGTTGTGAGTGGCCTTAATTTCCCGGTGTTTATCTCTGCCGCCATCTTAGTTTCTCCCCAGTATTTATCTCTTAAATGAATATTTAAGAAGCTAGCACACTACAGACCTGGATAATAAACTTACCCAGTTTGGTTATGGTAATAAATTAGCATTTCCTGGAAAGTTTCAACATCTCCATAACATGTTTTATAGCATTTCCTAACACTTAGTCAATGCAATATATATTTTTTAGAATGACAGGCACTGATATGGAGGAAAAGTTTTTTTTTTTTCTATCATGACACACAAGCACATGTTCCAACGTGTTTTAGTTTGGGTGGGGAGTGTTTATATTGTTTAGTTTAGTTTAGATTTGATTTGTTTTCAACTAAGGAGAAGGCAACGGAGGGGTGCCATTCCCAGCTGCACAGGGAAACATCCAGAGAAAAGAGCAGTGCTGTGGAGTGAGGTCTGCGAGATCCGAGTGACTCTCCAGCCCCGCGGAGTGCCTGCTGCTCCACTTGCCAGGTGCAGGCCGAGTCTGAGGAAAAGGATCACTCAGTGCCACCAGGGCTGCCAATACCTCTTCAAGAAATAAGAGCAAGCTTGTTCTTCCTCCAGTTAATCATTTTCAGTTTGATGGATGGGTTTTCAAACACATACAAGTCCGCTGGGAACCTACGTCTACGGGTTATTTTCTAAAGTGAGAATGATCTTGAGTTCAGCCTCTTTTGGTAGAAAATTATTCTTCTGGAGTTTGGGGCAAATCTGTAGCACAAAATATTGCTGTATCAACATTTTCTTGGAAAAAAATTATTTCTAAATACATTTTTATAGTCTTATGTTGAGTTTTTACTCTGTGCTTAGTGCTGTATATGCTACTTCACTTAGTACTATGAGAATAGAAACCAAAAGAAGGGTACTGTTATTGCTGCTGTTCTCTTGATACAGCAGATGAGGAAACTAGGCATAGAAAAGTTAAGTTACTCGCTCAATATCAAATCGCTCATAAGGGAAGAGTCAGAATATGAACCCAGGTCTACCTGACTCCTGACCTTACACTCTCAGTGTGTACATTTTACTATCTTTCCAACAAGAAGCATGGCCATGGTTGTCAGTGCAAGAAAACAATCTGAAAGATACCTGAGAGCTAAGTAATGCATTTGAGCAATAGTATAGTTATCTCTTTTAATTAGTGATGCCAGAGAAATTATAAAGTTCACTATATGACTTTTGTTGGAAATAATCTACACTAATAAAAGAGAAAAAATGGTAATTGGTGTACGACACTACCCTTTTCATGGCTAATCAGGGCTATATGCAGTTAACTGTCAACAAAGATGGGGGTTAATTTGCATATGTAGGCACAATACAGGGAGGCGAAAGGGAAAGCAGGAAGAAGCCCCCTGCCACTGACAGTGATCGGAAATCCAGGGGGGAGCTAAGTGCTGGGGGCCAAGGCAAAGGTGGCCCTGGGCCGCCTTTGCCCTGCCCCCCAGCAATGATTGGAGAATCAGGCGCCTTTGCCACCCTGGCCAGTGATAGCAGGAAGTAGGGTTGGAGCCAGCGATGGGAGCTGGGCACGGTCGAAGCTGGCAGTCCCGGGAGCTAGGGGTCCCTTGCCTGAGCCTGAAGCGGAGCCCACGATCTCGGGGCTGCTGCAGCTGCGGGTCCCCGCTGCCCGGGCAGGATGCCTCGGCCAGAGGCATTAGGCCAGGGCAGGGGCAGAGCGGGAGATCGCAGGGAGCTGGTAGTCCCCGCTGCCCAGGCCTAATGCCTCAGCCAGAGGCATCAGGCCTGGGCAGGAGACCCCCAGACCCTCTGATTGTAGGGTCTACCCCCCGCCCAAGCCTAACGCCTCTGGCCCAGGCTTCAGGCCTGGGCAGGGGGACCCCATCTC
>NW_006293318.1:240159-241868 GCF_000327345.1 Myotis davidii
GAGGGCTGGGGGCAGAACCAGTGATGGGGGGAAAAGAGGGTCCCCTGCCCAGGCCTGACACCTCTGCCCAGGGTCCCCTGGCCAGGCCTGATCTTGCGATTGGAGGGTGATGGGGGTCAACGCCTGAGGGCTCCCAGTATGTGAGAGGGGGAAGACTGGGCTGAGGGACATCCCCCCACCCCCCTGACACCCAGTGCACGAATTTCGTGCACCGGGCCCCTAGTCCTATATAATAAAAGGCTAATATGCAAATCAACTGAACAATGGAACGACCAGCCGCTATGACGTGCACTGACCACCCGGCGGCAGACGCTCAACTCAGGAGCCAGGCTCATGGCAGGCGAGCGCAGCGGTGGTGGCGGGAGCCTCTCCCACCTCTGTGGCAGTGCTAAGGATATCCGACTGTTGGCTGTCAGATGGACATCCCCCAGAGGGCTCCCATCCTGCAAGAGGGTACAGGTCAGGCTGAGGGACCCTCCTTCACCCTCCCAGTGCATGAATTTCATGCACCAGGCCCCCAATCCTATATAATAAAAGGTTAATATGCAAATTGTCCCCTCGGAAGTTCAACCGACCAGGAATACGATTGCTCACTATCATGTGAGCTGACCACCAGGGGGCTGCACAGAACAAAGGAAGGCCCTGCCCACAGCCAGCAGGTGGGGGAAGGAAGGCCCTGATTGGCCCTGATCACTAGCCAGGCTTAAGGGACCCTACCCATGCACGAATTTTGTGCACCAGACCTCATGTCTATATAATTGTGTCTTTTAGTGATTTTTATAGAAGCAAGTAATTTCAAGTTTGATGCATGTTCTCTATTTTTTATATATTACTAGGGGCCCTGTGCACAAAGATTCGTGCACTGGGGGTGGGTCCCTCAGCCTGATCTGCACCCTCTCCAATCTGGGAGCCCTCAGTGGAACCCTCTCCAATCTGGGAGTTTCTGTCTGTCTTTGCAATTATATGAGCTAATTGTCTGAGACCCCCAACCCAGTTTGATTTGTTGCTCACAGAATAATAGAGGCATTTTTTTTTCTTTGCTTCATTGTTGGAGATTTCCTGGAAGTTTTAGGATATCTTCCATTTAATTTTTCCTAGACACGCTGATTTTACTTACGTCTCTCACCTTTGCTTTCCCTTCATCCCCAACCGCAACAGTAAATTGCTCCAGGCTCACTTTGCTGTAGTGTCTAGGAGATCCATCTGCCACCAGAACTATGATTCCCAGCATTACAGGTGCTCCCTGCACTCTTGATTTTCCCTTCCTGCTCTGTCTCCATCCGATGGCCTCCCACTCTGCCAAGCCCCCCAAACCCCCAGCTCTCCATCTTTGCTCTCAGTCTGGCAGCTTGGGGAGCCAAGTTCCCCAAGCCGCTCCACTCTCTGCTGGCTCTCCTGCTCTGCTCTCTGCCTAGTGCCTGTGTATACAAATTAACCCACCAGCTTTGCCGGGTTAATTTGCATACTCATCCTGATTGGCTGGTGAGCGCAGTGGAGGGAGGGTCAATTTAGATGTTTCTCTTTTATTATATAGGACTAGAGGCCCCGTGCACAAAAATTTGTGCACTCGGGGGGGAGGAGGGGTCCCACAGCCCAGCCTGTGCCCTCTCACAGTCTCGGACCCCTCGGGAGATAACGACCTCTTGGCTTAGGCCTGCTCCCAGGTGGCAGAGGGCAGGCCCAATCCCTAGGTGCAGCACCTGGTCGCG
>NW_006293318.1:243098-281596 GCF_000327345.1 Myotis davidii
TCACCTCCAGCTCTGAGATCCTGGCTCCCTGAAAGCAGTTTTCTGGGGTTTTGTTTAGCTTCTATATTTGTTACATTGTTGCTCAAACTGCAAGCTCAGAGGCCGGCAGAGGCAGGCGGGGAACGTTGGTTTCCTCCGTCACTGAAGCAAGCAAGCCTCATGTTGGCTTCAAGCTGCCTGGCTGCCCGCCGCCATCTTGGCTGGCAGTTAATTTGCATAGCTCGCTGATTAGCCAATGGGAAGGGTAGCGGTCGTATGCCAATTACCATGTTTCTCTTTTATTAGATAGGATGGCTATTTTATCCTAAATAATAAAAGCCTAATATGCAAATTGACTTAATGGAGGATCTATTGATGGAATGACCAGTTGTTATGATACACACTGACCATCAGGGGGCAGACACTCAATGCATTAGCTGCCCCCAGCCCACAGGCCCCAGGTCAGTCAAGTTGGTGCCAGTGGAGGATAAGGCTAATAGGAAAATTGACTGAACGGCAGAATGACCAGTCACTATGATGAGCATTGACCACTGGCCAGGCCTAGGGGCCTTACCCCTGCACAAATTCCATGCACCAGTCCTCTAGTCCATTATAAAAAGCTGTAGGCTAGGCTGGAATCAATGATTATCTACCAAAAATTTTGGAGGAATAAATGGAGTCTAACCAATTAAAGATGATTACATCAGTTATCCTTGGGACTTTCTTTTGTTCTGGTTCTTTGGTACATCAAGGCACTGTTTTTACTCTGGATTCCAGCAAAGAGAGTATATGCCCCTTGTTGCACTTGCCCCTTCCTCAATTCCTGATTCTATGTTAAAATCCCAGGGAACTAGAACCAGATGTTAATCCTGCCTGCAAGCATCCCCACGGAAACTTGAACATTTCTGGTTACCCATTGTTTCTCAGTATGTAGTAATAGTAGAAGACAGTTGAAGAATAATGTAAATCTTTTTATATCTCTAATGAATTTCAAAAATTAAGGCTTTAATATTGCATGTCCCTATCAGAGATATTATAAACACATGCCAGGCTAGGACATGCCAATAAAGTTTCATTTAGATTTTCTATAAGGCATAGAGAATTATCATGGGTGGAAATATTACTTTTTATTCATTCATCTGTCAACAGATATTTAGGTTATTTCTATGCCTTAGCTTTGTGAGTGGCACTGCAATGAATATGGGTGTGCAGACATTTCTTCAAGATACTGATTTCATTTCCTTTGGCTATATATCCAGAAACAGGATTGCTGAATATGGTAGTTACATTTTTTATTTTTGAGGGCTGATGGCTGTTTTCAGGCTGGCCAAGCCCCCCAGCAGGGACCCTCACTCCATGAGGGTGTGGCCAGCCTGGGTGAGGGGCTGATGGCTGTTTGCAGGCTGGCCACAGCCCCCAGCCACCCAAGCTCCCAGTGGAGGCTGGCTGGAAGCAGGTATCTGGGATTTGTTTGTCTTCTATAATTTAAACTTTGTTGCCTTGAGCGGAGGCCACAGCCGACCAGGGCAGGTGGGAAGCTTGGCTTCCTCCATCGCTGGAGCAACCAAGCCTCCTAATTGCTCCAGCTCTGTGGCTGCCAGTCGCCATCTTGGTTGGGTTAATTTGCATATAGTCACTCTGATTGGCTGGTGGGCGTGGCTTGGGGCATAGTGGAGATGTGGTCAATTTGCATGTTTCTCTTTTATTAGATTAGATCTTATAATATTTTGAATTACACTGCCCTAACAATGAATGTAGTTCAAACATCTTCTAAAATTTCACTAGCCTATGTATTTTCTCTCTTGTGGAATGCCTTCTCATGTCTTTGGCCCTATTGTGTGTGGTATTTAGGTTTTTATTTTTTTTATTTGTGATTTTTTTTTAGTTGTTGGTGCTGTACCTGTTACTCTATAGGAATTATTTAGCTGGTATCGATTTAAAAAAAAATTTGTCGCCGAAACCGGTTTGGCTCAGTGGATAGAGCATCGGCCTGCGGACTGAAAGGTCCCAGGTTCAATTCTGGTCAAGGGCATGTACCTGGGTTGCGGGCACATCCCCAGTGGGGGATGTGCAGGAGGCGGCTGATCGATGTTTCTCTCTCATCGATGTTTCTGACTCTCTATCTCTCTCCCTTCCTCTCTGTAAAAAATCAATAAAATACATTTAAAAAAAAATTTGTCTGTGCTTACGGCTGACATTTTTCCATTTATAATTATGTTTTCATTTAGGATTATTTTTGATGAGCCAATTTCTTCATTTTAATATTGTTAAATATTGTCAATAATGTTTATGCCTAAAATATGTTCACCAATATGTTCTACTAAGATGTTCACAGTTTTGTCTTTAACATCCATATCCTTAATCTATCTGGAGATAACTTTATTTTTGTGGATAGCCAGTTTTCCAGTTGCCTTTATGGAATGCTCCCACTGTTCCTGATATACCTCAAGTTCTCTGGGTGTGTGAGTCTATTCCTGGTTCTCTGCTCTATCCCATTGGCCAGTTTTCTATCCCTGTGCTAGTGGCATAATATCTTTGTTACTGTAGTTTATAAAAAGTCCTGATAATTGATATGAATGACCATACAAAAATTTATTTATTTACACAGTGAAATGAAACAGCAGTCAAAATGAATGAATTACAGCTACATGCATGAACTTTAATACAATATCATTTGGTGAAGAAAGTACTAAATTATTATTTTCAGCATGATACCCCTATACTTTTCAATAAAATTAAAAATAATGCAAAACATGGGTTTATGAATACATATAACAATAAAAATATTAAATAAAAAGGAAATGTATAAAACTGCTCTTTCTCAGGCTTATGATTACAAAATCCATAATTTTTTACATTAAGATGGTAAAAGAGAAAAACAATATGGTTATCTCAATTAGGTGCAGGAAAAGCACTTGATAAAATTTAACACAGTGATTCATAAATAAATGAGAACTCATTAATCAAGTGTTTTTGAAAACAAAACGTCAGTGATCGTTGAGCTCCTGTCCATCTTCTTTCAACCACTCCAGACCCAACACCTCCAGGTAGGCATGGATAAAAATAAGCTGGAACAGAAGCCAAAAAGGCCAAGTGCGCTGCAACACGATGGCATGGAAGCCTGCAGGAAGTGTGTAACCAGGCAAGGAGCTGCATTACACGATGAGGAGAGTAATCTTCTCTCAGCTACTTAAAAAAAATGTTGTAAGAAGTGATAGGTCATCTTGGAGGGTCATCTCAAGTACTGAGCTAAAGACAGAAGATGCTGACCAAACCTACAGATGACTCCGGACAACAGAGAGAAAACTGAGAGCAAGATTAGAGTACATCTGCAATGATGTTACTACCTTTTTGAAAAGTTCTGTATCCAAAAGTTACACAAGCAGAGAGCTTGTGAGAATAAAAGGAAAATACTACCATTACTTGCTAAGGTTTGTCTGGGGGATAAGAAAGGAATTGTGTGTGTGGGACTCATTATCACAAGAATACCATGACGCTTTTCGAATAAAAAAAAAGGAAATGCAATGAACCAGCATTGACCCTAGCAGATTTGGTCTTGTCCTTAACTTCCCTGTGTTCTACTATGAGATCTGCACTTCTCTAAGAAAGCCTGACCCCTTGCAAAGACACTTTATGATGAAAGCATTGCTGAATTTGACGTAGCAAGATAACAGTTATATTAATACATCACACTAATAATGCAATGACCGAGGCCTTTGTCAACATCAGATACCGAGGAGACAAAGCTGAAGCAGAGGAAAGAGGGGAAATTAGCTAGCTTTCCCACTTTAGTCTGTCTCATTCTAAAATTTATACAGTACACCAGTTGTCATCCAAACTGTCCCACAGATAGTTTTTTGTTTATGACTTGTGATAGGTTTATGTTACTTCTGTTTGAATTTTTATCATTCTCATGTGGGATTTTTGTTTAATATTAGAGTAGAAGGGACAGTTAACATTTAGGGAGTTATCTGTTTTCATTTTGAGGTGCTCTATATAGGGATGCGGATTTGTTATATGTTATAAATGTTTGATATAGTACTTTTGGTACTTTGTGGTTTCACAATGGTCAGTGTTAAACCTGCTTTCAAGTCTAAATAAAGAAAACCCCCAGTGGGAGATAAAGGGGGTAATGGGTTCTAGTCCGAAGTATACTTATTGGTTGTCCTTTAAGGCTTTGAGCCCAAGGCAATAGTAAAAATAGCTATGGCAATGGATATTACTCGTTGAACCAGTATATCTTTGCAATACTACAGTACAATCTCAACTTGTGCACTGCTGACTAGAGCTGCAGAAGTGTTCCTTTAGAGAAACTTCTAGCCCAATTTGCTCTGGATAAGGGCAGAAATAGTTTATATTCCATAATTGGTAAAGTTACCTGCTGTTCACTTTCATTATTTTTGCTGCATTTGTTTTTATATAAATACTAGAGGCCTGATGCACCAAGATTCATGCAAGAATGGGCCTTCCTTCCCCTGGCTACCGGACCGACTTCTTTCTGGCCAGAGCCACCTTTCTGCCTTCCCACGCTTCCCAGAGGCCCAAAGTGGCTCGAACAGTGTGGAACACCTGTGCCGTCACCATGACAACAACACAAGCATCCCGCCCCGCCTCCGGCTGCTCAGAGACAGCATATGCAAATTAACCCACCATCTTTGTTGGGTTAATTTGCATACTTACTCCTGATTGACTGTTGGGCTTCACAAAGGTATGATCAATTTTCATGTTTCTCTTTTATTAGTGTAGACTAGAGGCCTGGTGCACAAAAGTCATAAACTGGGCCTCGGGGGGTCCCTCAGCCTGGGCTGCACCCCCTTACAGTCCGAGACCCCTCAGGGGATGTCTGCCTTCTGGCTTAGGCAGACATCCCTCTCGCAATCTGGGATCCGTTGCTCCTTACCACCCACCTGCTCACTGCTCCCTACCACTTGGCTTGCTGCTCCTTAGCGCTGCTTCAGCGGCAGAAGAGCTCCCACCACTGCGGCTGCACTCACCAGGCATGTGCCTGGCTTCTGGCAGAGTGGCGCTCCCCGTGCCGGAGCACACTGACCACCAGGGGGCAGCTCCTGCATTAAGCGTCTGCCCCTTTGTGGTCAGTGCACATCATAGCGACCGGTCATTCTAGTCATATCACCATAATGGTTGCTTAGGCTTTTATTATATAGATTTTAGAAAACTTAAAGAAAAAATAAATGTACAAAGCAAGATGCAATAAAAAGGTGTTTTCTGACTGACATTCATTACTTTACATATGTCCATCAGAAAAACAAAACACATGTTTCACTTTTCTTAGGTGTTTTTATTTTTGTGTTCTACATGCATGATTGTAAGAGAAATAATGTAGGATGAAGGATAGGTTTGCTTAAATTTTTTATGTACTTTCCAATACCAATTCAGAAATAATTGTTAGTACATTCATATTCAGTTAATGTAGGTGGAATAAAAGTTTCATGAATGGAATTTTGAAAAAAATGATTGCCCACTATCATCTCTCATTCGTTTTTACTTGGCATTATACCCAATATAATCAGGTGAACAATTACAGATATGGGGATTAAAAAAAGGAGTAAAACCATTTCTTTACAGATGGTATTATTCCTTACACAGAAAATTCAAAATAATCTACAAATTATTAGAAGGCAGAAAGTCTTGTCAAGACTTTGTATACTAACCTTAGCTGGGCAATGGTTAGTATACAAAAGCCAATTGCATTTCCATAAACCTTCAACAAATAAATAGGATGTGTAATTAAAGATTTTTTTACAAAAGTATTAGAAAATATCTACTACCTTAGAAATAATTTTAGTAAATCCAGGCAGGCCCTTGACTGTGAAAAGTTTACACCATTATTTTAAAACATAAAACAATACCTTACAGAAATGGAGAAATATGTTTATTGAGAGAAAGGCAAATTTAGGTTTCATGCAACTTCAATAAAAATCATAATTTTTTCCAGAAAACTTGATGTATTTATTTTAACATTTAGTTGGAAAAGTAATGCCAAGAATAGCCTCGACCACACAGTCTCCCTGGAAATATTTACTGCTTTGTCAGGCAAAGATGATTTGCCTTTAGGCCAGAGGGAGAAACATTGATAGGTTGCCTCACCTACACACCCAGACTGGGCATCAAACCTGCAACCTTTGGGTGTATGTGACTATGATCCAACCAACTTAGCCACCCAGCCAGGGCTAATACTATTCTTGAAATGTAAGAAAAGTTCATTTAGATAACAAATATATCTGATGCTGAGATAATAGGAAGTACTCCAAAGCTTATAAATTATTTTTTTTAATTAATACAATATCTATGAGCAAGAAATGAAGTGGATCTGATTTTACCACAATTACACTAATGAACAAAGCATCTCTACCCTCTTAAACATCCACATGTTTGGGAAATAATTTTTTATGAAGGGCAGTGTGTTAATTAGAGAATCAGAGTGCATTAAACATGGTACCTTATAAATATGTCTTGATTTATTCTTGTCTCACTTTGTCGTGTTAATATGATAACAATTAGAGATAGTCACATAAAAAGCTGAATCTAATAGCCAGAGTCAAATTAGGCTAAATCAGTATATACGCATTTTTTTAAAAATCTGATTTATGCTGCCTTATATTCAAAAATGTGAGTTCAAAACATTTGCCCATTGCTTTTCACCTATTGCCCTTCTCTTTCCCATCATTAGAAATCATGGCTAGTTACTGTGATTTTCTGATTGCTCTTCTCAAAGTTGCAAGGGATAAAAGCACTTGACCTACATTCTCCCTTAGGCTCTTCCTTCAGTAACCTGAAAGAAAAATAAACATTACAGTTCACAGTGAGAACAATAATCTTTCCTGTACCACCTATACCTTTATTCCCAGGTGCAATCAACGGTGACAGCATTTGAAGACGCTAATCAGTCAGATTCTGAAATTATTGATCTCAGAGAAAAGTGCATGAATGGTTTTCTTGCCATTTGTTCAAATCTGTGGTTAGGTCCAAATAGAAAACTCAGTAACATCAGTGACTCAGATCTTCCTACAAATCGATGTGTTAAGTCACACTCATAAAAAAGTAAAAGGTATGAGGAAATTTGTGTGAGATTATTAACATTCATGTTTGGTTTGAGGAGAGGTCTGGCTCAAGGCAATAATGTACAACTTGAGGAGATGGGTCATGAAGGGAGTTTGGCTACAAACACTCCATGGTTCCCTTCTGGTTAGACCCTTTGATGTGTTGTTACGTAGGCCCTAAGAGGACCTACTAGTCTTTATATCTATAGGATTCAAGTTTGATCATGTATATAAAAATAATGTCATTGCATTAAAGAAGCTCTCGTCTCTTACAGCAGAAGAGCAGAGAAAATTGAAGAAATCCAATGATTTAATTGTTTGATTGAACTACAAAGAAAATTAAATTCCAGACCAAGGCTAGTCTTCTATGCCAAGGTCAGGCCTTGGCTGTGATGCCCCAGGATGAGATAGATGGTGGTATCTGAGTGGATGCTCCTATATATTTTGACTTGCCAGTTTTCTCCCAAACTTCTGAACCTAAAGAAGTTCCCTATCTCACCATCACACACACACACACACACACAACACACACCCATACACACATGCACAAACACACACATACACACCACTATTCCTATGCTAGTAGAAAGTGCAGAATTTTCTATCTTAAAAAGTAATAGGGCCCTAACCAGTTTGGCTCAGTGGATAGAGCGTCAGCCTGCGGACTCAAGGGTCCCAGGTTCGATTTTTGTCGGTGGCATGTGCCTTGGTTGTGGGCACATCCCCAGTAGGGGGTGTGCAAGAGGCAGTTGATAGATGTTTCTCTCATTGATGTTTCTAACTCTCTATCCCTCACCCTTTCTCTCTGTAAAAATCAATAAAATCTTTTTTTAAAAAAGTAATAGGGTACTTTCTCAGGATTTGACCGCACCTCTCCTTTTGTCCACTATGCAAATAACTGGAGTTAAATTATAATATAATCTTTCCTGGGCATTACTAAGCCTGACACAGGAGAAAGAAGATTATATCACAAAGTAGTTGCAAGACCTATGATGGCAGTATCCAAGAGAGTAAAGACAGAACCAGGTTCCAAAAGTGCTTGATAAAAGTTATTAGAACATACAATTGGGTAGGGAAAAATTGACAATGTGTTCACAAGAGGCTAGACTTAACATGCTAACAAGGAGTGGGTAATGCTAATTTCTGCTAAAACAAGCCATAGGAGCATGGAAAAAGAGATACCCTTATGGAAGGAAGTGAAAAGGACAGAATTGCCATGGTAAATAGTGAAGGAATGGATTATAAAGTTTAGAGAATTGGACATTTCGGAATGGATATACAGTGTATGTCCTAAAAATTCTCCAGATGATTATATTCCACAGAAAAGCCCAGAGGACACACAATATACCAAAGTGATAAGGAATGCAAAGTTGAGAGAATCAAAAGTTTTAGTGGTGGCTTCCTCTCTGGTCCAGTGTTGATGACTGTAAGAGAGGCTGCTACAGAGTTTGGCTCACTGATTTTGATAAGGATGCTACAACCGTGAAAAACTAGAGGCCCAAAGGAGTGTAATTTGCCTGCTTTATTGAGCAGTGAGAACTATGGTAGACCCAGAGATGAACTACCCAAATTTATTTTTGAGGAAGAACTTGCCGCCCAGCTATAGAGAATGAAATCAGTAGATGGCCTCCAGTTTTGACCTCCTCAGGGTCCTCCTCAACTATATAGTCAACTGAGGTCGCACTGTTTTTTTGAGCAGCCACCTGGCAACTGAGCATGGCAGAAAGGCCCAAGAGTTCTGACTTAGCATGGAACCATTCTGAATGCACTGCCCAGAGTTCTTTGTCAGCTTGACCTGGGCTTTGGAAGGCCTGGTTCACAATTCAGCTACTTTCTTTGTCAATTTCTATGACTTCCCTCTTATTTAATGTAATAAACACCCAGCACCCCCAAATTTTCCATCAGCTTCTGCTTACTCAGATTTATTCTTCAAAACTTCCCAACCCAAATCCTCTATTTTTGATTCTTAATGTTTTTATTTCCACATTTCCTAACTCAGCATTTCCCAAAGTATCATTCCAGGAAACAAGATCCCATCAAGATATCAACTTCTATTCTACTGTAGTAGAAATCAAATAACTTAATAAATGCTGGGTAAGGCTAAGTTAGATGCATTTTCATATTGCTTGACCACATTGTTTGATCTGCAAAGAAATTTACCACAAAAAATATCTTTTTCTTGTGAATCCCTAAGAAATCAATTCCCCACCCATTGCCAGTGATACTCTCTCTCTGGAAAATAGTCATGTGGTGATTTTTTTCTTCTATTTTTCACAAGCGTGAGATGAAATGTATCCTTATTAAGAAAGTTTTCCCTGAGGTTGTCAGTTACATGAAGTGTAAAGTATTCTTGCTTATAGGAAATGTCCAATTCCTCTAGAAAAAATACCTTAATTACCAGGGATCAGTTAATTTCCCACTATTGAAACTGGTATTTTCTATTACAAAGAATAGAATTACTGAATTATGAAGTAGAGATACTATACAATCATTAATTTTAATGATTAAGAAATATAGCTTTCCTAAGAAGTAATCAAACTTGAATAAGTGGCCCATTATTGTAGTCTCCCACAGGGGGGAAAAATGTATATTGAAGAAGAAGATAGCAAATTTAGGATATTTGTATTTTAAGAAGTTTTCGATAAAGTTCTAAAGTATACTATTGTTTTGTTCTATTTATTTATTTTTAGGTGTTAAGGTATGCTTGTTCCATTATCTGAGCTAGTCTCTTGACAAATTGTGGATGTTGGAACCTAGTGATTATTCATCAAAATTCATGGAACAAAACAGGAATTTCAGAGTGGTCAACAACACTACCCTACTTGAAGCTGGATTTTTAACACAATTCTATATTCCATACATGAATCCCAGATCTTGATTCTAATTCAAGAATAATTTTATGAAAGAAGAGGCATGATAAAAGCAGGCAGATATAAAATGTACTTCTCCCAATGTAAGAATGTTACTTAACATTGCCCTAGAATGCGTTTAACTTCACCTCTGAATAATAGATCTGAACAAAGAGTGTTGATGTTCAAACTTTCAAATTAGTAGATGGCTGCATTTTTTTTTTGAGTAGTGAAATGTCAGAATGCCTGGTGAAAGTTCTCAGGAGACCATATGGGTAGCCAGAGGCATCGTAGATAAATTGCATTGCAGTAGAGATAGTTCAAGGTAATGCATTAAAATAAAAGTAATACAAAACTTATTTTGAAGTAAATGGCCTTGATTCATCTATTAAAAACATAGGAAACAGATTCTACTGCTGTGATTTGGCAATGTTTCTTGAAGAGGAGGTAGACTGCAGAACCACAGAAATCACTGAGGCCGACATGAATTTAAAAGCCTAATGTCTCTGTAAAAAAACTACTGGATTCAGTTCAACAGTCAGATAGTTACAATTAGCTTTGTAAAGGAGCCAACAAGATCTTCAAAACAGACATCTCCCAAATCATCATGATGGCCACAGATGCATTGGAGATAATTCTACATATTCAGCTGCTGTGTGGAGATAAGAATGCTCCCTATGTGTGTGTGTGCTCCAAATAGGCTCTGAGGTGAGCTTGTGGCATCTCTAGCATAATCAGAGAATGCTCAGTTCCACCCAGCAATTCCACTTCTGGGTATATATGCAAAGAAACCCAAAACACTAATTTGAAAAAATATATGTACCCATATTCATTGCAGTGCTATTTACAACTAGAGGCCTGGTGCATGTAATTATTGCATGGGGGTGGGGGTCCCTCAGCCTGGCCTGCGCCCTCTCACAATCTGGGACTCGGTGGGGGGTGTCCAACTGTTGGACATCCCACTCATAATCTGAGATGCTGCGTGCACCAGTGACCATACTTTTCATACAAGTGAAAGGCATCTTGCTGTTGTATGGGCAGCTACATTTTTTTGCCCTGATTATAAAAAGTAGTACATAACATGATCCTTCTGAGGCAGTAGTACCATTTTCCCTATCTTATGGGTGGAAAAACTTAGGCAGAGAGAAGTTAAGTAATTGGCTTTTTTCACACAGTTGTGTCAGAATCAGGGCAGACCACAAAATGTGCAAACCAGAGTCCATGCATATCATCACTGCGTCATCCTGTTTTTTCAGTGTTAGAGTAGCCTCGCCAGGTTTTAATTTTTATATCTAAGAGACTGCTCCCAATATATAGGGTAGGGTCCCTAGGCCTGGCCTGTGATCAGGGTCAATCTGTGGGGCGACCGGCAGGGTGATCAGGGGGGCCCCAACTGGCACCTGCCTTGATTGGCGGCCTGGTGCTGCCCGCTGGCCAGCCCTGACTGGAGGCAGCTCCTGCATTGAGCGTCTGCCCCCTGGTGGTCAGTACATATTATAGTG
This sequence comes from Myotis davidii, assembly GCF_000327345.1. Taxonomy (NCBI): domain Eukaryota; kingdom Metazoa; phylum Chordata; class Mammalia; order Chiroptera; family Vespertilionidae; genus Myotis; species Myotis davidii. Next base: position 254,490 of record NW_006293318.1, read on the forward strand.
ACCAGTCATTCCACTGTTTGGTCAATTTGCATACTAGGGTTTTATTATAAAGGATAACTAAGATATGGAAGCAACATAAGTGTCTATCAATAGGAGAGTGGATAAAAAGCTTTGGAACATATATACAATGGAATATTACTTGCCATAAGAATAATAAAATCTTAACATTTGCCACAGCATGGATAGACCTAGAGCAGTGGTTCTCAACCTTCTGGCCCCTTAAATACAGTTCCTCATGTTGTGACCCAACCATAAAATTATTTTCGTTGCTACTTCTTAACTGTAATGTTGCTACTGTTATGAATCGTCATGTAAATATCTGATATGCAGGATGGTCTTAGGCGACCCCTGTGAAAAGGTCATTCGCCCACCAAAAGGGTCACGACACACAGGTTGAGAACCACTGACCTAGAGGATATTAGACTAAGTGATATAATCAGTCAGAGAAAGATGAAGACCATATGATTTCATTTATATGTGAAATCTAAAGACCAATATAAAAAACAAATAATAGAAACTGATTCATAGATACAGAGAACAGAATAATGGTTGTGTGAGGGGGCTTGTGGTAGTGGATGCAAGAGGTGAAGGGATTGAGAAGTACAACTTGGTAGTTACAAAATAATCATGGGGATTAAAAGTATAGCATAGGGAATATAGTCAATAGTATTATAATAGCTATGTATGATGCCAGGTGGGTACTTGAAATGTCGGGGGATCACTTGGTAAAATTTGATTGTCTAACCACTATGCTGTACACCTGAAATTAATAAAAATAATATTAAATATAAACTGTAATTGAAAAATTAAAAGTGCTAAAAAAGAATAGAAGACTCTGAGCTGAATCAGCAGATCTATTCCATAAGCAGTTCATTGAGAGGCTTTTTGTCTAAAACTGTGGTCTTCACTAAATTCTTCCAGTTGACCCTATGTCTTGGAAGGATAGTGTGCATGTGTGTGTGTGTGTGTGTGTGTCTAAGTAATCTTTGGATTAGCATATAATGTGGTCAGCTAATTATCGTTGTTAGAAACAGCATTAGTGAAATAGTTTCTTGATTTTTACATGACGTTTTTGTCTTTTTATCCCCCTTTGAGAGTGAGTAGAGTGTAGTGGCCATATTCAGAGTAAAGGAAGAGCCAAGAGAAAGTACGATAAAGCAATCCTCCATGCTTTCTTTCATCAGCCAACTCTTATCGGCCACCTGTATGCAAAAGTACAAGAGGGCACACTCTAGCATTGTCAGCCTGTGTACTCCATCCAGAAGATTTTCAAGGGATACAAATCTTGAAAATAAACACCCTCACCCCTAGGATATAACAGTATTCTACCAATGCATACATTAATGAGGGTTTCCTTTGCTCTCTAGACCACTTGAGGAGGAAGCATAAGAACACACAGAAATTATTTCTGTAAGGGTATGGCATGCATGTCCAGATATTCAGTTACTAATAAATATTTTTACTGTTTTCCTATGCTGATATAATTTCACATTCTTTCCTCACTCTGTAGGCAGGCACACAGAACAAGCATGCAGCAAAATTTCAGAGGTGGACTAGGGTAGTGAGACACAGAAATGGTTGATCTAGGCCCCAAAGGAAGGGTGGGATCTAGACTAGAGAGGAAGGGTAATGGCCTTTAGGTCTCTGTGAAGGTGTCAGATGATGCTGGAGTATTCTAAGAAATGTATGGAGAACCAGCTGGAGACCTCAAGGACAATGTTTAAATCTGAAGAAACATCTTCTGGATGAAGATTTTCTTCAGGGAATGTTTTGTACTGAGAACGCCAACCTATTCGTGTACTAATGTGTCGCTCTTTTTTCACATTCATATTCCAATTTAAAAGAATGCAGGGAACAAAAAAAATTTTCTCAAATTAGGGTTCATTTGCACTTAAAATATTATATTAAATTCAGTTAATTGAATCTCTAAAGCAACTAACACTGTAAGAATATTATTCTTCATGTTGAATAAAATCATGTCTACTAACGACTGTTAGCCACTTGTTCTTCTGTTGTCTAAAAGTACATTGAAAAAACTTGGCAATTTTCTATGTGAAAACTCTCCAACTTTTAAAAAATATTAATCACATTTATCCTTGATCTCTTTAGGCGGAACATATACAATTACTTCATGATTCTTCTTGCTTTCTTTATACAGATTTTAGTTTCATGAGAGTCTTTTTAAATTATAAGCAGAATTAAAGTAATATCTAGGCCTTTTCTAATTGATAGACTATATCAAAGAGATTGTAGTGTCTCAGAATCAAGATAATGTATTTTTATTGTTATGGATTCTATGTTGCTACATTTCAGGTATATATGTATGTGGATACATATTTAAATCTGACAGCATAAATACTTTAAATAATTTAAACACATTAATGTTTAATAGATTTATAATACAATATTTTAGATAAGTATTCTTGGGAATTTTTAAATTTGAAGGATAATAAAACACATAATCATTTCAAATTATATCTTTTGGTGTCTCTTTTTGTTACTATTTAAGGAAACCAATTTAGTCCATCTTGAAAACTTGGACATATTATGGTCCACAATATATATTTGGTTAGAACAGAAATATACAAATACACTTAAAACTCTTAAATCAGTAAGACTAAACTGAAATGTAATTAAACATATTTGCAAGCAATATGCTGGTCAAAAGAGATTGGGTAGCCATATAAATGCAGATGTGACCCCTATGAAAGAGAGACTCAAGAAATATATTAGTAGGAAAATCTTTCAATGGGCATGTAGTTCTAAGAAAGTATTGGCCAAGCCAATGGAGAATCTGTCAGAGAAGTCCTTCATGTCATAGAACTTTCCCTAGTATTCTCCACATGTTCAATGTCTCCTTAAAGTGGCTTAATATGACCCAGGTGGTGGAATCAGAATGTAGCAGCTACGGTCATCAGTCAATTATAGTACCCTACATAGGAGACCTAAAAGGCACATTTTCATGGTCACCATGCCAAATCAAGTGGACTTTGAATATATATGTGATACTTGCTTTTCAACTGCAGTGGACACATTGGTATTCCTAAGTTAATTCATAGGAAGAAATTGAGTTGGCCATGCACTCTTCAATAATCTGGTTCATTTTATATATATATCAATATTAATTAATTACTCTGTTTTTATGTATGTCATTTGAACTTGTTAAATGAAAGTGTTTTTAAAACACCCATGCTAGCTGTACAGACAAAATACAGTATCTGGGCATGAAGAGCTAAGAAATAGATTGTATGTGATGATTTATCAAAATTTGCCAAGATTATTATTAATACCCTGGGAGGCCTCCTGGAAGAGATGCTGGTGACCTTTTCATGGTAGACCTTGGCTTTGATGTTGGCCAAATGTGAGGATAGTTTATTTTTCTTCTCAGAATTTCTATACACCAGATATTGACCATAGAATCATTAACTTTAGAATGAAGACTTAGCTCCCAAAAATGTAAAATATGTCCTAAAAATTTGTATACTGATTATTCAAATATTACTCCTATTGTCATCAGTTATACTTAGTTTAGATAAGTTTGGAATCTGAAGCCTTGCTATCTTGGAGCTAAAGCTCTCTGAGGAATAAGATCAGGTTTACAGTTTGCATAACACCATTGAATTCCTCTTTTTCTTTTTTTGAGCAAGGTGTAGGTCAGCTACGTGTCAAAAGCTCAGTGGTTGAGCATCAACTTATGAACCAGGAGGTCACTGTCTGATTCCCAGTCAGGGCACATGCCCAGATTGCAGGCTCTATCCCCAGTGTGGGGTATGCAGGGGGCAGCCGATCAATGTTCTCTCTCATCATTGATGTTACTCTCTCTCTCTCTTTCTCTCTGAGAAAAAATAAAAATATTTTTAAAAATAAATAAATAAAAAGCCTGGCCTTTTGTGAACTAAAAATGTGTTCCTGCTTCTCTGATAACAAGTGCTCTTTAGGTTATCATCTTGCTTTTGTCTGCTTTGTCACTCACCATTCTTTTCCATTATTTTCTCCTTTCAAGAGACAACACATTTAGCAAGAGGAACCAGGGCTAAAGTAAGAACAACTAAGTTTTCCAAGTAGATAAAATAATAGAAAATTGTTACTCTACTATCATTTTATCACCTGAAATCTTCCATAACATTGTTTTACGGTAGAGTATCTAAAGCTATAGGCATGCAGTTATCCTTAAGAGGGCATTAAACAAAACTTTAAGAACAGTAAGTCAAAGAAATTGCCTGATGTAGAAATCCATAATAAAGCATGAGTGGTTGAAAGTAAGCACTTTGCAAAGAGAGAAAAATGTTGAAGAAAGAATAAAAGATACATAATGCAATTCTCTCCATAAAATTAGAGAGCAGCCTACTAAATTTTGAAACTGGATTTTTTTCAAAAATTGCCACTTCAGGATAAGTGGATTCTAAATAGAACTTCTTATCTCTTTTGAATGTATGACAAGCTTTAAATACCCAGTAGATGGCATGATAAAGTACTCTACTTATTAATTTCTTACAGAAATGGCATTGGAAGAAGAATCTAAAATCTTTTTACTTATAAATATTATAAATTAGAAGACAAAATAATCTAGACCCAAAAAATGAATATTAAAGAAATGACAGAATGCTTCACTCACCTTTGTAACACTGGATAGACAATCATATTTTTGTAACAATGGGCTAATTGAGTTTCTCTCCATTATGTGAATTCTTTAACAAGTGGAACTCACTGTGAAAAAGAAAACCAGAACCCGTAGGTCTCTTAAGATAAGATCCATAGTTGTTCTATTTTTTTAAAAATATATTTTATTGATTTTTACAGGATAGAGAGTTAGAAACATTTATGAGAGAGAAACGTCCATCAGCTGCCTCCTGCACACAGCCCACAGGGGATGTGCCCGCAACCAAGAACCTTTGGTGCCTTTGACCGGAACCAAACCTGGGACCCTTGGGTCTGCAGGCTGACGCTCCATCCACTGAGCCAAACCCATCAGGGCAGTTGTTCTGTTTATTATCTACCTTAAGGAATTAGAAATACTTCTCTGTGGTACCTTTACATTTTGCAGGTTTTGTTATCATGGTGATATAAATCATACAACTTTCTGTGTGTTTTTTCCTTTCTCCCTTGGAAGGTTACAGTGTTGCTTTACTTATGAGACAGTCTATCTTATTGGCAGAACTTGTCTTGCAAAGTCCAAAGAGGTTAGTTTATCCACTGAGCACATGTTATTAAAGCTATGTTTTTAAGTCTATGAAAATTAATACAGTCTCTTCTTGTCTTAGCTTCACTGCTAAGTATGCCATAAGCATTTGAATGTCACTATCGTCAGAGATGCTAGCATTGCAGGAGGGACCTCTTCAATAAATGATGCTGCGAAAACTGGACAGTAATAAAATGAATCTAGATACACAATTTAGACCCTTCACAAAAATTAACTCAAAATGGACCATAGATCTAAATATAAAATGCAAAACTATAAAATTCCTACAAGGTACCAGAGGAGCAAACCCAGATAACTTTGGGTATGATAATAATGCCTTGTTAGATACCAAATGCCTTTTTAGAACCAAAGGCATGATCCATGAAATAAATAATTGATGAACTGGTCTAAAAATTTTAAATGTCTGCTCTGCAAAAGGCAATATCAAAGGAATTCCAAAACAAGGCAAGACTAGAAGAAAATAATTGCAAAAGACACCTCAGATAAAGAACTGTTTTACTTTTAGTTCTTTTTTTCCTTTTTTTTATTGCTGACAATAATGCAGATGTCCCCCATTTCCCTCCCCTTTGCCCACTCCACCCAGCCCTCACCTTCCCCTCCCTTGACTCTCACCACACTATCGTGCATTTCCATGGTCTATGCACACATGTCTATTAGCTAATCCTTCTTTCCCAGCCTCCCCCCCCACCACCACCCTGACATTCGTCAGTCCATTCCATGTATTCATGCTTATGGTTCTATTTTGTTTGTCAGTTTATTTTGTTCATTAGATTCCACATGTTAGTGGAATCATATGGTATTTGTCTTTCTCTGACTGGTTTATTTTGCTTAGCATAATACTCTCCAGGTCCATTCATGTACAAAATAGACATACAATATACTCTTAAAATTCAACAGTAAGAAAACAACCTGATTTAAAAATGAACCAAAACTTAGACACCTCACCAAAGAAGATATTCAGATGACAAATAAGATGTTTCACATCATATTGAGACTATAGACAGCCAGAAGGTCTCCCCCACTGGCTAAGATGGCAACGGGGGGAGGCGGGGGAAGGAGGGAATGTTCTTATACTGAGCTCATCAAAGGCTAGGAAGTTGAACGGATAGGGCCTGATCCTCCAAAAGCTAAAAAATGAATGGATAGAGTTCTGAGCTCACCAAAAGTTAGCAAGATCATTGGATAGAAAATAAAGCCCTCCTTCCCTCTCCCTATAAGAATGGTGGGCTTGAGTGGGAAGAGAGATGGACTTTGAGATGAAGAGAGATTGGTTTTCAGACGGGAGTCCACCATTCTCCCAGGTCATGAAGCTCCTGAAGAAAACCTCTTCCCTTTTTCACTAGCACCTGGCTCATGAGTTTGTCTTTGGTTTCTGCAGACAGCAGAACATTTTTGTTGTTGTTGTTTGGTTACAATATGTCCTCAGGGGAATGTAAATAAAAAAAACAAAAACAATGAAATAACCATTACACTTCTATTAGAATGGCCACAGTCTGGAACACTAACACCGCCAAATGCTAGTGAGGATGGGGAGCAACAGGAACTCTCAGACACTGCTGCTAGGAATGACTTGGAAGACAGTCTGGCTGTTTCCTACAAACCTAAACATACTCTCACCATATAATCCAGCAATCATGCTCCTTGGTATTGACACAAAGGAGTTAAAAACGTATGACCACCTAAAAACTTGCGCAAGTATGTCTGTAACACTTTTATTTCTGATAGCCAAAATTTGGAAGCAAGGTGTCCAACAATAGATGAAGGAATAAATAAACTGTGATACGTCCAGACTATTGAACACTATTCAGCACTAAAAAGAAATGAAATTACTTATGAAGCCATAAATAGTTACATGCATATTATTAAGGGGCAAAGCCAATCTAAAAGAAAGACATACTCCGTGATTCCAACTATATGACTTTCTGGAAAAGGCAAAACAATAGAGGCAATAAGGAGATCAGTAGCTGCCAGGGGAAAAATGGAAGGGGGGAGATAAATAGGTGGTGTGCAGAGGAATTTTAAGGCATTGAAAATAGTCTGTATGATGTTATAATGATGGATATATGTCATCACACATTTGTCTTAATCCATAGAATGCACAACAAAAAAGAGTGAACCCTAAGGCCCTGGCCAGTGTGGCTCAGTTGGTTGAGTGCCGTCCCATTCATTAAGATTCCTAGTCAGGACACATGCCAGGTTGTGGGCTTGATCCCCAGTAGGGGGCATGCAGGAGGCAGCCAATCAATGTCTCACTTTGTTGTTTTTCTCTCTCATCCTCCCTCTCTTTTTCTCCCTCTTCTCTCTCTCTCAATATCAATAAAAGCATATTTAAAGAAAAAAAAGAGTGAACCCTAAGGTAAACTGTGGACTTTGGGTGATTATGTTGTATCAGTGTAGGTTTATCTGTGGTTAAAAAAAAAAAGTGGGGGAGGGGGAAGGTTGTGGGGGCAGAGAGTATTTGGGAAATCTCTCTATCTCCCTCTTAAGGTTGTAAACCTACAGCTATTTTGAAAATACTATAGTCTTTTAAAAAGTAATTATAAAAATAAGTAAGAAAATAAAGAAATAAATGTTACCATTAAATACCCAAAGCCCAATTCTCACAGTTCTCCAATATCTAGTCCATTACAGAAACTAATAATGAAGATACAGAACTCCCTTAAAGTTCCAGAAAAGTCTCTCTTATTCCTAGGGTTGGGGGGTGTTATGTTGAGGAAATCATAAAGAAATGTCCTCTAGAGAGTGACACACTCAGAGAGTGACACAGTAAAAATGGACTTACTGCCAATCAATGTGGTCCTCCTGTGTGAGCAAAAAATGTTTCCCTCCCTTCTGCTTATTACTGGAAATTGAGTTTTACCAAATTCCTGGCTAGAAGAGATGCATGGAGACCAAAAGCTTATTTCTCCTGTATCAAGGGTTGATTTTTCCAAAGAATAGAATGGTTTTCCCCAGGAACCATTTCTGAAGTTCTGATTGTAGTGAAATGGAATTTTTGGACTGGAACCCATATTCTTTGTCTGCCAGAATTGAAGAATGAATCCACAGACAGAAAATGATATAGCAAAGGTGGAGATTTATTGAAGAATAAGTACAGACTCCCACATGGGGAGAGGCAAAGAGTCCCACAGAATGGACTCCCATGTGGGGAGGGGAAAAGGGTCCCACTGTTAATGTAAAAAAAAGGGGGAAAGGGTCGCACTGAGTTCTTTTCCCTATGGCTTATGAAGGCTGCAGATACTCGTGCCTTGATATCCCCCAGCTTTTCAGCCCCCCCATTCTATGGAAATGGCCCTGTTGCAGCTTTTTCAGCTTCCCTATTCTATGGAAATATACCTTCTGCTGCTCTGCAGCCCTGTGTTTCCTCCATGGTCCCCTTAATTTCCAAAATTTCTAAGATTTCCTAAAACCTGGCTTTTTCACCCTCAAAAATTCCTGTTTCAGTAGCTTTTCAAAGTTTTGGCTTTTGTTTGGAATATGCCACCCACTGCTAGCATGAAGGTAGCGAGAGGGAGTAGGAGGGCTTGATAGGAGGTGAGAAGCCCAATTATGTGCCAGATCCTATCTAGTACATAAATATTGAAAGTGATGTGTGACTATTCTAGTTCAGTGGTCGGCAAACTACGGCTTGCGAGCCACATGAGGCTCTTTGGCCTCTTGAGTGTGGCTCTTCCACAAAATACCGACTTCTGCGCATGGGCCACGAAGGTTCAATCGCACTGTTCGTGCGCGCCCGCACGTGGTATTTTGTGGAAGAGCCACACTCAAGGGGCCAAAGAGCCTCATGTGGCTTGCAAGCCGCCATTTGCTGACCACTGTTCTAGTGAATCTGATCAGTTCAACAGTTTGGCTACATGATTGGTAAAGTACTTTTGCATCCTACTCTTCAAGCAATCTGAGATCTAACCAATAAGCTAAGGGAAGCCTTTGGCAAAGGCATTTAACTGTAAATTGGGGCTTCTCTGTAATCTTGTGTGCACCGTGCTGTTATTGAGGTACCTGTGGTGGGGACCCCAGTATCAAACAGAACTGGCTTAAAGTCTCAGCACTGCCACTTTGGATTTGTAAACTTTCTAAACTTTAGTTTGTTCATCTGAAAAGCAATCAGAAGAATAGTATACTATTCTAACTCATAGTACACTACTATGAGTTACTGTGAGTTCTAAATCGGATTATAAGATACTAATTATGTAAGTTTCTCTATAAAGAGTAATTTTCCTTAAAGAAAGAGCCTGTTTGTTTTTATTATAATTTTTATTGATTAGAGCTATATTCTGCATAGAAGAGACGTTAAATGAGCATTTGTTGATTTCAGTTACTCTCTGATCCATGCAGCTGCAGAGGTAGGCACAATGGTCAGCCGTGATTACTCTGACTTTGAAGAACCTACTTTTGAGGCAATAGGTAGCATGTGCTTTTCCATAGACATGAAAATACCCCAAAGTAAATCACCTGGCAACTACTTCCCTGATAAAAGACAGTCCAAATCATATGCTTGCCAAACTTTCAAAATAGTTTAGGAGAAAAGAGGACATAAAACTAACTGCCCTGGGATTGCAGATGCTATTGTTTGAGGATGAATGCTAGTCATATTGTTCCGTTTATGTCAATGCTGAAGGCAATTTTGGTAATCAGGAATGGAAATGGAGGAGAGCATTTTTTTAAAGGTTCCAATTACCTGCCACATTTCAAAAGCTCAGTAAGCCTTTTCATGGAATCTGCAAGCGATTTCCTTCTGCTGAGTTCTCCCACACTTCATTTTGTAAAGCATTTCATGTGAAAACACACTAAGAATTCCTTTAATAATACATATTGTTATTGTTCCCTTTTATCTTAGAGATGAAATGACCATGTATTTTTCCTGTCTTTCTAGGTACCAAGAACTATCTCCATACCAAAGAATGGGAATTTTCATATTCCTGACTGAAGTACAAAGGATTTTATTGAGGTGACTCCAGAAATAAGTCGTGGTCTTAAATTTTATTTAAGGTAATCAGTTTGCATGCGTTACTCTAGAAATAAAGGTATCTGTCAATGAATGTAATCCACAGGCAACCAGGCCTAGCAGGGGCATGCAGATGAAACATCAAGAAGTATATCTTGGTAATATGGAGAGCTTTTATAGATCCACTTTAATTGTTTTAGCCTAGAGAAATTTCAGCTCTACTCCGTCTTGAAAGAAAAGATGTGATAAAACCTCACACTTCAGATTGATTTCTTCCCGTAAGATGTGATGATATGCCACAAATATGACTTGGTTTTGCTTCACAGGGTCATTGAGCTTTAAGTGTCAAATATTTTATCCCCATAGTATAGATAGTGAAGAAACATAGAGTAATAAACTTTCCTAAGGGGACATAGTAAGCTGATGGAGAAACTAAACACTGAACACAGATGAGACCAGACATTCTGATTTCTCTTGTGTCATAAAAATGCCTTATTATGTATTTCAGAATTCAGCTCTAAATACCCAGCATTATTGATCCCTTTGCTTTATCTTATAAGCCTAAAGAAAAAGAAACATAATGTCACAAGAAATTAAGTACAATATTAGATACCTGTTTCACCATTCTACATTGTCACCTCTATTTACTTAGATTATTTTCAATTATGAGAACTGAGTTAGCTTCAAATGCCTCTCTTTCCATAGGGCTTAGCGGGGAGGTACATACGGGTAGAGGAGAAGTACATTCAATTGAACAAAATTGTTAGTTTTTTTAGAATTGTAGGGGCAATAATTTCTTACAATTATTGCAATAAACTTTTAAAATCTATGAAAAACACTATATAAGGGAATTTCTTTTAAATGACCTCATTTATGTTAATGTATCAAAAATTGCATTTACGAGAGAGAGAAAATAATACATTTTTAGTAGCTTTAACACAAAATAATATTTCCTACATGTTATTTATTTGTATATAGCATACTCAATGTGCATTAATTTTAAGTAGGCTTGTCATCATGGGCTTGGTCAAATTATACTTATATCAAATATTTCTGATTCCTGACTCTAGAAAGAAGGTGGGTGTGAGGAAACTAACACAGAGCCTTTTAACGTGCAATGGGTCTTGGAATTATTTTCCAGGGAGAGAGCAGAAAATAGTCTCTTTAATCCAATGGACAATGGATCATATAGCTCCCAAGACCTGTTGAGAGATCAACTGGTCCAGAGAAACTCATTCCTTCCTTTCTTCCTACCTTCCTACCTTCCTCTCTCTTCCTCTTTGGTAAAATACCCAAATATTTTTGACATATATCTTTTAAAGAAATAAATATATATTTTCTGAAATGTTAATGTTCCAGATGAAACTTTCATTATATAGCTAAAGATATAAAGATTCCTAAACGTGAAGATCGTAAGTTGCAAACAAATTTTGAGGTGCTACAAAGTACCCTCAAGGAGAGTATAGCAAATCCGCAGGAGATATTCATGACAACATTTTTCCCTACCACTATAAAATATATGGAGTCATAGATGAGATATCAAGCCTTCTACACTAATTTTTGTGTCTGGTGAATATTGGACCTTCTTTGTAATTTTTTAAAGTGTCTAATTCAGTATTTTTTATTTTATTTTATTTCTTCTTTATTGTAGTTTTTTACCATCACCATTTATCCCCCCATTCCCTCTTCTACCTCCATCCACCCTCTCCTCCTGCCCCCGCCCCCACTCCTGCCCCACAATCACCACACTATTGTCCATATCCATGAATTCTTTCTCTTTGTTCTCTTTTTTTTTGCTCAATCCTTCCACACACACACCCCAAAGTCCCCAGAAGAACTGTCTGCCTGCTCTCTATAAGTTTTTCTCTATTTTGCTTGTTAGACCAGTTTGTTCATTAAACTCCACAAATGAGTGAAATCATATGGCTCTTGCCTTTCTGTGACTGACACATTTCACTTAGCATAATATTCTCTATGTCCATCCATCCATGCTGTCACAAAAGGTAAGAGATCCTTCTTTTTTACTGCTGCATAGTATTCCATGCTGTAAATATACCACAGCTATTTTATCCACTCATCTATGGATGGGCACTTGGGGGTTTTCCAGGTCTTAGCTATTATAGACAATGCAGTGATGAACCTAGGTGTGCATATAGTCTTTCCAATTGTGTTTCTGGCTTCTTCAGATAAATTCCCAGAAGTAGAATCACTAGGTCATAAGGCAGTTCCATTTTTAATTTTTTTGAGAAAACTACATATTGCTGTGTGCCTGCAGAAATCTCCCTATGGATATACTGCTTGTGACACGTATCTAAAGCTGGCCGCTAGGTGTGTTGGTTCTGGGCCTCTTAGTAGGGACGCTGGTGTAGGCCAATGTCAGACAATGTCTGTGACTGGTCCTGGGCAACCTATGTGGAGATATCAGCATTCCTGAGCTTGGTGGCTCCCTCTGCGGGCCTGGGTGCATATAGAAAATACCAAGTTGCACACTGAGGTTTGCTTTTACCGGCACCAAACACAAGGGCAGGTGCGCAAAAGACTCAAAACACACAGAGATCCGCCCCTGCCTCCAGATTGTCTTTTAGACGCAGGCATTTGAAGAACCTTGGGCTGTATACCTTGACAGGGTGTAAGCTCCACAAGGTGGGGCGAGGGGGATTCCAATGGAGGGGGGTGTTTTGCCTGAGAAAGATGGCTTCTGCAATATGTTATGACTCAGCCCCGGGATCCTGGTGGCTGACCTCTTAGCTCTCTCCCCAGAGCCACTAACCCAAGACTCTCCTCTTGCAGCTCTAGTTTGCTCTGCCTCCCCAGAGCCAACAATGAGTGGCTGCAAGCAAACTTTTGTGTGCTGCCACTTTAAAAGGGTGACAGCGTTTCTAGCTTTCCATTCCTGGTGGACAGAAACCCTACTGCTTCTCACAGCGAGATGTTATGTGGATGCCTTTCCTGGTCCCGGTATTCTGGACTGGGGAGCCTAGCTGGGGTTTAGACCCCACACTTTTCCTGTGTAACCCCCTCCCCCGCCCACAGCTGAGATATCCCTCCAGAACTTCAGCCACTTCCCTTGAGTGCCTAGCAGGCCCTCTTATGCCTCCGCACCTCCTACCAGTCTCGATGTGGTTTCCTCTGTAAGTCATTGGTTATAAGTCTTCTCTATAGCTAGTCTTCAGCTAGTTATTCAGGATGATTTTTCTATTACTTTAGTTGCAATCCCAGTTTGGTCCTCTGAAACAGTGAGTGTAGCTTCCACCTAATCTGCCACCATCGCGGATCTCTTTTTTATTATTATTTCAAATCATTTTTTTTTTTATTTTTCAATTGCAATTGGCATACAATGTTATATTAGTTTCAGGTGTACACTCCAGTGATTAAACAGTATATAACTTAGTGATCATCCTAATAAATCTCATACCCATCTGACACCATAAAATAGTAGAATATTACTGATTATTTTCCCCAGGCTGTACTTTAAATCCCTGGCCTATTCTGTAACTACCAATTTGTACTTCATATTTTACATCCAGTTCCCCAATAACCCTCCCATCTGGAAACCCCTGAAACGTTTTCTGTATCTATGAGTTTATATCTGTTCTGCTTGTTTGTGTGTGTGTTTTAGGTTCAGTTGTTGATAAATATGTATTTATTGCAATTTTATTGTTCATATTTTTAAATCTTTTTTGTTTCTTCTTCTTCTTAAAGAAGACCCTTTAACAGTTCATGTAATACTGGTTTGGTGGTAATGAAATACTTTAACTTTTTCTTGTCTGGGAAGTTCTTTATCTGTCCTTCAATTCTAAATGATAGCTTTGCTGGGTAGAATAATCTTGGTTGGAGGTCCTTGCTTTTCATCATTGACTGTCCCTGTGGCCTGCAAAATGTCTGTTGATAAACCAGTTGATAGTCATATGGGCATTCCCTTGTAGGTAACTAACTGCCTTTCTCTTGCTGTTTTTAAGATTCTCTCTTTGTCTTTAACCTTTGGAATTTTAATTATGATGTGTCTTGGTGTGGGCCTCTTTGAGTTTATCTTGTCTGGGACTCTTTGCACTTCCTGGACTTGTATATTTATCGCCTTCACTAGGTAAGGAAAGTTTTCTGTCATTATAATTTCAAATAGTTTTTCAAATTTCTTTCTCTTCCCTCCTTTCAGCACCCACATAATGAGAATGTTGGTATACTTGAAGTTGTCCCAGAGGCTCCTTACACTATCTCCATATTTTTTATTATTTTTTTTCTTTTTGTTATTCTGATTGAGTGTTTTTTGCTTTTATATATTCCAAATTGATTGTCAGGATCATCTACTCTATTGTTGATTCCCTGTAAACTATTCTTCATTTCCATTAGTGTATCCTTCATTTCTGACTGGTTCTTTTTTATTGTTTCTATGTACTTTTTCATGTTGTTGAAGTTCTCACTTAGTTCCTTGAGCACCTTTATAACCAGTGTTTTGAACTCTATATCTGGTAGTTTGCTTGCCTCCATTTCATTTAGTTATTTTTCTTGTGATTTCTCCTGTTCTTTCATTTGAGATGTCTTTTTTTTATCTCAAAATTTAGCTGCTTCCCTATACTTATTTCTATGTATTAGGTAGAGCTGCTACATCTCCCAAACTTGATGGAGTAGCCTTGTGTAGTAGGTGTCCTGTAGGACCCAGTGGTGCAGCCTCCTCAGTCACCGGAGTTGGGCACTTCAGGAGTGCCCCTGTTTGGGCGGAGTGCACTATTCTGTTGTAATTGAGTTTCAATTGCTGTTGGCATCACTGAGAGGGTTTGGCCCAGCATGCCAGTCAGCTGTGAGGACCAGCTGTGACTGCAGCGAAGGTGCTGCTGCGCATGAGATTTTGATTTAGATAAAAGTTTTCCTGTCTAAATATAATCCACCTCCCAGGTTTTTATTTTATTCACTAGAAGAGCCCCACTGCTTCTCCTATAGAAATAATTCTATAAACCAGCCCACAAATTGTTCAAAGTACACACTCAATTCTTAGGCTCTTAAAACAGAAACTAATTCATTTGGGTACAGCAGTCAATCAGGACACTACAGTCACCTACTCACTGTATCTTCCTAAAGCAGGGTTTTTTAAAACAAGCAATTCAGTAAAAATAAATAAACAAACAAACAACCCAGCAGATGTTAAGGCATATGCTCTTTGCCAGATATATCCTGGATTTGTTGACTTACCAAGTCAGCAGTTGCTCTCCCAGTGGGGCTACAAAAATCCTGACCACATACCTCTTCTATAAGTCTAGAAATATTCATGGTAGCAACAGCTCTGTCAGCTGATATCAGATTTTGAATGTGTACTTTTAGATATCAGAAATTGATAAAGTTCAACAATTGGTCAACACCCAGCATGTTATAACCACATGGAATTAATTAGCAATAACTATTGGAAAGTTTATTTCTTATTCTTTATTAAAATTTGTCCATGGTAGACTGTTTCAGTTAGGAGTCTATCAAAAAAGCATGAGTCATATGAAGTAAGGGACTTTTAGGAATTAGACCTTATACAATTCATGGAAGGTGCTTGCCTCTACATATTCTGATAGACTTGAAGTGCCTATAGGTTATACAGGATAGCAATTAGGAAAAACATGGACATGAGGCAGCAGAAAGTAATAACAAACTGGTAACCACAAGTAAAAACTGAAATTACATCCAAAGTCAATTGCATGGATGACCTGCAGAAAAAGCTGGAGACCATGCCATGGAGAGGCACAGGTATCTGACCCAGACTTAAGAGATGCTTAAGGAGGCCTCATAAAAGTAGAGTTTGGCAGCCAGCCCACACCAAAAATGTGAGTCAGTAATTCAGTTCAGACAATTTGAACAAGCTGCAGTGGTGTCTGGTGTCCTACACCAATATTCTGTGTGCAATGATTGATGCTCTACTTCTTTGAAACTTATGCAAATTTTTTGTTTGGCCAACCCTAACCTGAGACTGTAAAGATAAAAGGATTTGGGGAAAAGTTTTGCTTAGCCAGTCAGGAACAGTTAAAAAAAAAAAAGCTAGAGTCTATCATTGTCAAACAGACATCCATGCAAATATCTTTTATCTATTTTTAAACTTCCAAGTAAAGACATTAATAAAATCTTGATTCTGTCTAGCTGGATGCAACCATCCATTATAAAACTGAAAATAGAACTCTTCAAAATAAGAAATTAAATCCCTTATGTCATTTTAAAAACCTTTGGGGGTTGTTGTTCATCCCTCTTCTAGCTAAGTCACACACTTCTCTTTTGATAGTCTATAACATAAATATTGTGATAAAGCTAACCGTTGTTAATATCTATTATGTTAGATGCTGGGAGGATAGTAGGGAAAAAAAGGATTTGGATAACATGCACATAGTATGTTTGTATCAAAATAAAGAACGAATACTAATTACAATCCTTATTTCTGCAACTCTCCAAACCATGTCCTCTTTGCTCTCAGCAAGCATCTTTGCTGGTCATAATTTCCTGCCTGATTGGAGGGACCCAGTTTCATTTTTTTCAGAGGAGGGTCAAGTGCCTATAGAAATGCCTTTAGGGTCTAGGTCAATAGCAGTCTTACTTATATTGGGTTGTTACAGTTTTCCATTAACATTTACCACACAACACATGGGAGTAATAGAAAACAACACAGGATCTCCTGCATTCCAAGCACTCCTCCTTTCCCCCATTTTAAATAGCAACTCAATTTTCCCTTGACAGTAGAGATAAATCAGCCAGAATGCTAAGCCTTTCCTTTGCCTTTTACTCATTGATACGAAGAGACCAAATGACTCCTGGAGGAAGCATGAAAACTTAAAGTTTCAGGTAAAGCAAGTAAAATTTTAATTAGTGAATCACTCGAGGTAATAGTGAATGGAACCACTGCCATAAATATTACATGATCCCTGGCTATGAAAGGAATTTATACCAGTACTGTAAATGAGTGTTCAAGCTATGGGATAATGAGGAACATGTCAGGATTGGCGAATTCCTACCATAAGCCTATTGTAACATTTAATTTGCTGTAAAATGGGCTCTTTAGTCAGGGGCAATGCCTTGTGGAGCACCATAATGGTGAATCAGGCATTCTGTAAGTGCATTGATGTTGGTTTTGACAAAGTATTGTAGGCAGGGAAGGTAAATTCAGATCTAGAGTACGTGTTTATTCCAATGAGGAAAACATTCTTGGTCTTTCCATGATGAAAGTGGTCCAATATAATCAACTTTTTACCAAGTGAGTGGCTAGTAACACCAAGAAATGATGCCATATTAGGCACTCAATGTTAGGATCTGCTGCTGGCAGATTTGGCTCTAAACAGTGGCTGCAGTCAGATTGGCCTTCAAAATGGAAGCCCATGTTGTTCAGTCCATGCATAATGTCCATCCTTGCCACCATGACCACTTGTTCAGGAGCCCATTGGGAAAGGAAGAGATGGCTTGGTAAAGATGCTGACTGACACCTTCATAGTTGATCATCTTGTACATTAGATTAGCATCCTTGCCCTGGCCAGGTGGCTCAGTTGGTTAGAACATCATCCCAATACACAACAGTTGAAGATTTGGTCCCAGGTCGGGGTACATACAAGAAGCAATGATTGCATCAATAAGTGGAACAGCAAATTGATCTCTCGATCTCTCTCTCTCAAAGAGCAAAAATTTACCCTCTGGTAGGTTTCTTTTTGAGGAAGATTACTTAGGATATACATAACTTCACTTTTTGTCTATTTGGAGAGATCTTTCCATATACTTCTGTCTTATAACTTGTGATCATTAGATTTTCAGTTGTTATTCTCCAAGTCCTTGATTGTCCATCAAAACCATAAGTTTTTGCCTATGAATCAGGGTATATTTACACCAGTTGGTGCTTCTCATTCTGGGAAAAATGAGCAACCAGGTGTGCTGCATGGAATTCCACTCCCTGAGAGGATTTCCCTTTAACACACCCTTCCTCAGGATCACCCATAGTGGGATTACAAAGCTGCTCTTGGCCACCTTTGGGTGATGCCAGCATATCATGAGGAACTACCTGCAAACCATTTTCTTCTTCCTCAGGAACCAGTCCTGTGAGGCTACATGAGCAAGCTGAGAGCAGCAAAGCCATGTAGCTGAGGTAGGGGTCATGGACATTTACCCTTCTTGCTCATTCAACTTACTTATGCCTGAGCTCTACCATATCTGTGTGACAATGGAGTGCATATGTCCATGTCCAGCTTCTTACCTGATACATGAGAAAATGTCTACTCCATGTGTGGCAGCTCAGGTCACGTCAATATCATAAAAGGCCTTTGGTCATCACACCATAACGTGGAATGACCAACACCAGACTCACCAACAGGCCCGCTCAGGTGGACAGGGCCATGTGATTTCGTACGCTGGGCTTCTAGTTATCACATAATAGCCCATGGAAAGCACTCAATTTGTACAAGACTTCAGTAGCAAGCCGGAAGCTGTTACTCAAAAGGAGAATAATTATCTAGCGAGGAGAGCATCACTTGTTCAATACCCCAAAGAATTGGCACTGTGATTCATTATAGAGTCGTATGTGTCTTGAGTCTTGTAACGATTCTAGAAACAATGAAAGGTGGTAAGAGTAGGTCCTAAGGAGGATGAACAGTCCTCTATAAAACCATTAAAGATTCTTCAGGAAAAGGGAAACTTCCTCTTCAGACAGGGGAGGAAGGCCTCCTCCTATTGACAAAGAATACTGAGCAGAATTTAGGGGTTCAAATCTCTAGCCTCAGATTAGCACATATACCTCCAACCATTTTCAGGGTAAAACTCCTTCCCAATTAATGCCTAATCATAAGATAAGAGAAAGTGGGAATTCAATTTGCTTGAATCCAATCCATTTACCCACAGACTTTGAATTTGGTTTTCATTTTATTTCAAATTTTGGCCCTGAAGCTACAAGTGATAAACGTTTTATTTTGTAAGCTGTTATAGGATATTTCTGTTCCTTTATTGTGCTTTGTGCTGGGAATTGAAAGCCTAGAACTAGCCACTTTCTTTCCCACACTTAGAAATAACCAACCAATATCATCTCTTTTTTTAACTAAAATATTCTGTGGAGGCAAATAGTTGGTTACCTAAAAACTTTTATAGTCACTTGATTAAATGTATCTACAGGTTACAATTAAAGTAATTTCTTATCACTGAAATTATGCCATAAACTCTCTGTGTTTGCCCCTTTTAAAAATGTATCTGTATTGTTGAAAGTATTACAGATGTCCCTCCTTTTTTCCCATTGACTCCCTTCACCCCCACCTACCCCTCCCAGACCTTCACCACACTGTTGCCTGTGTCCACTGAGTATGCATAGAAGCATATAAACTCCCTGGTTAATATCTCCCCACTTATCCTGTACCCCTACCTTCCATCTGAGATTTGTCAGTCTGTTCCATGTTTCTATGTCTCTGGATCTATTTTGTTCATCAGTCTATTTTGTTCATTAGGTTACACATATGAGTGATATTATATAATAATTCTCTTTCTTTGATTGGCTTATTTCCCTTAGCATAATACTCTCCAGGTCCCTCCATGCTGTCTCAAAGAATAAGAGATCCTTCTTTTTTACTGATGCAGAGTATTCCATGGTGTAAATGTTCCACCACTTGTCATTTGTTGATTTGTTGATGATAGTCATTTTAACACATGTTAAGTGAAACTTCATTGTCATTTTAATTTTCATCTCTGATGGCCAGTGACTTTGAGCATTCTTTCATATGTCTATTGGCCACCTGTATGTCTTCTTTGGAGAAGTGTCTATTCAGGTCCTTTGTCCATTTTTAAAATTGTATTGCTTGTGTTCTTTTTGTTAATTTATAAGAGCTCATTATATATTTTGAAAATTAACCCCTTATCAGATGCATCATCAGCAAATATGTGCTCCCATACAGTGGGCTCCCTTTCCATTTTGTCGATGTTTGGGTCTCCTTTATCAGTGGCAACAGGATTACTAATTTCTTTACATCTAATCAGATTCAAACAACAGTTCCAGATAACCAAGAATTAATTCACACAACCTACCCATAAATTTTCTTTCCTGTAAAGCCACTTGGCCTATCAATTTCTGTATCAGTTAAGGTTTGATCAAGGAAGCCTAGCTCTTACAATGGTTTATTAATAAGCAGCTTATTATAGAGATTGGACTTTACACAGTTGTGGGAATTGGTGATAAATTCCATAGAATGCTATTGTCTCTGAGTCTGGTTTGGGGGCTGAAATCAGTAAAGGTCATCAGGGTCAGCTCTCAGGAAGCAAAGCTGGACAGAAAGTAGGAAGGAGAGCAAGGACAGAGTGGAACCTGTGATGACACGGAAACTCAGGGCTGTCTCTCACCAGTGCCAACTCAGTAACACCGGTGATCAGCAAAAGAAGCTGGAGCTTTGGCCACAGAACTTCATCCAAACCTAATCCAGGACTCGGAGAAGCTGCAGGAGAAAATCCAGGTCGGAGATGGATGCTCCGCTCCTTCTCTCCTTTCTTTCTCTCTTTTCTTTCTCTTTCTTCTTTCTTTCTTTCTTTCTTTCTTTCTTTCTTCCTTCCTTCCTTCCTTCCTTCCTTCCTTCCTTCCTTCCTTCCTCCCTTCCTTCCTTCTTTCCTTTCTTTCTTGCTTTCTAAATATATGTTTAGTGATTTCAGAGAGGAAGGGAGAGGGAGAGAGAGATAGAAACATCATATGAAAACATCAATGATGAGAGAGAATCATTGATCGGCTACCTCCAATGCGACCTCTACTGGGGATTGAGCATGCAACCCCTGCATGTGTCCTGACTGGGAATTGAACCGTGACCTCTTGCTCATAGGTCGATGCTCAACTACTGAGCCATGCTCTCCTCTCTTTCCTCCCTTCTATTCTCATGTCTTTTCTCTAGAGAACAGCTCTTAGAGAATGACACAGACAGTGAAGAGTCCTTAAGCCACATATTTTCACTGAAGTCTCTGTCTTTGTTTCAAATCCAAATTCAAATACTCTTTCTGCCTTTTCTAACATATGCTGAGAAAACAAAAGCTTGTGTTGGTCTGGATGTCTATGATTTTTCAATCCTAGTATTTGCATGCTGAAATGCCAAAGGAATCAAAACCAAAACAGTCATGAATAAATTCAGCCTGCTTCCTCCAATATAAATAATAATATTTTTCACTAGTTATAGAGCACAGGTATTGGCTTGAAAGAAGGGGCTTCTAAGATATTTAAATAAACTAATAAGACTCCTTTTCATAGAATTTGAAGTAATTTGATGATCTTCAAGGGCTCTGAAAATAAATATGTTAAACCTTTTAAGCATAAAATTTATTACAAGGAGACTAGGCACAAGCTAAATGCTAGACTTATCACTGAAGGGTATTTTAGGCATGATGTAAAATCTAATAAATTACTATGGTGAACATCATTGGGACATTTACCAAATTAGGCAATAAATTAGCAGTTGAGTTCAAACCAACAAAATCAATTTAAAAAATCAAACAACTAAAGTCTTAATTTAGTGCTGCAATTATTAATATATGGCATTATGTAGGAATTTATGAAAATTATGGAGATAGTTCTTGCCTTCAAGCTGGCTCTAGTCCACATAGGAAGTAAGAACCTGGACGTAGCAATAAAATACACTTTGTAATGTTTTTTTTTTTCTTGAACAGCCCACTTTATTTGCTAGCTGGATGATTCCCTTGTCTGCTTTTGAATTGATGCAATTTTCACCGAAGAGAAGATTTCTCGTTTATGCTATGTCAGAACAGTTAGTTTTGTTTGCTCTTTGCAATAAAGTGAGGAATCAACTGCGTGAAAACACTGTAGACTTGAGTGTGTATTTATATTTTTAAAGAATGTTTCTTTTTCCTCACAGAGATGGAAGGACCTCAAGATAAAAGGAAGTGTTTTTTGTATAAATAGTTGTGTCTCAGAGCAGCATGCCGAAACTTGGCCTCTTCCATCTCAGGGCTAACAAAGTGACACCACTGGCCTTCGATGATTTGTGACAGTCATTGCATTTCAATTGTCTGAAAGCAGCACTCCCCTCCAGCATCGTCCTCCTGAACCTGGAAAGCCATTTATCAGCTCTGCCTGATGAGGCCTGAGACTCACAGCATCAGCTGGTCTGTTAGACCCCTGGATGCTTAGGCCCATGGCCAGCACTCTACTAAGCAAAGTCTCAGCACAGTTTAGTGTTAGATGCACATTCTCATTCTTTGGACAGTTCAGACAATAAGTTTTAGTGTGCCCATGTTTATGTATACTTGAACCAAACCGATGTGGAAAGCAAACTTCTAGCATAACAATTTATGTGTGGCCCATGCATTTCTGAAGCAATGTGCAATATGGCAGCAGTGGGGAACAAAGACAGAGAGAAAATTGCATTGTGTTAAAATACAAGGAGATATCTGAGATAAAAGGCCTTTGGATCCACATTGCTTTTATGTGTGGCTGGAGAATAGCAGGCAGCATTCCGATTTTTACTATTTGTGCTGGATGGAGTTGATTTATATTTACATGTTACTCGGTGTGGTTATTTTTTAAGCAGAGAAGTGGAAAACTCCTGAAAGAATCAAGAAATCAATGTAGTGAGTTTCTTTTAGAGTATGTATCACAGCGTTTCCCCAACGCTGTGATAGATTCTTAAAGTAATATAAACATGGTTTTATGAAGAAACCTTTAAAAAGCCTACACATTCGGTAGAAAATCAAGGTTAGTAAACATCAAAGTGCAAAGTTAGATATAATCAAGGACCCTCAAAATATATGTTTCTGAGAAGATCTTTGCTTTTCTCAGAAGAGGTTTCCATTAGGACATGGGCCTTGTCGCTTGCACTAACATAGCAGCTGCAAGGCCGGGTCAAGGATGCCAGAGACCTACATGTTAATCTCTCTTTGGAGCTGCCATGCCACAGTATCAAGAGTGGCATCAGCAGAGGAACAAGCTGGCAGGAGGATGCCCAGCAACAGGACAGAATGTGATGCCAGCACCAGGAGTCTTTCATGGCCAAGGCTTTCTTCTTTCAGATGCCTCCCCTTTGGACCTAATGCTGGACCCATGTCCTCTGCAGGCCGCCTATCTTCACTCTTCAGACACGCGGCCACCTCATGGAAGTTCTTCTTCCATCAATGTAATTCCTCTGAAGGTTTTCCCCAAGTTGCAGGAAACTGCTATTGTCCCATTTACCCCCGTTCCCTGGTGGCAGATTTTCTTCCCCTTGCTCTCAGGTGGCACTTACATAGCAAGCGAATAGGGAGTTCAAGGGAGTGAGGAGTGTCCGCTGTACCGGTTAGTGTTTATGCCATTTTCTTTCTCTGTGAGTCCACAGAGCTCTAGACTTGAAATACTCACGTTGACTTGGGCATCTGAATGCTGCTTAGAGGAAAAGAGGATGCAGTGAGAAAGTGAAGGACAGCAGAGTCGCTGAAGCTGGGTGTCCCCCAGAACTGTGGATCTCAGAGTGTGACAAAATCTCTCCTATCTACACAAAAACCCACATGGCAGAACATAACAGCTGTACTGGGTTCTGACCGTGCCTCAGTTAGATGCTCTCTGTGGCCATCGCCAGATATTACGCATGTCAGCTGCCAAAGATCCACAGCTGCCTCCTTCCCCAAAAATGGTCCATAAGAGCCACCTCCCCAAGAAAGGACTGGGAGGTAAGGCTCTCTCCCCAGGAGAGGTCTGCAGCCAACACCTGTCTCACAGAGAGCCCAGCACAGCCTCGGTGGCCTCTGCGAGGAGCAGGGCCGCGATGCCATTCATGCTCCAGGGTCCTCTGTACGGTCCCACTGAGGTCAGACTTCCTCTGGGCCTGTGATTCTCAAACTCTCCTGCATCACAATCAACCACAGGGCTGGCTCCAACACTGACTCCTACAGCCCCGCCCTGAGTTTCTCATCCAGTACATCTGGGACCGAGAATTTGCATTTTAACAGGTTCCCATTTAAAGCTGATACTGTTGACCTGGGGGACATATTTTGAGAACCACTGAGTTGGACTGACATCTTTACCTACCTCCTACCTTGCCCTTACCTGCCTCACTCCCTCAGTTTTCTCACTAAGAGCATGGTCTCAATGATTTATTAGCATAAGAGTCCCCATCTCAGGCTCTGTTTCTAAGGAACCTGGCCTGAAACAATAATCTAAGCCAGCCATGGGCAAACTACGGCCGGATCCAGCCAGTTTAAAATGAATAAAACTATTGGGGAAAAAAAGACCATACCCTTTTATGTAATGATGTTTACTTTGAATTTATACTAGCTCACACAAACACTCCATCCATGCTTTTGTTCCGGCCCTCCGGTCCAGTTTAAGAACCCATTGTGGCCCTCAAGTCAAAAAGTTTGCCCACCCCTGCTGAAGGAGAATCATAGGACTGTAAAAACAAGAGTTCTTTTGCATATGTATGTATGTATGTATGTATACGTGATGAATGGCAGGATAGGGACGTGGTTAAAAAAAGGAAAAAGTGCCACCTAAATTTATTGAGAGCTCTTTGTGCACAGGAAGTCCCATTAACATTGATAACCAAGGTTTCCCTGGCTTAATAGTTCTCCTTCCCATAACTGCTCCTGTGCCTCTCTCTCAGTGGGCATCAGCGCCAGTGCACTGAAGCATCCATGGTTGCTAAGGGACAGGAAGCTTAGAGAAAAGTATGGGAAGGAGAGATAGGAGCCAAAGCCTCTCTTACATTTGTGTTAACCCTGTTAGAAGGATCGCAAAGCACTGCTACAGGTGACTCCATGCTTCACAGAGCTTATGGAAACTGTTCTTGCAGAAATGAATGGCGGCCCCCCTTTTCCTCAAACCTGGAGACCAGTCAACGCAGAAATGCAGAAAAGTCACCCCACTGTTCTCAAAACCCTTCTTCCCTCGCATAGCTGAGCCTTCTTCCTGGGTTATGATTATTTCTCCTCTCTTTTTAACCTCAGGCTGAGTTTTCACAGGAGATCTTCATTGCTCATGTAAATGTATTCCTTAAGGACCAAACTTCTGTTTCTCTCTTTTCTTGACATTCAGGCTGGGAACCACGACAAAGGCTTTATTTGTACCAGACGCTGGCTTCATATCTTTTTCTCTGTTCAGCATAAGGCAACACTGCACATTAATGAGAAAGTATATTTTATTGTGTATATCTTAGAATACTATTAACTGTTTTCTACCATCCTTTAGTTGTCAGTACCAGACTTGCTGAGTGAAATATGAGTTTTCAAACCCCAAAAGGCGGTTCACTATTTTTTTCCCCTTCTTATATGGCTACTTAAAGGCTCAGTATCCGCTCCAAGGATGCAGTGGCTAAGATAGTCAATCTCCCACTCCTCTCTTAGGAATGGCTCTTGGAAATTACTGCCTTACATTAAGGAGAGGCACAAAGCAGTATAAATGTGCCCCAGGCTTACATGGAGTATGGAGGAATTATTGAAAAAAAATATATAATCCTCATTGCACTGGGTTTGTTTTGTTTTGTTTTAGTTTTTTCAACTTATTCTAAACTCTCCTCAGGACCATCTCTTGGGTACCAAAACCATATTGTCAGCAAAGTTCCAAATTAATTCACACAAATTTGGTGGCTGAGCTTTTAAAGCTGCACACCACTTCCACCAGAGGAAGAAAGCAGTCTATCATTTCATTCTAAGAAATCCACTAAAATCACTAGGATATGCTTGCTACCAGACAAAACGGGCCTCAGGACTAATGTAATGGTAGAGTTCCAAACTTAACTACATATAATTTGGTCTCCAGTGTCCATAAACCTTAGCCAGGATGGGAAGACTCAGGCATTCTGTGACATTTGAAAGCTCCAATCAGGTAACAAATAGACTAACCCTCCTGAACAACCTGCTATGTAAATGAAGACAATTTCACTAGTTGTGACATGTAGCAGTTTTATGTCTCCACCACCAGCAGGATTCCTGCCCTTGTTTGAATTTAATTTGTGATCATATTCTCCGTTTATATTCAATGGTTATTTTATCCTACCAGAGGCCTGATGCCTGAAATTCGTGCAAGAGGAGGCCTTCCTTCCCCCAACTGCTGGCACCGGCTTCCCTCTGGCACCCGGGGCCTGGGCTTCCCTCGCAGCCCTGGCTTCATCCAAACGTCCAGTCTAATTATCATATTACACTTGTATTACTATCAATAATGGTTTAATGTGCCCTCACATAGATTAAAAGCTTTCATAATTTAGGGTTTGGGGGATGAGAATTAAGGTGTCATGAAGTAGTTTGTAAAATAAGAGTAACTGATATAATATTACATTGATAAATAAGCCTTTTTCACATTTTTGCAAAATTTGTAAAAACCTCAAAGTCCCCCATCCATGTGCATGGACACAGTGTGTGACTTTGTCATCCCGGTCTCTAACTCAGTAAGTGTGAGACGCAAGTCCAAGCCAGGCTGCCTCACTTTGTACTGTCTTTCAGAGATTGGCTTGAAGGGACCGCATTCTAAACCTAATTTCTGCATATCCTTCCGACAGATTGTGATATGCTATTGTATAGACTTTATATGGCAAGAAACAGGAATAAATTAGGGAAAGTACGAGGGAGTAATTTAAAATGTCAACTTAGTTCTACTTGGTTCGGGAAGTATTTGGATGTTTCAGTTTACTGGCTCAGTGAAAATACATTTTATCCATGTGCATGGACACAGTGTGTGAGTTTTAGTCATCCCGGTCTCTAACTCAGTAAGTGTGAAACGCAAGTCCAAGCCAGGCTGCCTCTCTTTGTTCTGTCTTTCAGAGATTGGCTTGAAGGGACCACATTCTAAACCTAATTTCTGCATATCCTTCCGACAGATTGTGATATGCTATTGTATAGACTTTATATGGCAAGAAACAGGAATAAATTAGGAAAAGTACGAGGGAGTAATTTAAAATGTCAACTTAGTTCTACTTGGTTCGGGAAGTATTTGGATGTTTCAGTTTACTGGCTCAGTGAAAATACATTTGATGTTCATCATGATTGTTCATAGGCGCAAGTTCAGATGAACATAAATTTTTCCTTTTA
>NW_006293318.1:281915-308574 GCF_000327345.1 Myotis davidii
AGTATCTATAAATATTATTTAATAGTATCTATCTTTTAGACTCATAGTTAATAAAATGGAACACAATGAGCTTGTTTGAAGACCGTACTTCCTTTTTTAAAATTACAAAACTCTAAACTACTACTTAGAATGTTAATTTTCAAGCCATATGTAATGCCAAAAATAACTAATTGTGAATATGATGACTTTATAATGCAACTGATAATTTTGTTATTCAGGAGATGTTTGAATATTTTTAGAATAACAAATATGTCATCCTTCTGAAAAGACTAGTATTTTATAAATAAAAGTATATATTTTTTAAATTCTAAAACAAGTTATATTTGATGAAAGAAACTGACATTGACATATTATTCTCTGTAATTGCACTGTTTCTTTGGAAATTATAAAACCAAATAAAGATGATAAATAAATCACCTGGTTTTTAAGGAGAACCAAGATTGCAGCATAGGTAAATGCCGGTGCTCGACCCCTCCCACCACCATATCAAAATTACAACTAAAATACAGAACAACCATCATTCAGAACCACCTGAAATATGGTTGAATGGAAGTCCTACAACTAGAGAAGTAAATAAGAAAGCACACTGAAACTGGTAGGAGGGATGGAGGAACAGAATATGCTGGTATGACAACCATGTGTGGAATTCTTTTAATTGGGAGGGATATTGTGGCCATGGAGTTCTCCTGTGAGGAGCAAAGGGTCCCAGCCCCACACCTCTAGCCCAGAGTTCTATAACTTGGAAGAGAAGTCCCTGTAACTTCAAGCTGTAAAATCTAGCAGGGATTTTGGCTGAGTGACATGGAGGTTACGGGAGTCCCAGGCAGTTCCTCTTAAAGGGAATGCACATGGACTTATTCTGACTCAATTCCTCTGGGATCCAGTGCTGGAATGATGGCTTGAAAGGAACCTGGGACATTCAGGGAAGAGCTGGATTGTTTGGCATCAGGGCAAGACAGGGGTACTCACACTGGTCATTGTTCCTGTGATGGGACCTCCTCCCATTGCCAGGCTGACTGGCAGCCATATCTGAGTTCCCATCAACTTGGTTCACACTGTTGTACTCCATCCTGGTGATTCTTGAGACCCTTCCCTATCCAATTTGCAACTCCACCCAAGCTGTTTGCAGCAGCTTTTTCATATGAATGGCCTGTCCTGGATCAGGCTTCAGACTTTCCTAAAATCTCTTAAACAAGCAGCAGCTAGTGTCAGTATGCTTCATTCTTATCAAAAGATGTGAAAAACCTAGCACTAACACCAGCCTGCCTTGTTTTACAGCTTGGCCTGGCCTGGGCATACCCAAGCCCAATAAAAGTATCAGCCATCTGCATTGCTCTGTAGCTCCTGATAGGTGACCTCAGGCAGTGGCTGATTTTACACCTTCCAGGAGCCCCCAGAGACAGTGAACCCAGTGGACAGTTTCAGACCATACCAAATTATAACTCTGCATATCCAGAAGCAACACACTCAAGGTGCAGACTCAGTGAGCACCAACATCCCACTGAATCAAGTTCTGCTCCCTAGGGGTATCACCTGCACAACAGCTCTTCCACTGTAGTTGCAGCTGGTCCTCACAGCCAATTGGCCTGGAGGTCAATTCCTCGAAGTGACACCAACAGCGATCAAGGCTCAACTACAGCAAGGCTGTACACACAGCCCACAACAGGGTTGCACATAGAGTGCCCAGCTCTGGTGACTGGGGAGGCTGAGTCACTGGGCCCTGCAGGACACCTACTACACAAGACCACTCTACCAATTCCAGGAAACATAGCAGCTTTACCTAATACATAGAAACAAACACAGGGAAGCAGCCAAAGTGAGGATACAAATAAACATGTCATAAGGATCTTAGCAAGTATTTCAAAGACGTGGAAAAGGACCAATTAAAGACAAAGAGAGAATCTTAGAAATCAGCAAGAGAAAGTCAGTTAGTTACCTACAAGAGAATGCCCAGAAGACTGTCAGCTGACTCCTCAACAGACATGTTGCAGGCCAAAAGGGAGTGGCAAGAAACATTCAAAGTGATGAATAACAAGGACCTACAATCAAGATTACTCTACCCAGCAAAGCTATCATTTTGAATTGAAGGTCAGATAAAGAGCTTCACAGATGAGAATAAGCTAAAGGAGTTTATCACCACCAAAACAGTATTACATGAAATGTTGAAGGGTATTCTTTAAGAAGAGGGGGAAGAAGAAGAATGAGGAGAAGAAGGAGAGGAGGAAGAAGAAGGAGAAGAAGAAGAAAAAGAAGAAGAATGAGGAGAAGGAGAGGAGGAAGAAGAAGAAGAAGAAGAAGAAGAAGAAGAAGAAGAAGAGTAAAATGGCAATAAATACATATCTATCACTAGTTGAATCTAAAAATCAAAATAAATGAACAAGGAATCTAATGAACAAAATAAACTAATGAATAAGATAGTACCAAAGGCATGGAAACATGGAACAATCTGACGAATCTCAGAGGGAAGAGGGGAGGGGGGACGGGAAATGATTAACCAAAGATCTTATGTGCATATATGCATTACCTATGGACAGAGACAATAGGGTGATGAACCCCTGCGGGGCAGGAACCAGGTGCAGGGTGGCAATAGGGAAAAGAGGGGGGCATCTTAATACTCTCAACAATAAAGATTTAAGAAATCATATAGAAACTGTAATTCTATTTTTTCAAAGAATAATGTAAAATACTTTAATATCTCAGCAAATGTCAAGATAATATTATTCAATAATCACATATTAAATACTGATCTTGCACCAAGCACTGATGTAGGGTTAAAATGGTGAAAATTTTTGGTCTCTACTTTCAAAGTGTTTTCAGTTGAGGAAAGGAGAACAAAATAGACTTAATATGGAACAACGTAACTAATAAAACAGAGTAATATACAGTGAGGGAAATATCAGAGATTTTTTTCTAGTAAATTTAGCAAAGGCTTAAAAAGAAAATAAAGGGCAGTACGCTTTATGGTTACAAACCTGAATTCTGGTTCTTGACCATGTAAGTTGGATTTCCAGCTCTGCCATTCACTAGCTTTCTGAGGAGTCAATAACGTAATCTTTCTGTCACTCAGAAGCTCAGACATAGTAATAGCACCTTCCTCATGGGCTCTGTATGATTAAATGTATCTATACACATAAAATACTTAGGACACATAGTGCTATTGAAGTGTTTGATAATAATACTTGAAGGCTGTGGAATAGTTTATTGTGTGGATAAATGTGAGAAAAGTATTCTAAATAAAGACAACATTATAAGCAAAGGTAAGGAGTTAGGAGGCTGATCATGAAGGATCTTTAGTCCACGTAGAAGTTTGAGGTTTTTATCTTATGAGCGTGGGTGTCCGAATCACTGATATTTGTTAGAAAATATGCATGTTAAAAGGCTCATTCTGGGGCCACTTTGAAGCAAAAACTGGAGGATTTCAGGAAGAGAGACCAATTAGGAAACTTGGGGGTAGCACAGCAGTCTGAATTGAGTGAGTAAGGAAGGAAACTTAAGAAAGGTGAACGGGAAACTTGGCAGGTAGAATAAACAGAACGTGAATCTTCAGAGTTTGGGGGTAAATAAAAGAGAGCAATGTAGGAAATATTCATTTATTTTAAAAATATAAATAGAATAATGCAAGCACTATAAACAAAGGAATGGAATTTTAATTATTAAAATATTAATCAGAAAATATAAGTGTGGCTTCAAAATACTTCAAATGAAACTATTTAGCCGAAACCGGTTTGGCTCAGTGGATAGAGCATCGGCCTGTGGACGGCAGGGTCCCTCGTTCAGTTCCGGTCAAGGGCATGTACATGGGTTGGGGCACATCCCCAGTGGGGAGTGTGCAGGAGGCAGCTGATCGATGTTTCTCTCTCATCGATGTTTCTGACTCTCTGTCTCTCTCCCTTCCTCTCTGTGAAAAATCAATAAAATATATTTTTTTAAAAAAGAAAATATTTAAAGAAGGGCATATTTGTCAGCCCAAGTTGCCATAACAAAATACAATAGACTGGTTGCCTTAAATAATAGAAATTTATTATTTGGCCAGGTACCTCAGTTGGTTAGAGCTTCATCGCAATACATCAAGGATGCAGGTTTGATCCCTGGTCAGGGCACATACAAGAATCAACCAATGAATGCATGACTACTAGTAAGTGGAACAACAAATCAATGTCTCTCTCTCTCTCTCTCTCTCACACACACACACACACACGCGCGCGCGCGCGCACGCACACACACATATACACATGAATAAAACAAATTTTAAACATATTATTTTCTATTAGTTCTGGCGCCTGGAAAACCCCCACTCCAGCCCATTAAGTTTCTGCTGAGATTTCTCTTCCTGACTTCAGATGGCTGTCTTCTCAATGTGCCCTCACTTAGCAGAGAGAGAGCAAGCACTGATGTTTCTCTTCTTATAAGGGAACCGCCCATCATATTGGGGCTTCACTTTTGACCTCATTTAACTTGTGTCACCTGCTCATAGGCACTTTTGCCAAAAATAGTTCTCATGAGAGTATAATTTGCTCTTACTGAACTTTCATAGAAAATATTAGCATTGTTAAGGCAGGCAGAGCATATCTGATATTTGGTGTGTGGGGGGGATTGACATATAAGCATTGCTTGGACATGTTAGAAACATTATTAGAAATATTTTCTATTTCTAAATTGATAAAATATTTCAGAGTATTAATCTGTTATTTTTAAAAATAGTGTTATTGATTTCAGAGAGAAAGTGAGAGGTAGAGATAGAGAGAGAAACATCAATGATGAGAATCATTGATTGGCTGTTCCTGCAAATCCCCCACTGAGGATTGAGACCACAACCCAGGCATGTACCCTGACCTGGAATTGAACCAGGGATCATAGTTTGATATTCAACCACTGATCCACACCAGATGGGCTAAAATTTAATGTTTTGAGTCAAATTTCAAAACTCAAATGACCTCTGCATTTCTCAGGCAATTACTAAAACAGTCAATATTCCCATTTGAATTGTTTATTTTTAATTAAAATCAAAGAAGAAAATACTCATATCTAAGCAAAAAAAAAATGAAGCAATTAAGTTATCATTTTTTTCCACGAATGCAGTCCCCCACTACCACAAATTACACAGTCCAGTTTCCCACATTAAGGGAAATTGCAGGGGTCAGCACATCCGGAGTGCAATGGATAAGCCTCGCCCCGGGAAAACCACCTTCGTGATCATGGTGTCTCCCCTGCTAGGTAAGTTCAGACTATCAATTTTTTTAAATATATAAACAATTTTCACAACAAACATATCTATGAATATATAGAGAACAATCCTTGCTACTGTAAAGTTAGGCAAAATAATTTAAACCAGGTATTCTAATCAGAAATTATGAGAGTCTTTGAGAAAATAAAAACCTCCAGCATTCAGAAAATATGTTTATCATTCCTGCATTAAAAAAAGATATGAAAATGTTTAATATACCCAATCATTCTATATAACAAAAGGCTAATATTCAAGTTATCCCCTCAATCCAGAGTTCAACCAGTTCAACCAGGGGGTGGGGCCAGCCCACCAACTGCTGGTGGCCCCTCCCCCTGTCTGGCCCCATTCCCAATTTGCCCCCACTCTGATAGGGAGCGGGGCCTGCCAGCTAACTGTCCATGGCTCCCCTCCCTCCCCAGCCAGCCAAGCCCAATCAGCCCTGACAGTGGGAAGACCCCACTTTGTGCACGAATTCCTGCATCAGGGCTCTAGTCTATTATAATGATTTACACCATAAATGTAAACTAGCTGAAAGTTATAAAGATTCCTTACTGAAGTAGGGCTCCATTTTTCCTTAACCCATTGCCACTTCTCCATTTCCAAATGTGACTGAATGTCAAATTCACAAAGTTTCTGGTATAAGAAATATAAATTAATTAATTAATTAAGTGTCACTCATATCAGATAACTTCTCTAATCAAAAAGACTGTTCATGTGAGTATATTGTTGTTGTTGTTATTATTATTATTATTATTGGAACTACAATGAAATTAAAAGAACATAGGCCAGTCAATCAGAAAATTTGAATTTGGCCTTAAGTGTTGCTCAGTGGTTAGAGCACTGGCCTGCATACTGAGGGTTTGATTCTGGTCAAGGGCACCTACCTAGGTTGCAGGTGTGGTCCCTGGCTCCTATTGGGGTGCATACAGGATGTAACCCATCAATCAGTCCCTCTCTCTCATAGATAACGTTTCTCTCTCTGTCTCCCATTTCCCTAAAAATTAAAGTCAATGGAAAAATTATCCTCAAGCAAAGATTAACAAACAAAAACAAAAAAGAAAATTTTAATTTGGTTTTGGCCTTTCCACTCATAAGCTCAGCTCTGCATCTGTTTTCTCCCTGGTAAAAAATCTTGACTAAAAATGCTACCTTGCCCGGCCAGCATGGCTCAGTGATTGAGCATGGACTGATGAACCAGGAGGTCATGGTTTGATTCCCGGTAATGGCACATGCCTGGGTTGTGGGCTTGATCCCCAGTGTGGGGAATGCAGGAGGCATCCGATCAATGATTCTCTGTCATCATTGATGTTTCTATCTCTCCATCTCCCTTCCTTTCTGAAATTAATAAAAAATATGTAATTTTTAAAAATAAAATTGCTGCCCTAGATGGTTTGGCTCAGTGGATAGAGTGTTGGCATGCGGACTGAAGAGTCCCGGGTTTGTTTCTGGTCAAGGGCACATGCCCGGGTTGCGGGCTTGATCCCCAGTGTGGGGCATGCGGAAGGCAGCCGATCAATGATTCTCTCTCAGCATTGATATTTCTATCTCTCTCTCTCTCTCTGAAATCAATAAAATATATTAAAAATAAAAATAAAAACGCTATAGATATTATTGTCCTAACATGTTTGGCTCAGTGGATAGAGCATATTATTATTTAATTTTAAAATTCTTTAAAAATTTACTTTTTTCTTCATTATTATTTTTTCATCACCATTTATTCCCCTCCATCTAGACAAAGATTATTGCTTATATGATTATTTAAAAATATTACATATTAGATAAACATTAACACAAAAATGCTTGCTAGAAGTGGGCTCTAGAACATTTTGCTAGGAATAGGGGCCTGTACTTACTCTTCTTTTTGATTTTTAGATAAGCAATAAGTTATTAGGTAATCCAATATCAATCCAAATGACAAGTAGCAGACTAACCAATAATCACTGTTGGAACTTTGGTCCCTAATATATAGATGCCTAAATATCACATGTATCCAAATCCTTCATTTAGTTACCATTTATAAGATAAATGCTGCCGCTGCTGCTACTATTTTAATCAAGTTTTTAAAAAATATTTTTGTTTTTTTTATTTCAGAGAGGAAGAGAGAGGGAGAGATAAAAACATCAATGATAAGAGAGAATCATTGATTGGCTGCCTCCTGCACGCCCCCTACTGGGGATCGAGCCCACAACCCTGGGCATGTGCCCTTGACTGGAGTCAAACCTGGGACCCTTTGGTCTGCAGGCCAATGCTCTATCCACTGAGCCAAACAAGCTAGGGCTTAATCAAGTTTTTGAAAGGGAATTGGAAAGGAGGAAGGATTATCTAGGTTCCCAGGTTGAACTTCCCAGAAAATTGTTGCGATTCTCCTTAGGAAATAAAGAGCTCACACTGGGACCTAGGCTTTCTTGGTCAGAGCACACCCCAGCACTCTTTTCTCTTCATTGGCATTTGCTGGAGTGAGACTTGTTAGGGACGTGTGCTTTCTGTATTTCCATCTGACTGAGCCCTGGCAGCGCGGGTGCATGGAGCCTGAGAGCTGGACCAGCTAACAGCTGTCTGTCAAATCAACCGGCAAAAGGCAAGTTGAGCCTGATCCCAGGCCATGGAGATACCATGTCTGCCATTGATGCCAATGTTATAACATGCCTTCTGCAATGCCAGTCATTTCTCTGGCTTCTCTCTTTCTCCTTTTTATTCATTTGCAGGCTTATTTCTATATTTGTATTGAGTGTTACATTGGATATATATATATATATCCAGCAAAGTTCTGGTATCTCTAGTCGCTAACAATGTAAGGAAAACACAATTTGTACCCTGATAATATTTAATGAAGAGACAGAATAACATAGTGATTAAGAGCACAGACCTGTCAGTAAGATGCCTTAAACTTTGTTACTCCATTCTGAGGTCACTAGGTGGGGGTGGGGTGGAGGGTGGGGTTAAGAAAAGTACTGATTTAACTTCTTATCTTGGTTTCCTCATATGGTTAATAATAGTTGTTACTATATTAGGTAATAATGCATTCAAAGCTCTTCTTTTGTTAAATAAAAACAACTAAACAATCTCCTACCATGTTATTTTGAAGGCTTTTAGACTTGACATGGTGTATTCACCAAAATTCTAGATTAAATTATTAACTTATACACTGTTCAATTTATGAAATTGTGAAGGCAAGATGTGAAAAATAACTTTGTACTATGAATGACATGTTTATTAATATTTAGGCATGTTTAGTCTTTCATCCTTAAGAGGTAATGTCCTTGAAAAGCACCTCCTGCAAATGTGTTCTGAGAAGCTTGCTTTCTAGACTAAAGTAATTTGCACAACGATACATCTTACTTAATGTGTCTTGTGTACTGCTTACTGAAAATCTATACAATTATTAAAGTGATGAAATGCTTTAGGCATACTCTAGTTACCTTAGCAACTTGTTGCAATGTGCATTGTAAATTGCTACCTCTTTCATATTCCAAACCAATTTTTCAAGAAATGATCATGCTATACAGGTTGTTTTAAGCTATCTTGAAGAACCCATATTTTGCTATTTTAAGCTTCATAACAGCACTATTAATTTAGCTGTGACATACTTTTAGTGCGGTAATTTTATAGTTACCTTATCAAAATAATTGTCCTTCTAACACAATTATTTTTTTTAAAGAAAAACCATTCTCTTAGATATGTATTTGTTTAAAAACAAACAAAACATTTAACAATCTGTTGTGCTCTAAGAAAAATTGAAGCAATGACAAGACAAAGTCTCTGCCCTTCTGAGCTGAGATTCATTCCATTGGAGGAGTTAGACCCAAAATATGCCAAATGCATGTAAAATAAATAAAGCAAGACAGCCATAGAGAATGGCCTGGGTTTGGAAGTGGGGATGTCAGGAGGTCTATAAGGGGGCAAGTTCACGTTCAGAGAGTGGATCA
This sequence comes from Myotis davidii, assembly GCF_000327345.1. Lineage (NCBI taxonomy): Eukaryota > Metazoa > Chordata > Mammalia > Chiroptera > Vespertilionidae > Myotis > Myotis davidii. Next base: position 291,066 of record NW_006293318.1, read on the forward strand.
GAAAGGCTTCGCTGTAGAGGTGACATTTGAGCATGGGTCTGAGTGAATTGAATAGCCATAAGATCACCCTGAGGAAAATTACTCTAGGCAGAGGAATAAGAACATAATAAGGTTTGGAAAAGAATGAAGGCCAAGATAGCTAGGAGTTAGGGTAAACTGAATAGACATGGCATAAATTGGTTTAGAATTTCCCAAAGTTGCTATGGTTATTCTATGTAAAAAGGATGGAATGGGTTAGGGAGCAATGAAGGAAAAAGAGGCAAGAGTGGCAACTTGAGAGAATGTAGGAAGAAACTGCTAGAATCTAAAAAGAAATAACAAAAAGAAAACATAGTTCAGGGTCATAATCAAAATAATTAGCCTTTTCAAGGCATATTTTGGAAGATGAATTCATGGGTCTTGAGGCCTTCCATTAATATTCACTAAGCACCTACTAAGTGGACTTCTTTAAATCTAGGCGGAGGGGCTCTCTGGGGGCCACCTTTACAAATGACAGTGCATAATGCTTCCTGGAGTAAATATCTTCAAGTTGAAGGCTTGGCATTGGCTTCAAAGTCATTTCACCCACTTTCTCAGCTACATATGGACTCTCCTACATTCTACCTGTGGAGGACATTCAGTCTTCTTTTCTTTAATCCTTACCCAAGGATATGTTTATTGAGTTTAGACAGAGGAAGGGAGAAAGTTGAAAGAGAGAGAGAGAGAGAGAGAGAGAGAGAGAGAGAGAGAGAAATACGGATTGGTTGCCTTCCGTAGGCATCATTACTGAATCTGAATCTGCCTCCAAAACATAAATATGTGCCCTGTCCAGGGAATCAAACCCACAACCTTTTGGTGTACCAGATGACATTCCAACCACATGAGGCACCCAGCGAGGGCATCATGCAGTCTTTTTAAATACAATGGTAAAGTTATCTCTTTTTTTATGTTAAACCTACAATTGGCTACCTGATTTTCCCTTTGTTTGTTTTTTTAATTGTTTTATTGCTTAAAGTATTACAAAGAGTATTATATATGTCTCCTTTTTTTTCTCCCCTTGACCTTCCCCTAGCCTCCCATACCCCCCAGTGTCTGGTGTCCATTGGTTATGCTTACATGCATGCATACAAGTTCTTCAGTTGCTCTCTTACCCACCCCCCCAACCCTTCCCAGCCTTCCCACTGTAGTTTGACAGTCTGTTCGATGTTGCTCTGCCTCTGTATCTATTTTTGTTCATCAGTTTGTAATGGTCTTAATTATCCATAAATGAGTGAGATCATGTGGTATTTTTCTTTCATTGACTGGCTTATTTCACTTAGCATAATGCTCTCCAGTTCCATCCATGCTGTTGCAACTGATTTTCCCTTTGAATTAAGGAATAGAACAAAGTTGCTACTTGTCTATAACTATTACTTCAGCTATTTGACCAGCATTTTTAAAAGGGTGTTCTCTGACCACAAACTTACACCATACACAAGAATAAACTCAAAATGGACAAAAGACTTAAATGTAAGACATGAAACAATAAAAATCTTAGAAGAAACCACAGGCAGTAAAATCTCAGGCTTCTCTTGAGCAAAATGTTTGCAGATACATCTCTTTGAACAAAGAAAACCAAGGAGAAAATAAACAAATGAGACTACATTAAAATAAAAAGCTTCAGCACAGCAAAATAAACCATTAAAAAAGAAAAGAAAAGAGAGCCCACTGTATGGGAGAACATATTTGGCAATGATACATCTGATAAATGGTTAATATCCAAAATATATAAGGAACTCATACAACATAACAAAGGGAAGACAAACAATCCAATTTAAAAATTGGGCAAAAGTCTTAAATAGGCACTTCTCCAAAGTGGACATGCTGATGGCCAATAGACATTAAAAAATGATCAAAGCCATTGATCATCAGAGAGATGCAAATTAAAATGACAATGAGGTATCACCTCACACCTGTCAGAATGGCTACCATCAACAAATCAGCAAATGATAAATGCTGGTGAGGATGTGGAGAATGCAGACTAGTGCAGGCACTATGGAAAACAGTACGAAGTTTCCTCAAAAAAAATTAAATATGGGGAGATGAGGACACATTAGTAATACCTTAACCAATAAAGAAATTTAAAAAAAAATAAATATGGAACTGCCATTTGATACAGTGATCCCAATTCTAGAAATACATCCTAAGAAATCCAAAACACCAATCAGAAAGAATGTATGCACCCCTATGTTTGTAACAGAACCATTTACAATACTGAGAGACAAAGAAGCATATTACAGACTGTCTAATATCAGAGGGACTGTTTGGATGGATGGGTGGGAAGAGATCAACCAAAGACGGTTTGGATGGGTGGGTGGGAAGAGATCAACCAAAGAACTTGTATGCATGTGTCCATAACCCATGGACACAGACAGTAAGGTGGCGGAGGCCTGGGCTGTAGGCGAGGGCAGCTATAAGGGACCAATGGGAGAAAAGGGGGGGGGATATGTAATGCTTTCAACAATAAAGATCAAAAAGAAAAAGAAAATGCATGTCAAAAATAAATAAACAAATAAATACATAAATGTGTCCTGTAGAATTATGAAGTCAAATAACTTGAGAAAATACCACAATTAGTACATTACTCTTAAAAAGGCACCAGCCACCTTATTAAAAATTTGAGATGTCCTCTGGTACAGAAATCTTTTCTATCTTTTTTTAAAATCATCATAAATTCCAGAAGAAGGGACCATTTTTAAACATTTATTATTATTATTATTGATTTCAGAGAGAAAGGGAGAGGGAGAGATAGAAACATCAATGATGAGAGAGAATCATTGCTTCGCTGCCTCCTGCATGCTCCCTACTGGGGATTGTGCCCATAACTTGGGCATAAACTCTGACCTGGAATCAAAACCTGACCTCCTGGTTCATAGGTAGATGCTCAACCACTAAGCCATTCTGTCCACGGGCAAAAGCTTTTCCATCATGATTAACACTGTTCTCAAAACTTATGCCCTGGCACTGTGGCCTGGTTGTTTGGAGCATTGTCCTGTAAAACAAAAGGCCTTGGTTTAGATCCCCTAGGGTAGTGATGGCAAACCTTTTGAGCTCCTCGTGTCAGCGTTTTCAAAAACCCTAACTTAACTCTGGTGCTGTGTCACATATAGAAATGTTTTGATATTTGCAAACATAGTAAAACAAAGGCTTATATTTTTGATATTTATTTTATATATTTAAATGCTATTTAACAAAGAAAAATCAACCAAAAAAATGAGTTCGCGTGTCACCTCTGACATGCGTGTCATAGGTTCGCCATCACTGCCCTAGGGCACGTACCCAGGTCCGGTTTGATCTCTCACCCAATTAATGTTTCTCTCTCTCTCCCTCTCTCTTCCTTTGCTCTAAAAATTCTTCAAAAGCATATCCTTGGGTGAAGATTAAAAACAAACCAGCAGTGGAAGAGTTACATTCCTTTTCTTACATGAGGCACATTCATATTTCACAAAATAGTGTATGTGTCATATTCTTTGTGGTTGACAATACATCCAAAATATGGCAAACAATTTAACAAAACAATTTTGACATGGTCTGAGTAGCAGCATGATCTCTGTGGTATTACTTCATCTAAGCCTGAATCCATGGTCCCTTTGAAGCAAGTTAAGACTATGTTAAGTATGTTGTGAATATATCTCATCATCATTCAAGATAAACACAGATGTCCCCTCCAGGTAAAGAGTCACCAAACCATTACTTCCCTGGGTAATTGATGTATTTAGCATATAGGCATTTAGCATTCCTAATGAATTTTAACAGGAATGAAGACATTGCCAAATACTTTTTCATTTTTCATTCTATTCTTGCTTTTATGGGCACTGTCTTTGTGCTATCTATATCCTTTATGTGTTTTATGTCACCTATACCTCTTAAAGCTTTTGATCCCAGGAAATGATAAAATTTGAATTTCTTTTTAAAAAACAAAGACAAAAAACTTCAGTCAGCTCACTAGACCCCTCTCACAAGTTTGGAATTAGGTTGTTAACAAAAACATTTTGAATAGAGTTTTACCACCAGTTTGGAATACAGAAAAATTTTAGCCATTTTCTCCTAAGAAGGGTCAGAGTTACAGATGAGGGGTAGAGCCTGCGTGCCATGATTTGGGTGACTAATGTTCATTTTTATATAGAATTTTGTGAATTGATCAATCTAATAGTTTCTAACACTGTTCAGACTGAGAAGGCCCACTTCAACTGCCATACTTTATAATTTCTTACTTTTCCACTGTTTCTTGTGCAGGTTAGAGGGAGCTGTGATCTCAAGAAAGTATTTATATTATATGAATGAATTAGCACTTTATACAGTGGGGCCTTGACTTACGAGTTTAATTCGTTCCGAGACTGAGCTCGTTAACTCAAATTACTCTCTCAACTCAATGCAAAAAATCAGCCGAGAGATGGCTGGTACCTCAAAAAACTTGTTAGTCGGGACACTCGTAAGTCAAGGCCCCACTGTATATTAGAATGCTAAAAACAAATCTAAGGGTAATATACCAGATAAACATTCATTTTGTAAGTCAGGGGGTTATTTAAATATTAAGCACCTACTAAGTACTAAGAATTTTTGTGGGAACTGGAGAAAAAATATGTTATTATCCCTGCTCTCACATAGTTCAAAAGACAATCTTAGAAAACCAAGATGGCAGCATAGGTAAACACCGGAGATTGCTGCCTCACACAACCACTTCAAGAATACAACTAAAAGACAGAAAGGGCATCATCCAGAACCACAGGAAGGCTGGCTGAGTGGAAACACTACAACTAGAAGGAAAGAGAAAAGCATACCAGGACTCAGAAGAGCTGTGGTGCGGAAGTTAAGTGCACAGGTACAGAGGCGGACGAGGGAAGGGCTGGTGGCTGAGGACACAGTTGGCTTTTTCAATTGGGAGGTAGTCTCAAACTCTTGACTGCTCTGAACTAGTAGTCAAATATTTATATAAGATATTAAAACAGGAAATTGTAAGAATAACAGTAGATATACTTACGCTTAAGACAAAGCGTAGCATTGGTAAACATGATCAGGTCTACTAAGAAAGACAGGAATAGTGTAACAAAGACTGCTGTATTTGCTTTCCTATAGGGAAACATTATTTTCAACCAAAGCAAGCACTGACTTTCCCACTGAATATTTTTTTAAATATATTTTTATTTATTTCAGAGAAGGAAGAGGGAGAGAGAGATAGAAACATCAGTGATGAGAGAGAATCATTGATCCATTGCCTCCTGCATGCCCCACACTGTGGATCAAGCCTGCAGTCTGGGCATGTGCCCTGACTGGGAATCAAACCATGACCTCCTGGTTCATTGGTTGACACTCTACCACTGATCTACGCCAGCTGGACTACTAAATAATTTTTAAAGTGGAGAATAGATATTATAAGTTATAGTTCAAATAACGGGAGAAGAATTTTTTTTTTTTTAGCAAATTAGGAAGTAATCCTCAAGATAAATGAGCCACAAATGTTAAAACCAGAAAAATTAGTGTTTGTTAAACTTGAATTTTCATTTAAGAGCATGGAAACTATGTGACTAATGCTCTTTCCCACTTAATTTTTTAAAAAATATCTACTCTTGTTTATGCCTATTTTAAATTACTTCCTAAACTTTTAAAATATTGAATAGAGAAAATTAATACAAATCCTAATAATTTCTGAATTAAGAAGCCAGGACTTTTATGAGACGTTAGGATTTCTGATTATCAAGGTAAGTATGAAGCTAACAAAAGGTTTGAAGATGGGGAAAGAGATCTTAAGCATGGGAGGAAATAGAGCTGTGCCTAAAGGGGTGGCATTTTCTTGAAATGTGGGAACAGCTGAAAGCTTTGAGAGTAGAATTCTAGTACATTATTTTTCAAAGTAGCTCTCAAAAGACCTAAAGATTTAATGACTCAGAGAAATATTTTAAATAACATGTGTAACATTTCTATATACAAATCTAAACTCAAAAGGTGTCCTTTATAATACTATGGCTAAAGTAAATGACTCAGAATAGTCAATGTTGTTTTCAAATATTGCTTTACTAGTATGTGGTTGCTATACTTCATAATGAGCAGTAGTGGAAGCAATGTTCCCTTATGTCTTAGAAGCAATACACACATACCTTTTCCAAAGATGTTTTATTTGGGTTAAAACTGTCATTGTATGTGTTAGTGAGCAGTGGGGACATTCTTAAAATATGGGTGCAATCATGGAAATGATTACCACTTATGCATGTTTCCTGTTGAGTTGGCAACTGGCAATGATTTATTTCCATTTATTATAGCACTAATCTTCCTTCAATCATTGATCATTTCTCAGGTAAATAAAATACACAATGCCGCATTAGTTAATATTGCATTTTTAAGACTGGTAAAACAGATTAGGAGTGTCCCATTCATAAGATGTAAGATGAATTTATTTGGTTTAGTTCCTTTTTAATAAATATTCTTTATCAAGAATATTTAGGGTAACCAAAGATTAAACAGAAAGAAGAGGCCAATTACAAATTAGGAGATTTTGCTTTAGTGCTGACAAAAAAAAAATCAGATCTAAGATATATAGAGAACCTTTATACATAGAGTCAATGAGAAAAGTACAAATAACCTCTAAAAAATGAGAATGAGTTATGCATGAGTAAGCACTTCACAGACAAGGGAATATTAATATTAACAAATATATAGAGGTGATAAGGCTCATAACTGATATCTGTAATGCAAATAAATACCACCCCAAAGTATCATTCTATATTATTTTGATTGACAAAAATAAGTTTCATAGGGAGGAACCAAGATGGCGGCATAGGTTCACACTTGTACTTGCTGCCTCGCACAACTACATCAAAACTACAACTAAAAGACAAAATGGATATCATCCAGAACCATGGGAAGGCTGGCTGAGTGGAAATTCTACAACTAGAAGGAAAGAGAAAGCGATTGAGCTGGTAGGAGGTGCAGAGGTGCGGAAGTGCTGAGGTACAAAGGTGCACGCAGAAACAGGCTGGCAACTGGGTACGCTGTGGTCTTTTTCAATCAGGAGGGAGATACAAACTCCGGACTGCTCTGAACTCCAGTTCCGGGCAAGACTCTGGGGACCCAGACTCATCTAGGGAGAGACTGGACTGGCTGGCATTGGGCTGGAACGTGAGGGCAGCTTTCTCGCAGAGGTGCTTGTAGTGACCATTGTTTCTGCACAGGGCCACGGGACACAGGACCCCGGGGACCTCTCTGAGGCAGAGCAGACTGCCAGCCATTGTGGTTTGCTCTGCCCTGATGATTCCCTGAGACCTCACCACACCCAATTTACAACCCCACCCCAGCTGTGAGCAGAGGCTTTTGCATATGAATGGCCTGTTCTTTTGCAATCTAAAACCTAACACACTGCAGCTGGGTCAAAGAGCACCAAAGCCTCCAAAAGAAGGCCTAAACCAGTGATGGGGAACCTTTTGAGCTAAGTGTGTCAGCATTTTCAAAAACCCTAAGTTAACTCTGGTGCCATGTCACATATAGAAATTTTTTGATATTTGCAACCATAGTAAAACAAAGACTTATATTTTTGATATTTATTTTATATATTTAAATGCCATTTAACAAAGAAAAATCAACCAAAAAAGACCGTACCCTTTTATGTAATGATGTTTACTTTGAATTTATATTAGTTCACACAAACACTCCATCCATGCTTTTGTTCTGGCCCTCCGGTCCAGTTTAAGAACCCATTGTGGCCCTCGAGTCAAAAAGTTTGCCCACCCCTGTTCTAGACCACGCAAAACAACTTTATCTGTTGAATTTCTGCTACATGCTTGATTATCCTCTTCTCTGAGTACAGTAAAGTCTTGTTTAGGAAGTATAGGTAATTCATTTCTAGATAATTTAGATCATTGTGTATTTCACATAATCAACCATTACTCTCCCTCTCATTTCCTGTAACCAATTCTTGATGAAAATTACTTGAGTACAGTAGGTGGGGCCATGTTGTCTTATTATTTTGATGGAGGAAATAAAGAGAAAACCATAATCTCTTTGGGAAGGAGTCCTCCTACCATTTAAGATTTTGTGGATCAGGTTGTAATTCAAGAATTTAAAGTTTAGTGAGAAAAAGGGAAATATTGTTGATTAATTTGGGGATGAGGCTGAAACTAGTGCTACCTACCCTCTTTGTATCTATTGTTTTTACAATGGAAACCTGCTCAGCATTCATTGAAAGAGCTTCAAAAAAGAACTTGTATCCCAGAAAAAAAAATAAAATGCATTTGCTAAAATTTTACCATGTGCTCTTTTTTTTCTCCCCCCCCCAAAATTCACTGTGTTGGGCAAGTGGGGCATTGCTTTCTTGAAATTTGTCAACACAGTGGGAAACTGAGTCTATCACTCTGTGGCTTTATCTGCCCACTAGAAACACTTGCGAACTGGCACCCTCTCAGCAAGGCTCACATTCATCTTGCTGTCAGAACGCTTCTTGGAATAGAAGCCGTGCTTTGTCCTCTTGATGTTTGCAAAGCTTTAGAAAATCCAACGTCAACTGGCAGAGAGTAGAGGCATGTTATACAATATTCAAATTAAGAGTGAAATTTTTCGTTGATGCTTTCTGCTATGGAACTGGCTTGAAAATAAAATTTTAGCAACTTTTTTTTCAGAAGTATATGCTATTAAGAGACACAATTCTGTGGATGTAGAAAGAGGAAAAAAAAGAAATTGGTTAAAATATTTTAGAAGCTATGATTTTTCAAGGTGACAGAAGCTTACTTTTGTGCACTCTTAATATTATCACCTCTCTGTGCCCTCATAACATGAACATTTCATTATTCTAGACTTTGAGTTATATGATTCGTATAATAATGCTTTATCAATGTAAACACTTCAAAATCTATTTTTCTGCACTTGTGTGTATGCAAAACACAAAATATTCCACTACATTAATGTTTGATACTAGTTAGGCAAGATAAATTTTAGTGAGGATAAAAAAGGCTTATAATTTGAGACAAAAAAACACAACGAATAAAAAAAAGAAGTCTAGAGAAATTTAAGGATAATAACAAGGAGATAATTACTTAATTATTCTGAGAAAATGAACTTAAGTCAAAAACAACCAGTGGCTGTGAATGGGTAGAGTCCAACTGCAACATTTATCTTTCTCTTTAGTTTTCAGTAAGTGATCTCCGATTATCAGCAGGGGCATGTTGCCACATGGCCAAAAGAGAACATCTCCCCTAGTCTGCCTTATAGTCCTTGTGACTAAATGACTAGAGTCTGGGGAAAATATGTTAGCCGAAGTATTGTGTGGAACATTCTTGAAGTTGCCTTTTCACCTCCCTCCATCCTACTCTATTTGATGATGGGGGTTTCAGCTGACTTCTTATAACACAAAATGACCTTGAGAATGGAAGCTCTACACAGCAGGACAACAACCACAGGGCATGTGACTATGACACAATGGAGCCACCACACAAGGCCTGCCTACTCACCCCCAGACTTCTTTTGTACTGGAGATATAGAGTACTATATTATTTAAGCAATAGCATTATTCACAACTGAACCTAACTCTTACTAATTAATATGTGATCCAAAAACAATAATGAATGTATCTCCAATATACTCAAGATAAATACCTCCATATTTATCCCAGAATTCAAAACTCTTTACAATTTCATTTAAGTGGAGTTTTTTGTTTTTGTTTTTAAATATATTTTACCGATCTTCCACAGAGAGGAAGGGAGAGAGACAGAGAGTTAGAAACATCGATGAGAGAGAAACATCGACCAGCTGCCCCCCCCCGCACACACTCCCCACTGGGGACATGCCCGCAACCAAGGCACATGCCCCTGACCGGAATCGAACCTGGGACCCCTCAGTCCGCAGGCCGATGCTCTATCCACTGAGCCAAACCGGTTTCGGCTTAAGTGGAGTTGTGAAACCACTTCCGACTATACTCATCTATTAATTCCTACTCCCTATGTATGCATATTCTTTTCACGGTCTCACCATGTTTGGTTCATTTTACCTTTACTCATTTTCTCTCTTTCTCCAACTCATATTCTCAAATCCTCTATTTTTGAGAAACCAGCTCCAACCTTTAGGAATCCTATTTTGACCTTCCAGTTTAGGAAATCTCACATCTCCATGTTGATTTACCTATTTTTTAAATCAAACATTTGTGCTTAATTGCATACTGCTTAAGACACATCTTACATTGTTTTCTTAAGTTGCTATTTATTTTTTTAGTCTTTTTGTGTATTTACTTGTATTTGTCACTATGATTATCCTTAAATCATCACCTGTAATTATCTACTAGCAAAAACAAAAACACAATAAACAAAATCTTTTAAAAATTTGATCCTTTGTTTCCAGTCTTGGAAAAGGGTAGTATTATTTGGTCTTATATTTGTCCCTCTCCATACCACTCATATCAAATCAATCCCTAAATCCTGTCTTCTTCATCTCTGCAATCTCTACACTTTTCCCACATCTATTTTCATTGCCTTAGTTCAGGCCACATCTTTAATTGCTAATTAGCTCCATCTGCCCTCCTTTAGTTTCCATCCTCTAACATAGTCGTTTTCAACCTTGGATGCACATGAGAATCACCTGGGAATCTTTTAAAAATCCTGATTCTTGGGCCTCATCCCCCGGAAATTCTGTTTCTTTTTTACTAATGTTGTGGCCCCACCCCATAACAAAGAAACAGATTTCCAGAGGATGAGGCCCAGAAATCAGGATTTTAAAAAAGATTCCCAGGTGGTTCTAATGTGCAGCCAAGGTTGAGAACCACTGCAAATGATTCTAGGAAAATGAGCTTATTCGTGTTATTCCAAGCTTTTCTTGAAAAAATTTACCCAAGCTTTTTGCAATACACTCCTCATGCACCTTAAGCGCAGCTGGCAAGGTCCACCAATAGCTTGAGGCTGACTTCCCCAATTCCATCTCATAGTTGATCTTCCCTTCTGTAGTGGTTTGCTAGGGCTTCCATAACAACATATCACACTGGGTGGCTTAACCAACAGAAATGCATTTTCTCATAGTTCTTGAGAATGAAAGTCCAAGATGATGGTGTTCATGGGTTTCTCCTGAGACCTCTCTCTCTGGCTCACAGACAGCTGCAATCATGCCATCTTTCCTTGGTGTTTAAGAGCCGCTGATATCTCTCTGTGTGTCCTCATCTCTCCTTATAAGGACACCAGTCAGGTTGTATTAAGATCCATCCTAATGTTTGCATTTTATCTTAATTTTATCTTCAAGTACTTTCTGACTACTGGAGTTGTTTCTTCAACTTTAGTTTAAACCTCGCCCTCTGCAGTTACTCCAACGGTAACAAACTCTCCCTGTCTTCTTCTCTCCCTTCCTACCTCTTTCCCACCCCTCTCCCATTTTCAAAAACTTTGCATAGGTTTCTGCCTCCCTGTTTATATTCAGGTTACTGCCAACTCAACTTTTGTGATTCCGCTTAGAATGTAGTCCTCTGAGCAACATTCTCAGAATTTCCTTTTTTTATCTTTCCCCCTTTCCTATGGCCCTTATAGTGATTTACTCCTGTGAAACCATTTTCATCAGGGTGCATTTAAACTCCTTGGCCTGGTACATGAGCCCCATCAATAGCTGGCCCCTAGATGACAACTCTAAATCAATCTTCCATTCCCATGTTAAAGGCTGCGTTATGTTTAGGTCAGTGATGGCAAACCTTTTGAGCTCGGCGTGTCAGCATTTTGAAAAACCCTAACTTAACTCTGGTGCCGATTTTTTGATATTTGCAACCATAGTAAAACAAAGACTTATAGTTTTGATATTTATTTAATATATTTAAATGCCATTTAACAAAGAAAAATCAACCAAAAAAATGAGTTCGCGTGTCACCTCTGACACACATGTCATAGGTTCGCCATCACTGGTTTAGGTTTTCAGGAAAAGGGGAATTTGAGTCAGGGTAGAAGTAAAGCTTTCTCTTGGTTGTTTTCTTTTTCTAAAGTGCCATAGTGTATGCCATTTTGAAATTTTGCGATGGCTGTTTCTCTCTCATTGGTGTTTCTAACTCCCTCTCCCTTCCTCTCTCTCAAATCAATAAAAACGTATACATTTTTTTAAAAAGTCACAAGGGTACCCACTTATCTTAGGAGGATGTCAAGTTTGGTAAATCATTGCCCATTAGGAAATTTCTTCAGTGAAACAATCCAACTACTTAGATATTTATTCCAAACTGCATGGTTAGTTTCTGTTTATTCCTGTTGTAGCAGATATTTTGAATTGGAAAAACTATAATGGTTACTGAATTTTAAGCATGTGACTTAGTTGCAAATACAACATCATAATTTAAGATATTATTAAAGGCCCTGTGGTGTAAGAATTAAAAAGCAATAGGTTCTGGGTTTCAATTTCAGTTCTGTACTTAATAGATGTGACACCTTGGTAAAATAATCAGTTTAATATTATTAGTAGAATGATAGTAATATTGCCTAATTCATGGGGTACTCTGCAAATCAATCAAGATAATATATACTGGTATTATGTAATTAGCACAGTGCATGGCACACAGGGGGTACTCGGCAGTGTTACTGTCCTCTGATCATGTTTTTGCTTTTTTTCCCCCTCAGGAGTCCTGTATTATTTATGGTCTGGGAGTCTGTGATGAACAGTATAACCAAGTCTTCCTCTAACAGGCGTTACAGCTAATACAGAACCTGGGTTCTGAACTTAAGATAGTCACGGTTTGAACCCTGCCTGTACCACTTATCGGTTGTGTGACCATGGCGGGGTTACTTGACTTCTTGTGACTGTTTTTTTATTTATGAAATGAAGGTAATAATACTTACTAGATTTGATGTTAACATTAAATGAATCAATAAACTCAGTTCTCTTAGAATAGTGCCTATTACACAAAAGATGTTCAGTAAACTTTGGCTGCACTTTTAATGAAGCCACCAACTTTCTGAGCTATTCACAAGACTGGATTTTTCAAGTCAGACTGCCACAAATCATATATCATAAGCAATATCTACCTAAACTAAATCATCTCAAGGATGCAAACAAAAGGTTCATCAAGAATGGCTCTCTAGGTCTTTCATTTTGATAGCAGACATGTTACTCTAGCCCAGAAAAGATAAACGGCATTTCTCATGTAGTGGGAAGCATTCAAATTATGCGACATTTTATACCTCAGGGTTGGACAGCCTGCATGATATTCTCCAGAGAGTAATGCCTCCTACACCTTGTTTCTGTTTATATAGGTCATCCTTAGCCAGAGACATCCTGCTAAGGACACTTCAGTAATAGGCTTATTCTTCATAGAAAATATCATTAGTCCACTTTTCCAGAGGAGGTCCAATTGACAAGGAGACTTAGACCTGGTCACTTCTTGTTGTAGACTGCATGCTTGTGACCCTGCCCCCAATTTATATGTGGAATACCTAAACCACAATGTGATGGTTTTTGGAGATGGGATGATTAGGAGGTAATTAGGGTTCGATTAGGTTATGAGGGTGAGGAATTTTCACCACCCTGCCCTCTCTCTCCATGTCCCCTCATCAAGTAAAGGCCACCAACTTTCTGTTATCATCAGAATGAAGAGCACTCCCTAATTGTTTCCCAAAACTAAGTTTTGTAATGTGAGCCTCTCTCGAATATCAACTGCATCTCTGTGGCACGCTCCTATGCCTCTCTATATTCAATGTCCTCTGTGTTCCCAGGTATTTATTTTTATTCTTTATTTGGGGTAATTATACTTAACATAAGATCTACTCCCTCAAAAATTATAAGTGCATAATACAGAACAGTACAATACAGTAATTATAAGCACAGTGTTGTATAGCAGGTCTCTAGAACTCATTCACATTGCATAACTGAAATTTTATAATAGCATTCCCCTCTATTTTTAACATATGTATATCAACATAGATATAATGAAAAGTTTTCTGCAAAGTAAAATTCACAGTGGCCTGACTATCCCTTCCTTCAAGGAAACATAAAACTCAGGATTTGGTATTCTCATGGTAATAATACCTAGAAGATTGGACCTTATTTTAGTGCAAGAGAACTGTACTGTTCCAATGTTCCTAAGCTTGACTCAATTACATAAGAGCTAAAGAACATTCTAAATTTGGCATATTTGTTTCTTTAGCATTTTATATATATATATATATATATATACACACACACACGCACAGCACTTTCATCAAGGAAAGAAAGCCTAGCACACTAGAATATTTGACAACATTGATACAAGCATAAGATCTTCATCAAAAAGATTTTACGCACGCACACGCACACACGCACACACACACACACACATGCGCGCACACACACGCACACACACACACACATATATAATTTAACTTTGAGTAATTGGAGATGTGATGTTTCACCATTTTGAATAGAACAAAGTGGCTAACAGTACAGGCTTCAGAGTCAAGTAGATATGGGTTCTAATCCCATCTCATTTGCAACAAAATAGCTTTGTGATCCTGGGTAATTACCCCATAATTTGAGGATATAGAATTAAGGTCAATAGGTTTTGAAGAGGATCAACGGAAAATGTATATAAATCACATAGTAGTTTAAATGATAGCTATAATTATCATCATTATTAGGATATGCATCTATTCAGTGGTAGATTCTGTACTAGATTTTGAGGAACAACAATGTACTAGTATATGTCACTGTCCTTGCTCTCAGAGCTCACAGTGTTGAGGGAAAGGCATCCCAACTAACAAAGACTAACTTTAATCTATAACAAAGCAGCATACTAATAAATGAAAGGCTGTCTCCAGCGAAGAAAAAAGTCCTGGAGATACATTTTACATAGCAATTATCTTGAAGAGTTAAAAAGTTCAAGACAGTCTTCACTGGATGAGACACCATATATATCAACTTCAGTTTTAATTTGTCAAAGAATACATAGCTACACAACACTACCGCAAGGCAGTAGTTATTTTAACTTGGGGGTGTGTGGATTTGGAAGGCTCTTGGATCTGACAATATCTTTGGTCTCAATTTCCTTTTGATAATGTAGTCCAATATAAGGGTATAAGGGGTGAGGGGAATCCTCTAACATGGTTTGCTTCTCCTGATTATCAACTATTTCCCCCCATAAAAGCAAAGTATGAAAAGTGGCAGGGAAATGGTGATTTCTATGCCTCCCTTTTTGTATAACAAATAACAAATGTGGGTTTGGTTTTTGCAACAATAAAACACACACACACACACACACACACACACACACACTGAGAAAACTGCACTTTTTCAAGAGGAATGAGAAGTGAATGCTTCTGGAAGCAGGTCCGTAAGTCCACAGGCATTTTACTTTGTTGAAGGTGTCTGGATATCAAACATATCATACCCCTGCTTAGCACTGCTGCCTACACATTCTGTGAGCCAAGAACTCAAAGCAAAGACTCTGCCATGGCCGGCCCATGACTTTCCACAAGAGTTCCAGAACTATAAGACACCTTTTAGGTATTAACTGTGTAAATTACCTATCTTTATTTACTTTAAAGAAAGGCATTAGTAGCAGCCAGTGGCCTGCACCTCAGCAGCCACCAGGAAATGAATTCCAAGCCAAAACCTTTCTGGAGAGGAATTAGCTCTGAATTGAGTTGACTTTTGACTGCAGTTCTGCAATTCTTGTCTAATAGTCTGCCACATATTTTACTGTTAATTCATAGGTGTATGTCATCAGAAATCCTAAATTAGATGGTCTTTTGTTGCAAATGGTGTGTTATAATGTTTATTGCCACTTCGCTTCAGTATCAGTAAGTTACTTATTAATTAGGAATAAGGATGGGAATTGGAAGCAGTATCAAACCTTGTGGCAAGCGGGCAATTTACAGATTTATATCAAGTTCTAAAACACTGAGAACATTCTCTACTTGAAACGCTGCTGCCAAAAGTCAGTATCTGAGATACGTCTTGGGATATTAAACATAAAGAGTCGCTCCTGGCAAACTAACATCCACAGACATATCTTTAAATGCGGCTTAATCCATTAGCATCTCACCACTAAATTCATTGTTCACTTCATGCAGGCTCCACGGGTTTAGCCTCAAATTCTCTCCTTTATTGCATCAGAAGGAAAGCCTGGGCATTGGGTCTGCGCACTCCAACTCCCCATGCGCGCCTGTTCTGAGAGCCTTGTGCACCAATGCAAATTAGTGGGGGCTGTTGCCAGAGGTTCCCTAATCCTGGAGCGACCCATCACCCCCTAAGAGCCCACAGTCCTTGTAGGTCTCCGCTTCCTCCAGAGTCAGCTCGCACCGAATCCAAGGCAAGTTCACCCCTAATGTTCAAATGTGTGCCCTGTAGCTACTGGTCCACAGGTCCTTGGCGCGGCAGCGCTCGCCTTCGAATGCTCTGGAGAGATTTCTGAGCCGAGAGTCGCGCTGCTAGACCTCCCATCAACACAAGTTTCGTCGTTTGAGCCAGATCATCTTTTGGTTCCACGTTTGCGGGTTGGCGGCTCCGGGTTCGGCGGTTGCCCACCGCCTTCCAACTTGAAGCGGACTCACCGAGCGGATCAAACGCCCCGGGTTCCTGAGAGCTACCTGGATGGAGACGGTGGCGGAGCGCCGCGCCCCGCGCCGCAGGGACGGACACCCGCGCTCCCTCCACGCCGCGCAACTGCGCGTCTTCTCCCGCAGGTCCCAGGCTGTGGCGACCCGCGAAGCCCCTGAGCGCAAAAACCCACAGCGATCCGCAGCCTGGCGAGCACTTGGGAGGGAAGAGCGACGCTCTGCTGGTTAAACGTCAGGAAGCGACCGCGCCGACCAAGGGGGCAGACCGCGGTCAGAAACCGGAGGGCGAAAGTTTACTTTCCTGAGCAAGTCGAGCAGCCGCAGCAGCCCCGAGCGGGGAAGCGAACTCCGGCCGCGGAGCTTCTTCCAGGGGAGTTGTGAGCGGGCCTGGGCCGCTTCTGAGAGCGAGGTCTCTGCGGTTCGGGGCGCGCCAGCGGTGCAGCACCCAGGGATCCCTCCTACCAGTCGAAGGAAGAGAACGAAGTCGGGAGCAGAGCCCGCCAGAGACTTGGGCGGCTACTCCTGGAGCAAAACCTTGGAAATGGCTGCTAAAGACGCTGGGTCTCCAGACTCTTCACCCCGCCCCTTTCTCCAAGCGAATCCTTCACCTGCTACCATCCGGCTTACAGTATACGCATAGACCCTAAATGAGACCGGCTCCAGAAGCGCGGGGTCACGCTTCCCGACGGTCCCCTTCGCCATCTGCGCGGCCTCAGGAGCTCCGCGGGGAGATGCTTCGCGACGAGCTGGCAGGAAAGGCGGGATGAGAGGGGCTTGTGTCCAGGGAACGAAGTGTAGGCTCCTCTGTTCGAAGGACCTCGGGGAGCCCCCTCGGAACTCCCCGGCTCTTGGCAATGAGCCACTTCCCAGGTAGGCGAGAGGAGGGGCGAGAAAGTGGCTTTGGGGGCCGGGATGGGGACCGGGTTCTCCTTTAGTCTGGCGACCTCACTCCGGGGAACCGGGCTCCAGGAAACAGCCTGAAGCCCAGAAGCCGGAGGGGGCGGGGCCCCCGTGGGTGGCCGAACGGG
>NW_006293318.1:308673-309786 GCF_000327345.1 Myotis davidii
TGAATATAAATAAACACATTTATTTTCTATTAAAATATATTTGTTATTGTTGATAGTATTACAGACATCTGCAGATCTCTTTATTGCCTGGTTTAGACGCGCAGGCAGCTTGGCGCAGGGCTGCCCGGGGAGACGGGCTTCCTAAGCTGCGCCTCGGAGTGGCTCTTCTTCCAGCGCCTCTCCGCCTCGTCCCCACCTGATCCGAGCGGGGAGTAGATGTTCTAAGCGAAGGGGAGGAAAGGGGGGTGATATCGAGAACAAGAGAGAGGAGCGGCCACCACTGAGCCCACCCGCTCCTTTCCTGCCCGGTGCCCTGGAATTGACGGAGGATGGGCCTGTGGGGTTCAAGAAGAGAATGACAGAGAAAGCCAAGTTGACGCGGAGGGGTTGGATGCCAGGAAGGGTGTCCCCGTCTCCGTTTCCACGGGCGTGAAGACTTGCAGGCGCCTCCGGCGCGAGAGCTTTAAACCTCCACCCCTTCCCGCTCCCTTTGGAAGGAGACGCCGGCCGAGCCCAGGGAGAGGGAGTCGCGGAAAAGCCGCTGGACCTGCGTGCGTGGCCGCCTCGGCTGTGGATTTTAAGGACGGGAAAGAGAAGTAACGGCGTCTCAAGGTAAGAGGCAGCAACACCGCTGCATAAATTGTCAGGAAGAAGAAGAACTTAAATGTTGGGGAGGGGACGGCGGGGGCTTAAACCAAGTTAGGATGATGTGTCCGGGCGTCGCCAAGCCCGCGTCTCGCGGCGGGCAAGTCGGAGAGTAGCGGATGCAGCCAGTGCCCATGGGGGAGGCTGCAACCCCAAGACAGTGCCCTGTCCTTACACTTTTGGGGGAAGCGATTGGAAAGAGGTATCCAGCTGGGTCGTCAGTCCAGGCTGATTCACGGCGTGCATTTGCGTGTGTGTTCTTCCTGCCAGCTTCTCCCCTCCCCATTCCCCCGCCTTTGGCACCGCAGACGCACGCCCTCGTGGCCTGTGGCGCTGTGGGCACGGCCAGCACCCCTAGGACGGGGGGCAGGTGAGCCTGGCTCAGGTGGGCAGGTGGGGGCGGCGGCGTTTGGCGGGTGGACTGGGGGTGCGCGGAGCCCATGCCATCTCCTGGCTGGCTCCCCGCGC
>NW_006293318.1:309928-315792 GCF_000327345.1 Myotis davidii
AGCTGTGCCCTGAGCCGGAGCCAGTTCGGGGACGTGATCCTGAGGGCAATCCCAGGAGGTAAATATCCTTCTTTCCAGTCCCCCCTCTTCTAAGCACCCGCCCCTCCTGGGCGGCGATCGGGAGATTCGCAGCCAGTTCCCCAAGGTGGGCAGCCATGGAGCGTGCAGGTCTGGGGGGTCCCTGTGTAAAGGTGCCTTTCAGACTTGCTCCGTGGAGCTCCGTGCAATGTATGTTCAAACTACCCCCCTTATTGTGCCCGACTCCCTGAATATCTGCCTGCGTTAAGGGAAGTTTTCTGCAGAGTGCCTGCTGGCTGGTCTTTGGGCCAGGCTGCTGGAAGGTGAGCAAGGGGAATGGTGTGCTCCCCTGAGCCGCAGTGGGCTGGAGCGCGCGACTCCAGGGGTGGGGTGTGGTGGAGGAAGAGTACCACACCCTCTTCTTTTTCTCCCTTCCTTTCCACCTGAGTGTGAAGTCTCATCACCTAGTATTGTGCTGATTTCCTTTCCCAAGGGACTGGCTCTGAGAATAGAGCAAAGCTGCTAAAAGACTTGGAGAGAGAGAGAAAGATGAGAAGGAAGTCATTGCCAGAACGTCAGGCCAGGAGGGAGGGTGAAGTTAAGCGTGTGTGTGTGTGTGTGTGTGTGTGTGTGTGTGTGTGTACGTGTGCGCGTGTGCGCGCGGGGGCAGGCAGGAGAGTGCTGTGTAATAGCCTTGGAGTTCAGATTATTTGATGAAGTCTGATTCATTTCACATTTCACACAGACTTCGATACAATTCTTGCTCAAGCCACTAACAAAAGTCATTTCTGCTAGACATTGCCTTGGGCACTGGGTGTGTGTGGGGGCACTGACTATGTTTGATGATTGTTTCTAACCACCCGCACTTCACCTCCCCCCCCCAAAAAAATGAGTGGGTATTGTATGTTCTGGGTGTGATTACACCGTGTCTGCCGGGCGGCTGGCGATGTATTTATTTTCTTAGTGTGTTGTGTTTGTGCATAGAATCTGTGGTCATTTCACACTCAGTGTCGCAGTTTTAGAGTCCTCTAAAGGTGGCTCTTAACGAACAAGACTTGTGATGGTAAACCTCCTGCAGAATACTACTGAATAAGACAGAAAATATGATGGAGTGTGGAATATTCTGGGAATACTGAATAAAAGCCGAGATATCCAGCATTTGGGAAATATTGGGCCACATACTGAAAGCGTGAAAAATATTTGTCAGATATGCGAAGTGGTGGTTAGCCTTTTAAAGGAGGGGATATTCTTCAGTGTACTGTCATGACCATCCAGTGGCATGCATCGCTTCCAATACAGTTCAGAGTGTGAGGCAGAAAAAAAAAAATGAAGCACCTCCCGCCGAGAATCAGTAACATGTTCGGTGAGACGCTGGCAGGTATTTCACCTTAAGAATTTACATGGAATGTATTGTGTGCTGATGATGACTGAAATGTTTTGACGATCACTTATGTGTAGTGCATCCATTATATTTGATTAATAACTTAATGTTATATATTAAGTGTAACTTAGTGGAACTGGAATCGGGCCAATTGACTGGTGTTTTTTTCATTCCAGAATAACATATAGCATGATTTATATAAAGTTTGTCATTCACATATTACATTGGATAGAACTCTATGGAGAAGGCAGAAATAAATATCTTGCAGAAATATCAAAAAGGATGGCTTATATTCTTAAAAAAGACTGTTTTAGAAAGTTTATTGTGACTAAATAATTTTAATCGTCTAAATATAGTTATCAGCATGCATGGCACAAATTATTTATTTGTTGAAATGAATGAATCATGGCAAATACATAGAAAGCTCAGTGTTGTTTTGTGTGTGTGTGTGTGTGTGTGTGTGTGTGTTTGTGTGTGTGTTTCTGATACCAGAGGAAGATCTGCTAGTAGTAAGAATCTGTGTATATGATGCATATGAGTGGTGCATATGAGATATTGTGTTTCTTGACAGTTAATTGATTAAACTAGTGAGGCTGGTTTGTAACTTCAAATCCAGTTTTACGGTTCCATCTCGGAAGCATTTCTTTCTCTAATAGATGCGATTTTCAAAGAGGCCAAACACTGGGATGCCCCAGGGATGCCATAGGCCTGAAAACCCTGTGAGTCCTCTGAAACTTCAGGTCAGGAATCAGAAGTGATAGGATGTTGTCACAAATTAATTGGTTTGATGCTTCAATTAAAAACTGATTATTATCTGGCTCTGGTAGTCATTATGGTTGATTTCATTTGGTCTCTAGATATTCTGTGAAAGGACTCTAGGTGGAAATGTTTTCCTGTAGTACAAGGAGAGGTCACTATATGCAAAAAGGCTTGTCAGTGACCCATTCTCCTATTTGGTTGCAATTTAGCCATAGGCATGATGCTAGGTTTTTTTTTTAAATCAGTTTTCTGAATTTGCATGAATGTTTCCCTCTTTATCATAGCTCTCAACCTCTGGATACTTCATTTATAATTTTGATGAAGGAATATGTCACCAAGCCCCTTCCAATTATGGTTTAGGGGCTACATTGATGTTAACAACTTTAAGAACTATTCAGTCATACAAGATCATATTTCCTGAAAGAAACTCAATTGAGCTTTAAAAAGAGGCTTGATAGGGAAATAAAAGGAGATTAGGAGGAACAGGTTAAATACCAAGCAGAAGGTTTACCCATCTGACTGCATGTCTGATTTCTTCCTTCAGCAACCATTTTTAAATAATGAAAACAATTTTCTATTATTTATTTCCATCCTCCCCTTTTCTCTTCCTTCTTTCCTTCATTTCTTCTTCCCCTGACCCTTCCTCCTATCTTTCCTTACTTTATTTTCTGTCTCTTTTGGTTAAACTATTTCCTTCAGAAGGAAATTCATGGCAATAGAAAGTTAACAGCTGTGAGTACTCCAAACACATAATCTATTCTTGTATTGTTATTTATTAAGTATCCTATTGTTTTCCATATGAACAGCTGTAACCTACTTTTGCCCACCTTATATAGTTAGTTATTTTATAATTATCAGTCCATAATGTAATTTTACATGGGAGTTACTCTTAAAGCATTGATTATTTCATTTATTTTAAAATTTTATACAAAAGGAACCCACTAGAAAGTGGGGTTGATACCTTAGTGAATGAGTCATCAGTTGCTCTTTACCTCTTACATCAGTGGTTCTCAACCTTCTGGCCCTTTAAATATAGTTCCTCATGTTGTGACCAAACCATAAAATTATTTTCGTTGCTACTTCATAACTGTAATGTTGCTACTGTTATGAATCGTCATGTAAATATCTGATATGCAGGATGGTCTTAGGCGACCCCTGTGAAAGGGTCATTCGACCGCCAAAGGGGTCATGACCCACAGCTTGAGAACCGCTGTCTTACACTGTGGATGCCTGCTGTGTCTTGTTGCATCTCCACGGGCCTTGGTTTCTGGGGAGCACACAAGCATGGATAGCAGTCACTGGAGAGAGGGGGGCTGCCTCGACACAAGGTGCATTTGTGCTTTGAGTGACTTATTTCCATATAGTTACTACTCTCCATGTGTGTTATGGTCCGCATAATGAAACCTGAAATGTTCACATTGAGGAAGTAGTTGAACCACACTTGTCAGTGCGGAACTGCTGAGAAATTAGTAACCCATTTTAGGAAACCTTAACTCCATCTGAGTCTTTAGCAAATGTAACTACTGTTTAAATTTCACTCTACAAATACAATTGCTAAACTGTTCTTAAAAGTCCTCAGAGAGAAAATCTAGTGTCCAAAAATCTCCCACGAGAAACTAATTCAGTACCACTAGGAGGCAGCATGAATGAATAGGAAAAGCACTGAATTTGGTATCAGAAGATGGGAATTCTCCTCTGGCTGTTATGACTAATGGTGGGTGTCACTTTTGAAAAGCTCTCTTATTTTTCTAAGGCTCTGTGTTGAATTCTGTAAAATGGGGAAATTTAATGTCCTACCCACTCTCCTTTTATGTTTAAAATGTGACCACACATTTTAACTTTGGAAAAATAAAAATCTTTCAGGTTCCAACCAAGTACGTGTCTGGCATTATAACACTCGATAAAGAAGTACTTGAAATATTTTTAAAGTATACTTATAAGACTTCCAGAACATAGATTTTTATATGCACTTGATAAGAGGAACTTTTTTTCTGGAGGAACTATTAGCAAGTGTCATGGAAGTAAGATTTAAATTAACATAGACCTATGTGAGATGATCTTTTCAATGTTATTAATATGTGAGACATAAAAGTATACCTGGGCATTTGAGCTGTTTTTGGAGTTCTGATGACAAAGAAGAGGAAAAAGAAAACAAGAGTGAAATAGTTTTGAGAAATAAAATATAAATTAGTAGTGTCCACCCTCCATTTTTTTTTACAGTCTACATATTTCATCTTCTTGTGTGTACTTATCTCTTATATAAAGGCCCATGGCCATCAGGCTGTCACGCCATCATGGCCACATGAGCAGCAGCTCTTGCAGCGGGTGGGTTGGGTCATGAGCTACTAGTGGTGGAGAGCTGCTAGCAGCGATGGGTGGGGCGGCCAGCTGAAGCAAGTGGAAGTGAGCTACTCGCACATGATTTCGTGCATGCTAGGCCTCTAGTTATAACATACATAGCAATTGCCATTGATTTCATTAGGTTAGTTACCAAATTTCTATTAACACTAAAAATATAAAGCTTTTGAAATGTTAATTCAGTGGTTTAATTTGTGAAGTTGGACACAAGGCTAATACAATATCTTAGATTTTACAACAGAATTGCCCAGGAATGCTGATAGTCCATTTGTCCTATTTTATTTTAGTGACTTAGCTACTAATTATATTATTTACAGATTATTTTCTTCAGGTGAGTTAGTAAGAAAGTAAATGGTAGGTATTACATAACTTATTGATTTGAATAAAATTTTAAAAGCTCCATTGAAATTATTATGTACTCTTTTGATAAAATATGAGGCCTCCTAGGATTCAAGACTAGAATAAATTTCATTGCTCTTCTAAATGTGTTCACTAATTAATACAAAGAACAGCCTGTCTTTCCTGGTTGTGAGCATAAGACAAATACCATTTCCTTCCCCAAAATTTTCGTGTCATTATCGATGTAAACTATGATTATGTTTTCTCTCATAATGTTAAGACTAAAAGCAAATCTAGGGACCCAGCCTAGAGAACAAGTAACACACACACCCACCCACACACACACACACGCACATGCATGCACACGCACACGCACACGCACATATACACTGAGTGGCCAGGTTATTATGGCCACCTGACCTTTGAAGGCAAATTAGCTATAATTTCGCGCTGAAGTTGCTAGAGGGCCAGACCATTATAAATAGGGAAGCAGGTTATTTATCACGACAGTAGAAGTGATTTTTTTCTGAAGATATGGGTAAACAACACAATTTAACAGCCTTTGAACGTGGGATATATATAATATATATATATGTATATATACACACACACATATATATATATTCAAAGATATAATAGAACTTAGTATCAAATTGTCTGTAAAGCGATAATCATTCCCTTTGCAAAAATCATTATCAAATTTCATTGTAACAGAAATATATGCAAAAAGTCTAAAATTCTCAGCACATTTCAGTTTCTTGGTGTAGCACTAGAGAGTTTTTGAAATGGGTTCTAAATTGGACTACATAAGAGGATTTTGTGTCTTCATACAATCTCATTCTATTATAATGTAACTGTGGTGAGCTGCAGAGATCTATCTAGTAGCCAGCAGGAAGGGAAATAATTAGCATAAAACCTCTATTGCTCCCGGTGTACCAGGGGAGCCCACACAGTGCCTTGTGATAAATGTTGATTTTGAAATGGTGGGCTTCCTTTCTCAAAGGGAAAG
>NW_006293318.1:315997-343537 GCF_000327345.1 Myotis davidii
GTTGGCGCAGCGAATGTCACAGTGAACGCCACAACATCAGCCTAGCATCATGTGTCTCACTCGTTCACTTTAAGATTTGACATACGAGTAATTTGAGTTACGAGCTCAGTCACAGAACGAATTAAACTCATAAGTCAGGGCCCCACTGTATATATTCACACACACTGCTAAAGCAGTCCTTGGTCTTTGTGACGCTGTCTTTGACTGACTGTGACCTACTGCTTAAGTTTGTGATTATAGATGGCAGATTGTTTCTCTTTATCATTTGCCTTCCATTTCATTAGAGGTAAATGCTAAAACCATAGCTTTGGTTCAATTAGTTAAATTTACATCAGCTAACATTCAAATATTTATTAATGTTAAAGTGACTTTTTGTATCATGGTCAGGATATAATAATGCATGTAAATTGGTCCTTTTTCTTAAGAATTTTCTGATCATTTTATGGAGAGAAGGCAAAAGTGGATGGTAAGCTAACAAGAAATAGACTAATCTATCAATTATTCAGAAAGTTTTTGTGCTGTATCTGTACAAAATACTAACACAAGAGTTGTGTCACCAGGCACTTCAGAATAGGGTGCAGTGAGAGTACCCTGTGACTCATAAAAGGGAAAGAACTTGGCTGAGGTGAGTGGAATATAAATGAATAATGCATAACCTTACTAATATGCAAATCAGTGCAAATTAACATAGTAGTGACATAGTCTTGCTGATGAGCTGGGACAAAGATGAAATCATTGATAGATTCCATGTATTGGTGATAAGTGGTGAATTATACATATACTAGAGGCCCAGGGCATGAAATTTGTGTACTGGTAGGGTCCTCAGCTGCTGCTGGCTGCTGGCTGCTGGCCAGGGCCTCCCTTCCTTCCCCTGGCCAGCCACACCTGCTGGTCAAACTCCTGGATGACCTCCTGGTTGAGGGGACAATTTGCATACTATGCTTTTATTATATAGGATATACATATATATGCATATGTATATGATTGAAGACATTGTCAACTGGTTCAATACATCTGGAGTGAAAGGTAAATAATTGTTTTAAAAATATCTGTTATATTAGAGATGTTCACAATTACTGTCTTCAGAGTTACTTTTCTAGGAATTTATCCTCAGAAATGCTCTTTTGAATCTTCAAAGATAGATTATGTACTCACAAATAGAAATATATAACCTGAATAGTTTCATATCTTTCCAAAGAACTGTATTCATAGTTAAAACCTTTCTATGACAAATCAACTGGTGAAAAGATAAACAATATGAGGTATATCTTCACCTTGGAATACTATTCAGCAATGAAAAATAACAAAATAATGATACATGCTATAGCATGAATAAAGCTTCAGAAACATTATGCTGAATAAAAGAAGCTAGACACAAAAGACTGCACATTATATACTTTCACTTATATAAGATGGTCAGAGATGCAAATCTACAGAATTTGAAAGTAGATTGGTGTTTGCCTGGCCCTGGGAGTGGGGATGGTGAGTGACTACAAGTGGGCACTAGTTATCCTTGGAGATGATGCAACTCTTCTACAGTTGGATATGGTGATGGTTGCACAAATCTGTAGATTTACTAATTATTTTTTGCATAAAATAAGTACATATAATTGGCATATAAATTCTATTTCAATACAGCTATTAAAAATACCCTAAGTTTAAAGCAAAATAATACTCCAAACTCTTCCAGGAAAGTAAGCTTCAGGCACAGATGATCTCATAAAATTTTCTGAACTTTTAAGGAAGAATAATACCAATTTTATGCAATGTTTTTCAGGAAAATGTAGAGGAGGGGGCGCTTTCCAACTTATAAGACCACAATCAGTTGCCTTCTATTCTCGACCCAACCAGGGATCAAACCTGCAACCTAGTTATGTACCTTGACCTGGAATTGAAACCTTAATCTTTTTGGTGCACAGGACGATGCTCCACTTAACCAAGCCATCCAGCCAGGGCCCAACATTTATTCTTGATAAAAACTCTTAGCAAATATTCTAGGAGAATAAGGAACTTTAACTTAATATAGAACATCTTTAATAAGTGAATGGCTGATATGATACTTAATGGTGAAAGACCAAATGCTTTTCAGCTAATCTTGGGAACAAGGCAAGAATGTCTGGTCTCATCACTTCTACTCAAAATTGTAATGGAATTTTAGCCAATAAAGTAAGGCAAGAAAAAGACTACCCAAAGCAGACAGATTGTAGAGGAAGAAGCAAAACTATTTAAATGAATATTTATTGAAAAAAATTTTTAAACATCCATACATCTCTATAAATATATAGTAGCACTAGAGGCTTGGTGCACAAATTTGTGCACGGGTCAGGTCTGGCTGGTTTGCCCTGATCGGGGCCAATCAGGCTGGCCGACCTGGGGGAGGGGCTGCAGGCAGTTGGCCAGCCGACCCACTCCCTGGTCAAACTCCTGGTTGAACTCTCAGTCGAGGGGACAATTTGTATATTAGCCTTTTATTATATAGGATAATTAAACTTTAAAATAGTCATACAATCATTTCTATGTTACTTGTTTAGTAAGAAGGTAAATGAATGCTGTAGTTCTTTAAATGCTGTCATGGTTAAAATTTCGAAGATGTATTGTTATGGAGAAAAATGTGGTTGTAGAACAATACTTAGTCTATAGTAGGTCAATTTGTTTTAAGCACTGAGCTAGGCCCTGGGTAATATATTGTCTGTGGGGAGGAGACAGATATTATTTTACCTTTGAGAGACTTACAGGATAATTTGGGGAATAACTTATAAGCAATGGATAAAAACTAAACATATAATGAGAATTTGAGTTATACGCACAAAAGAAACTAAGTAGACTGTCTCATTTACCCATGAGTGTTGGGAGAGGGGCAGGGAAATTTCTCTAAGAGGTGTGTGGTTCCTAGTGAGCACTCACAGAGAACATTTTTTAAAATAATAGACTAATCCAAGCCATTCTTCTTTCCGACTTCACCTTTTCCCCCATTGTATCAGTAACTCATCTATCTACTTTCCAAGGAACGCATGCTATATTTCCGTATCACACTATTTTCCGTGTATTGTTACACACTTTTCTCACTTGGAATAATCGCCATATCATTACCAACATTTGTTGGGAACTTTCTATGAACAAATTCATCATCCTAAGTACTAGGGATTCACAGTTGCCTGACACATATCCTTATTTATTTATTTAATCCAGCAGTTCTCAACTTGTGGGTCATGACCCCTTTGGTGGTTGAATGACCCTTTCACAGGGGTCACCTAAGACCATCCTGCATATCAGATATTTACATTACGATTCATAACAGTAGCAACATTACAGTTATGAAGTAGCAACGAAAATATTTTTTTGGTTGGGGGTCACAACATGAGGACCTGTATTTAAAGGGCCAGAAGGTTGAGAACCACTGATTTAATCTCATTGAAGCCCTTTTCTTCATATGTAATTTTTTATTTATTAATTTTTTCTGATGACAAAACTAAAAGGTTCACATCATAAGATCATTTGCTGTTATAAAAACCACAGAGTTTACAAAGTGAAAGAGCTTCCTGGAGCTCCTTTTCGCTCTCAAGACTCTGACCAAGTAGGAAGCCACTTTGCACAAGAAATGAGAGAAGCCTGAGCCTGACTACTGTGTGGGTAGGAGGCAAGAGGATTAAGTGGTCAGAGAGACCAGAATAGCCTTGAGAGGATAAATGTCAAATGGGAACTTTTCAAGTACAATGTTGTACTTTGTACAGTGTCACCGCTTCCTGTGATTGCAAAATCTTCAGCAAAATCACACATGTCTCCGTAGCATTAATGTAACTGGATTCCTGGGAGAGGCTGACAACAGATTATTTTTGTGTCAAAGTTGGGGAAGCCATACAAAATAGCCATCTTGTGTGGATAAGCGGATACTAGCAGATATATGCATCTCAGAAGCTCCTCTCTTGGATCTTTTCCATGTGTGTCCTTATCCATCTAGTCCATTTACCCATGTCTTGGATACATGCCTCCTTCGAGTAGTTGTTTACCATGTTCTTTTTTAAAAAATATATTTTATTGATTTTTTTACAGAGAGGAAGGGAGAGGGATAGAGAGTTGGAAACATCGATGAGAGAGAAACATCTATCAGCTGCCTCCTGCACACTCCCTACTGGGGATGTGCCCACAACCAAGGTACATGCCCTTGACTGGAATCGAACCTGGGACCCTTCAGTCCGCAGGCCGACACTCTATCTACTGAGCCGAACTGGTTAGGACCCATGTTCTTAAGCATTGGAGCCTGTAGCAGATTATTTTCTGTGTCTATACATGGCTTAATTAACATCTTTCATTGTTTTTCATTCTACCTAACTAAATTAGATTGATAGTACTCTATTGCCCTTACTGTCCTAAAGCACTTGTTGATTGAGATAACTGGATAGCATTAGAACATGTTCATATATTCATGATCTTATTTTTGTATATGCTAAAATTAGGAAGGAAGCATTTACAGTTTTTTCTATATTCAAGAATCTCATAGGGTACTACATGAACTTTAAATAAAAATATATCTTTGGCAGAGAAACTATAATCGCATTTAAAAAATGAAGTATTTTGTTATTTCTTACACTTTAAAATAGGCATAAAAAGATTGATGAAATTAAGGTGAAATATGAAATGAAATAAATAATGCAAGTTATTTATTTAGGTGCTTATATAACCTAGCTAAATGCTTAGGTCTGAGCGGCTGTTGAGAAGAGGTAGATTGGATGACTGCCATACTAGATCTGGAGTTTCTGCTCCTGTTTGTCAATTTATAGGTGCACCTATTAGGGGTTTGCTAAAGGGATCATGGGAATAAAGCTAAAAGCATTACTATCTGGCTCATGAAAGGAGGTTCAATGATTATGTTAATGTAAAGTTCAAGAGAGTATGCAGTTTGGTATAGTGACAATTAATAATTTAAAATTACAGCTTTAGAATATGAATGCAAATCAGATGTTTTGCTACTGGTGATGGTAGAAAAACCGTGGAGAAGTTATTTGCATTTTGGGGGGATAATCATTCATCTTTCCATTTAGTTCTCCTTGTGGGAGAAAAGGAGAATATAGATATTTAATATATTAATTTCTTTATAAGAATAAAGTGCTGATGAGTTTAATTAATAATTTATACTAAGCTTCAAAAGTTGGAAATAGTATTTAAAAGTAAAATAATGTAGTATTTACTGGTAACAACATTCAATTTTATATATTTGAATGTCTTTGTACCTTGAGATCCCTCCAACTGAAATAGTATTTTCCAGGCTATTTGGGCAAATTCCTATTCATCCTTTAATAACTGGTCTAGTACCACCTTCTCAATAAAACATTCCAGAATCTCTGGACAAAGTGCAGTTTCTCTACTTCTGCAAGCTTTTGTGGAATAAGGCATAGAGGGGATAAATGGTGAGGAGAAAAATATGTATTACTACTTTAATTCATTGTTCTGTGTATCTTTCCAAAGCTTGTGGACCTTGAGGGTAAAAATTATATCTTATTTGTCACTATGTTTTTTAAACGTACTCCAAAATATATGAGCAGTTCTTATTAAATATTTTTGAATGAATTGAAATGTGATTTTTAGAACACTTTGAAATTAAATCCAAACCATTGTTAATCTTTTTTCCAGTTAGTAAAGGAGATAGCATGCAATGATGAAAAGTTTAACTGTTTGGTTTTAAATCCTGACTCTGACATTGACTGCTAATTATTGGACCTTTTAAATATTAAACTAGAGGCCCGGTGCATGAAATTTGTGCACTGGGTGGCGGGGGTGGGGGGGGCTCAGTCTGGCTTGCGCCCTCTTGCAGTCCGGGAGCCCTCAAGGGATGTCCGCCCACCTGCTTGCTGTTCCTTACCGCTTGGCTTGCTGCTCCTTAGCACTGATGCGGAGGTGGGAGAGGCTCCCGCCACCACCGCTGCTCTCGCCATCCGTGAGCCTGGCTTCTGGCTGAGTTGTGCTCCCCCTTTGGGAGGGCACTGACCACCAGGGGGCAGCTCCTGCGTTGGGCGTCTGCCTTCTGGTGGTCAGTGTGCGGTCATAGCGACTGGTCGTTCCACTGTCCGGTCAATTTGCATGTTAGCCTTTTATTATATATGATAGGTGTAATGACATTTTTCTGCCCTGCACACCCTACATGGATTTTATGATAATGGAATAGATAATGAGTAAAAACAAACTTGTATACTCAGTACCTATACAAATAAAGTCATTCCTGTATTAAGTATATATTTAAAAGCCACTGCTAAAATAGTCTCAAGTGCTATGATTTATATCCCCTTTTTAAGTGAAATGGGGGATTTGTACAGAAAAGCAAAAACGAAACCAATCAAGTAGAAATTTCTTTCTTTCGATTGGATATTTATTACCTTTTGTAACATAGTTTTCTCAATTGTTCATATCATATGAGTTTTATTTTATAAATTATGAAACAAGGATTATAATACAGATAAGACAATTGCAGTTTAGAGACCTCGTTATAGATGGATCAGCTGATAACTCTCAGGCAGTTGTTTACAATTTGACTGTAGATTGTTGAGCAACTACTTTGGCTTTGAGCAAGCACTGATTTTTACTGCTTCTTCCAATTATAGTCAATATGCATGAAACAATCAATATTTCACTCCTTTTTATTTTGAATATTTGAGTGCTTCAAACACTTGTATCCTGTTTTGTCCTATTTTCTTATTTGATACTTTCTAGATCACCTACAGAGAGTTAAAAGATCAAATAGTCATTGATTTAATGGTAGTTTGCTTCTAGGAGATCCACTATTAATGTGCTCTGGTAGTATAAGAGGTTATCACTCCATGCCTAAATCTAGTTTGTTGGAAATAAATTATGTTTTTCATCTCTGCCCAGCATTCCTATTTGGTCAATGTTACAGAGCCTAATCAGATTTTCTGCCATTCACTTTGCTGTGATGGAGTATTTTCCTAGGTGTTTTTTGCTTAAGTCAGATTCTCACAGGATTTATACCTTTAATTTGGTTTTATATATCTGGGAGAAACTCTGGGGTAGTTTAGCCTAATTTCTAAACTTTCCCCTCCATTTTTATAATAGCTTTTTTATCTTAATGCTTCTGAGATTCTCTTGGTTAGATGTGATATTTTTCTCTGATTGTCTGAAGGTATTTTGATAGTTTTGTTTTCATTTGGATTCACTTTGAAGTTTTGTTCTTCACTTTCTTTCTGACATTACCATTCTCTGAAACAGCATTTACCTAGCAGGTTTGTCCTCATATATACGTTTCTTATTTAAGCAAACAGGTGTTGATCCCCTTTGCATCTTCCATTTTCCACCCAAACCTGCTCAAATTCAAACCCGTTAATCTTTTTCTTGCTCACGAGTAAAATCTCAGGTAGTCCTCACATCTTTTTTACTTACTATTAGAAAATAAAATGTTCTGTGATCACTTCTAATCACAGGAATAGTCTCATTTCTAAAATGTCTCATTTGTTTAATAAGGAAGTCCTGAAGTTATTTAGTGGCAAAGTTTTCCCCTCCAGCAGTCCCAGCCAGCTTTATGTTGACCACTTTTTCATGGAGAAGAGAGGGAGTTGGCTAACCTCTCATCCGCTTCCCCAAATAGCAACCTTGCTTTTCGTCTGGCCTCTGGCTCCTCCTGGGTTGAATCTCAGAAAAGTAGAAGTAACCCTGAGGTCTGACAGGTTGATATGAATGTAACCTTGGATAAGCTTCCTCTGGGTGTGGGGGACTCTTTATTTTACCTTAGGATGGTGTGGCAGACGTGAATGCTACTCATCAGTAATGCCTGTGCATCCTGGCACGTGGTAGGACTGACTTTTCTGGCTTGCTGTGGTCGGGTGAGACCACAGTAAGATTGGTGAGAAGTGACAAATGTCCCTGGTAGGCTGAGCTGGTCTGACAGTCTCCAGAGATCTTTCTTTTCCTTTTGACAGTGCAGTCTACTTTGGAAATGGTGGCTGTTCCATCAGCCTGAATCCTTGAAACTTCAACGAGAAGCCAGCCTCTGTCCACTACTGGCCCACAACTATCATGTTAGATGAAGCACTGAACGAATCCTTGTGGTTTTAAACTACTAACCTCAAGGGATTGTTTGATACCACAGCATAAGCTAAGCTATTGAAACAAAAAGGTATGTGGGTGTCTCAGAGGTGCTTAATGGGACGATTTGGGTTACTTTTTCCATGACACAGGAAATGTATTTTCTTCTGTCTAAATACATAATACTTCTCCCCTAACTCCTGGGTATCTGGAAATATAGTCCCTCTCTTAGGTTTATTCCATCCCTCTCTGCATTCTTCTTAGGATTTGAAATTCCTAAGCAAGCTCTTTCTTCTAAGTTGTCCCCCTCTGATTTTCCAGAAATTTACACCATTTTGCCTCTCCCAGGGAAACTGTAACCAGCACATCTCTTCCCTCTGCCAATTCCGAACCATAGCATTTCACTTTTAATTCAGTTTATGAATGACTTAAACACTATTGAATGACACAAACTTTGCTCTAGTAATTCTCTGGAACATACTCTGCTACAATGGTCTTAGGGCAGCAGGCTCTAAGGTGCACACCAAGCATTCACTATTGTGCCCCCTAAGCATCATTGTAGGCATTTCAATCTTTTGAAGAGGTTTCCTTAAAGCTTCTTCAAGGTATGAGGTGAGGATGTGGTGGTGGGATTTATAGCACATTAACAACTCAAAAATTTTTCCTTCTACCTACTCTCTAACCTTTTGATCACTTAAACTTCAAGGGAAATTAACTCACAAAACTGGTGTTTGAGAATTCTTTTGCAAGTTCTGCATTGATGACAATCGCACTTCTATTTAAAATGTGGGTGATGCCTGTCAGCTACAGGATGGTTCTTGCCTTTTGGATCTTAACTGAAACCCACACAGAAAGTGTCTCATTTAACACCCTATTCTAAGAATATTGTAGTAGGGTGTGTTCCAGAAGATTAGTGATTTTCAACCTTTTTCATCTATTCTGCAGCATATAAAAATATATTTTTTTGTACTGAACTGACAAGAAAATAGGTATATTTTGATTCATTCACTTTGGACAGCTATTGTTGTGCTGGCTGTTGTCAATTTTTATTTGACAGTCTAAGGGAAAGATATCAGTGCCCCTGACTAAATAGTCAGGTATTGCATGGTTTAAAAATTCTTGCAGCACACCAGTGTGCCCTGTCACACCAGTTGAAAAGTGCTGCAGACGATTATCAGAACATAGTGTGTGTCATTCAGTATTTTAAAATCCATTCATAAAGTGAATTAAAAATACATTTGCCACCCTAACTGGTTTGGCTCAGTGTATAGAGCGTCAGCCTGCAGACTGAAGGGTCCCACATTTGATTCCAGTCAAGGGCATGTACCTGTGTTGTGGGCACATCCCTGGCAGGGAGTGTGCAGGAGGCAGCTGTTCGATGTTTCTCTCTCATCGATGTTTTTAACTCTCTATCCCTCTCCCTTCCTCTTTGTAAAAAATCAATAAAATATATTTTTTAAAAATACATTTGCCTACAACTGAGGAGTCATGGCCTCTGTAGGAATCACAAAAATGAATTTGGGGAACTCTGGCAACTTATTTTTTGTTGTTAAAATCAATATGGTGCTATTCATAAATAGTATAAGTTCACTCGCTGCTCATTAAGACTGTTTGGTGTTTCTGCAATTATTGCTAAGTGGAACTTACAGAAGAGATCTAAGCAAAATGTACTTATTCTTGCCGTTGTAGGAGGACCTACACGAAAACTGATACTTTCAGTCATTGCACATTTATTCCAAATGATTGTTCTGACTAAAACAGTTAGTGAATCAATTTTTAAGATTGATTACTTATGTTATAGGTAATATGAATCCCTCTGGGGTTTAGGGAGGGAAAGACAGTGAAACCTTACAAAGAAGTATAATGCATATTATACATTAATAACATTGCCCAGCATTCATTATGAAATTTTAAACTTAATGAAACCAGGAAAGAGGATGCTGTATTTTATCTTGATATGGAACATTAAATCACTATAGTTAAAAAAAAACACACCTAAAATAAGCAGCAAATGCATATTATACATTAATAACAGTACCCAGTATTCATTATAAAATTTTAAACTTAATGAAACCAGGAAAGAAGATGCTGTATTTTATCTTGATATGGAACATTAAATCACTATAGTTAAAAAACAGACCTAAAATAAGCAACTATCCTAGTGCATAAGTACCACAATAACCTTGCAAGTAACTATTATTATTGCTTTATCTATTTTTATATCTTTTTATTTATAACCCTCATATGACAAGTATATGATAACATTTTAAAGCTCTAAGCCACATTGATGAAGAGAAGTAGAAATTTTCATAAAACGTATTTTTGGAGTGTCACCACCTGTCTAACAACAGAAGAGTTTTAGCAGTATAAGATTTTTGATTAAGAAAGGGACATTTCCATACTCTAGTCCAGGTTGGAATATTGTATGGCTGAGAATTACATAATTTTAAGTTGCTGTTTCCAAAAAAATAATGCTAGCAATTGAAGCTACAAACGTCTGAGCACCAGATACTTCTGTACCATATTTGTTATTCTGTACAGATGATTTAACGTCAGAACTAGGTACTGCCACCCTCTGGTGGCCTTGTCGGTTTCCACTCCTGTACTCTACAACCTTAAGTTTTGGGGACATGCGTGAGTTTATATGCACTTAGAGGCTCTGATAACACACACACACACACACACACACACACACACACACACACAGATTGATAGATTTGTATTATCAATTGCAATTGAGTATGCCTCACAGTTCCTGGTAGCGGGTAGAAAAGTGAGTTACTCACCCTGATGAGCACATTTATTGGTCTGAAATATTTCTATTACTTGTGACATCTTTCAGTGTTATCTGCCCCAGTCCTGAAAACCAGACATTTGTTTTCTGTCGTCTGGGAAATTTTCTTTATACTATGCATTTGACTTTAATTACCTGTATACACTTTCATAGCCTTTGTATTGCTTTTTAATTAGTTAATTTGGGCTAATCCTTTAGCTCAAATTAGACGGTGGGCTTCTTTAGGGCAGAGATATTATAGATTTCTTTTGCATGCCTGGCTCCTAGCACACTTAAGAGTATCTTCAATCTTTAACACTTGGGACAATTTTTCAGAAACAGTTTTGCAAAGTGATAAAAGAAAACCATGTTGGAAGGAGTTAGTTACAAGGTGCGAAAAGTCCCAAGGAGCCAATATAATTTGGTAACTTGATGCCACTTTGGGCATGTGGCTGGGGTAGTAAGGACCATCATAGAAAAAGTGATTGAACCACAGTTATCAAAAGATATGAAGTATCAACTATTTTCTCCCAGTCTTTCCTAACTGAATTTTCTGGCACATAAAAATCATTTGTATGAGTTTATTTTCTATACTCTTCCAAGGGTAGTGGGTAACTAGTACCATCTTAAATGAAGAGAAGTTAACTTATTGAATACTGTGCTGACTAGGGCATTAGAGCTTTACCTGAGCATAAATTATTGCTGAGGTAAGGATATCTGCAGCATCAGGAGATGCTCAATTTATGTTTTTATGGCAGAAAGCTGGAAAGCAATGGCTGTTCTCTCAAATATTTGCCATCTGTGACTGAATTTGTACACCATAGAGCGTGTACAGATCTGATTTAGCTGTTTGGATAGTAATTGAAGTTTAATATGAGCAGAATCCGTTCCCCTTTGGAAACTTTAGAAATCTTTTAGACTTGCCCTTACAATTTTTTCCTAAATAATAATTATGAAAAGATTAATGCTTATTAATTAAATATTTCTGCTTTAATTTTAGAAGTTGTTTTGTTTTAATAGGGACAGTTTTATTTGTGTGCCTTCTCTTAACCTTCTGAGTCATTCAAACCAGGTGTTATTGCCTTGGTTAGAGCTATCTAGGTGACAGTTATCTAAATGTTGGCATAAACCTAGAGAAAAATTCACTTAAGTACAAATGTGAGCCCTCGATATATAAAAGCTCTGGATAATATATTCAAAAATTATATTGCAACAATTGAACATCCATAGCCAAAATATGAACCATAAACTAAACCTAACATTTCATCCCAAAATTGACTCAACCTGGATAGCTGACTTAAAACTATGTTATGTTTAGAGAAAACCATAGGAGAATATCTTATAGGTTATGAGTAGGCAAAGAGTTCTTAGAATTGACCCAAAAGTATGATCTATAAAAAAGAAAAATTGGTAAATTGTTCCTCTTCAAAATTAAAATCTTTTAACTGAAAAAAAGTCCATGTGAAGAGGATGAAAAAGAAAGTTAATAACTAGGAGAAAATATTCATAAGCCATATATTAGACAAAGAACTAATGCCTAAAGTAGATTTTAAAGATCCTAAGCTCAATGGTAGAAATACAAACAATCCAATTAGAAAATGAGCAGAAGTTATGAGGAGGCATTCCACCAAGTATATACAGATGGCAAAAAACAGATGTGAAAAGATGTCGTTCTTCGTTAGCCATTAGGAATATGAAAATTAAAAACTCAATGAGATATTCATATACAATTATTAGTCCTTGTCAAATAATGTGAAATTCTGGAAAGGAGGCAGAGAATTTGGACCGCTCATACTTTGCTGGTGGGATGGTAAAATAGTACAGCCATTCTGGAAGACAGTTTTAAATTTTCTTACAAAACTAATCATATCTTTAATATACCACCCAGAAGTTGCATTCTTGGACATTTATCACAGGGAAATGAAAACATATAATAAATAAACAGACTGTGGTGGCATGCATACCTTAGAATACAGTTCAGTAATAAAAAATGAATCATCTATTAATATATGCAACAATTTTTATGAATTTCCAGAAAATTAAGCTGAATAAAAACTGGCAATTCCAAAAGGTTACACACTGTATGGCTCCATTTATATGTTTCTGAAGTGAAAAATTTATAGAAATGAAAAACAGATTAGTCTTTGCCAGGTTTGGGGTGAGGGTGGAGGCGAGTATGGTAGCTTTGAAAAAGGCTACGCAAGCATTCCCTGTGGTTGGAGCTTTCCTGAGTGTGGGTTGGTGTGGTGGATGTGTGAACTTACTCCCTGTATAAAATTGTAAAGAACTAAACACATATACACTCACAAGTAAGTACAAGTGATACTGGGAAAATTTGAATAGTACCAGTGGGTTGTGTCAATGTCAGAATCCTGGTAATGACATTGTAATATAGTTTAGCTACATGTTACTGTGGAGGAATTTTGGGTAAAGGATGTACAGAATTGCTCTGGAGATATTTGACATTTCAGAGGGGACATTCAGATCCCAATCTTTTCTGTAGCAAAACCACTCAGGGACCTCCTGCTACCTTGTTATCAAAGAAAATTTGGTGTGGAGGAGGTACATATTGGTATAATTTGATCTCTATTCCTTGGAGAGTGTAGTTGCCCGATCTTTCCATTAAAAAAAAAATCAAAAACCAAAGTATAGCTGAAATTGTCTGGAATATCAGAGCAAAGAGAGAAAATTGCATTGACAGTAGGTCTCACCACTTCCATCAAGAAGTGGGGGAGGGCCTGGTTCTGGGGGACTGCCGAGGACACTGGACACCTAGCTTGTGCCAATGCCAGGAAAATCTACACGCAGTGGACCATATGGGGATCGTGGCCCATACCAGAGACCATTGCAGGGGAAGGTCTTCAGCAAACTCCAGATGCATTGTTTGTGGAGGTGAAGGGACCCCAGGGTCCCAGAGAAGCTGTTCTTGAAGAAAGAGCCAATGTTTGGGCCATCTGCTGTGTCATTATTGAGGGTGAGCTTTGCAGTCTTTTCCTTTTTGCTCACCTGCCCATCTCTCCAACTTCAGAGAGGACAGAAACAACACAGTGAGTGACAAAGGAAGAGTGGAAGGATAAGGCAGAGAAAGTAATAGAGATGAAACCCGCCCCCTCAACTCCTTCTCCCCAGCCCTGCTCAGTTTTTCCAGCCCGAGACAGGGATGAATTAGAGGAGAAGCAGCAGCTATAAACTGAATTATAAAATCAAGTTTAGTACATAAAAATTAGACTACTTATTAATATAACTCAAAGGTACCAGAAAGCTTTGAGATTGGCGTGTGTGTGTGCGCGTGCGCGCGCGCATGTGTTTACATAAGACTAGGTGTTTACATAAGACTAGGTGTTTACATAAGACTAGGTGTTTACATAATAAAATATTAATACTAGTTATATCTGGATGATACAATTTGAGCTATTTTGTATTTAATTATTTAATCCTTTGTATATTTTCTACAATTAGAATATTTTATCTTTATATAATTAGAAAGGCATCTATAATAATAAAAATGTAATATGTTAATTAGACTGGACGACCTTCTGAATGCAGCCCCGGCTTCGAGGGCAGCGGGTGGGGGCTGAGGCAGAGGAGGTGGCTGCCATGGCAGTGGAGGACCAAGCCCCTTGCACGAATTTCATGCATCTGGCCTTTAGTTACTTTAATATAATGTTAGAAGCATTTTGGATACCAAGTTCAGTGGCATATAACTATGAGCCTACATCTAGCAATTTTTAGGTGTTTGACTACGTTGCTATGTAGCCAGACTTCCTGGATTTGAGTTATCTATATCTGGAAATAATAGCTAAGAGAACTTTTCTCATCTATAATTGGAGGTTTAGATAGATGATTTTTAATTTTTTTCCAATCCCATACTTCTTCCATGTATTTCCAGTTGATAACATATCCCTTGTCCTCATGTGTGCCAGTGCTATCTTAGGTATTGAGATTATAGCAGAGAGTAAGTGTCCTTTTCCTCAAGCCGTTCAATGCACCAGATGGGATACTAGCGGTTTACACATCTGTGCAGTCAGTGCCACACAGGGCTGTGTTATCACAGGCGTTGCAGAACCAGAGGAGCCACATCTAATCCAAGATCGGAAGCCTGGATAGGCTATCATAGGGGGTGATGTTTGAGCTGTGGCTTGAAAAATCAACAAGCTAGGCAGAGAAGAAGTGAAGTTGCCGAGGACGCCAGGCAGTGAGACATGCAAGGAAGAGAGTATAGAGTGGAGAGGCTATGACATATTCTAGTTTGCGCTGACTGTGAAGGAATTGAGGACAGTGGAGGTGGGTGAGGGTGGGGTACCAGATTTGAGGCCAACTGGTTAGCAGGCCCTGGGGATATGAATTCAATTCTGAGAACCCAGGGAGCCTGGAGGAGAGACCAATTGAAAGGCAGCCACAGTGTTCCAGTGTAGAGAAGATGATGTTTTAAACCAAGGCAGCGGTAGAGGGACGAGAGAGGCATAATGGTGCATTTGGATGTAAAGAATAAGGACAAGGAAGGAGTCAGGCGATTCCAATTTTATTTATATATAAAGGCACGTCTGTGTTAACAGGTATAGTGCCTTGTGGGAATTACTGAAAGCTACTCTCTCTTGACAGATGAGTGGCAAAAGGTGACCACCCCTGCCCTGGAAAATCAAAGCTGCATCAGATAAAAATGTCTTACCACTGCTTCACTAAATTGAAACAAATGAACAATAGGTAGTTTCTATAATATCCAGCAAAAAAAAAAAAATTGATGAACTGGTATATCACCAGCAAGTTGTTCTCTCTCCAGCAGTTTGAGAAAAATAATTTAATAAGATTTCAATAGAAAAATATTTTTCTCTGTGCATAAAAAAATCAGTTGATTTTTTAATATTATATCTATTACATTTTTGGGACCGACATTACTTCAGGAGAAATGAATCTCCATTTTCATAAAATAGATTATTGAGAAAAGATAATGTGAAGAATACAATGCAGTTTCTAGGTTTTCAAAAATTATTTCTTTTGCAGAATATTTTTAGGACAATATATTCTACAAGTTACCTTAAACTTTACCTTAATATTATTAGCAGGTCAAAAGGATTTTTTTAAAATTAAAGGACCAGATGTAAAACCATGTATAAATTAATTGGATGAAGCTTTGATTGGGGTATCTAGTTACAGTCATTAAACTGAAACCCTATAGCAGAATCCATATTATAAATAAAATTGAGAACCTCGATATAAATGTTGCTAGTACACTATATAAAGTTGATCTAAGAGGTGGGAAGAGGTTGGAGAGGGCAGGTAATTTAATCACAGATAGTATATTGGTAATTAGGTCATTAAAAGTGATCAAGCCCCTATCTAACAGACACCACAGGCTATTTTACATTAATGTTGCTTCTACTTTATGGGAGAGTCAAATTAGCTGGAAATAGTAACATAATCCTGAGTTTAAAGATGAACATGATGGTAAGAACATTTGGGAAAATCTACAGAATACAGATGTGATACTATTCATAAGAAAGATCATTTACAACACAATTATAAGTCAACATTATTTACTGCTACTATTTCATCTTACTCAACTTTATAGCCCTGGCTAGGCAGAGTGTTTGAATGTTTAAAAAATCCTTCTATATAATAAAAGCCTAATATGCTAAGTGTCCAGTCTTCCAGTCAACCAATCAAAGCATAATATGCTAATAATATGCTAAGGCTGCTCAACTGCTTGTTATGATGTGCACAGACCATCAGGGGGCAGAGAGTTGACTGATCGACCAGTTGCTATGATGTGCACTGACCACCAGGGGGTAGATACTCCAACTGGTAGGTTATCTTGCTGCTGGGGTCCAGCTGAACAGGACTGAGGAAGATGAGCTGACATGCCCTGGAGCCCTCCCGCGTCCCTCCCCGGCCTCTATCATGCACCAGTGGGGTGCCCTGGCCTGGCCTGCACCCTCTTGC
The DNA here is from genome assembly GCF_000327345.1 of Myotis davidii. Classification (NCBI taxonomy): domain Eukaryota; kingdom Metazoa; phylum Chordata; class Mammalia; order Chiroptera; family Vespertilionidae; genus Myotis; species Myotis davidii. Next base: position 332,739 of record NW_006293318.1, read on the forward strand.
AATCCAGGACCCCTCAGGGGATGTTGGAGAGTTGGTTTTGGCTCGATCCCACAGGCCAGGCCAAGGGACCCCACTGGTGCACGATATGGGCCGGGGAGTACTGAATAAAGTACTCATTAGGGGAACGTGTATTATAATTGTATTATTGTGCTGATTTCTGAGTCCTGCCATCTTGACTCTGGGGTTAACAACACAGAGAAATTAGGCAGTGAAGCATCCCTTGAAGGTTTTATTTGTTTGGTTTTCTAAGCAGCTGAAGTAGTTTTGAGACCCTGAAGATGACCTGCCAGATGGAAAATGATAAGAATAATAGTATAATTAGCACTGGGATCAACAAAACCAAGTTGAAAGTGAGCAAGAATGTTTATTTAAGATCATTGCTACAAAAAACAAATGGAACAACAGCAAACAAGTGTCATAATAAAAACATTATGATTAACTTTAATAAGAAACTGAAAATATAGATCAAGCTTCTTTTTATTAATAATTAATTTGGGAATGAAATGTATGAATAACATTCATTTGAATAACCTTTGGAAAACATTAGAAATTCTTAAGCTATAAAGCTTGCCTTCAGATTTTTCTGTAATATACCAAAGGTATAGAAATAATTCATTTAAATGTATTTAACATATTGGAGACATTTGTCTCAAGAACAGTGTTTTAATATATCATATATCTTGTTTCTGTTTGTTTATTGAATGTCTTGCTTAAAATATGTCAGATGCTTTGACTCATGACTCTGAGACTCTTAGCCGGTGGGATTGGAATGTGTGCAATGTTGGCACACGTATGGTACCTCTCTCTTTCCCAGGAAGGAGTAATGGATTTTTATGCATTTGATGTTTACAGTCATTTAGAGTCATTCTTTTTGATTAACAAATTGTTCCAAGTCAGCACGCAATACATATTAGCTATTCTCTGTTTTAAAGACCATATAACAACTTCTTCACTTTGATGTTGACCTGCTCTTTACTAAGTCTTTTTGTCCATCTAAGACCCCAGTAAACCTCTGTGACCGATACTGGAAATAATTTTATTCCTATACATATTTATAAAATTACAAAATTGTTAAAAGTAAAGACAATACCATATCAATTACTTAGCCCACATTTTTGAATCCTTGAAAAGATGTTTTCATTTTTAAATTATTATAATTGTTAATAATTAACATAAAAATACTAATATGGAAAATTTGAACAAAGGCAAATATAATTTTTTAACACAACTTTTTATGTTATAATGTCTTTGTTGCTTTACCTACGAAGGTCTTGGTTTTAATGTTGAGTTTGGATTATGTGAGATCAGCATAAATTTGCCTAGTTAACATGTTGACATTTTTATGTTAGTTTATCTAGCAGCACTTCCTACTAATTTTAATCATATCACCTAAAAAAGAGTTATTTTTCAGAAAAACATTGGGAATAAACAAATTTCATTTTTTCCTTACATTATTTTTAATATCTGTTAGTTTTTTTGAGCTATGAGGATGTTTTGGAATCCACATTATTATTAAGCTATTGATAGAAATAGTACAAACAAGTCATTTTATTCAAATTTTGTTATAATTGGCTTTTCCACTAATTCATAGTCATTACTAGCAATTAAAATATGTTTAATTATTATAATCATATATTTTGCGCACTTTATTTAGATTGGCCATCTGTCTGATGACTTTTTAATCTGTTGCTTGTGGTAGCAATCACTAGAGTATGATTCAACACTGACTGCTCTTTAACAAGGGAGAAAGATTTTTAAAGATTCAATTGTAATGCATTCTTAAATTATGAAGTTCAAAATGAAACTGATGAAGTTTAACGCTCTATTCAATAAATTGAAATTATACTTTCCATTTTCAAATTATGTTAAATATACAGAGTATTATTTATACAGCAGATGAGGTGGGGTATATGTGTATATTTACCAGATTTTTTGATTTCTATAGAAAATAGAGTTTGTGTTTTCTAGTTACAGTACCCAATAAGTTGCAAAGTTATAATTTGAACCTGTTTTTCATTACATTAGCATCAGCAAATGCTAAAGAACAGCTAAGTTTCACCATATTTTTAATTTGGAACTTTAGAGATTTCTACGAACTGGGTAAAAACTGGATTGAAAGAATTAATTACAGAGTGAAAAATCCAGAGAATTGAATCTATATAGAATTCTCAGAGGTTAAAGCACTGTAAAATATAAGATTCTACATTTTGATTTTACTAATCGATAGATGTTAAGTTAAATTGTATTCTTGATTTCTTATAGTAAGATGCAATGGGGAAAGAGGATTTTGATCTTTAAGTGTCGTGTTCTATTCTCTAGCACAGTGAGGCATACCTATGCATTCATTTTTAAAGGTGTAATTAAAAATTCAATTGGCCTATATGTAATGCTTTATGCAAGTGGGTTGATTGTGAAAGAACATTATAAGGTGAGGCAATGGTCCAGCAGGAAGAGCACCGGACCTGGATGTGGGAGACCTTGGCTCAGATTTCAGCTCTGCTTCTTTGTTAGGCCTGCAAGCTTGTGAAAGGAATTCAACTCATTAAAACTCCAGGGGGTTACAATGATTCCTCTGCCTATAATTGAAATGTGTATGTGTATATAAAACTAAAGGAGGGGGCCTAGGTGAAAACCCTTCAGAATTGTAAAGGGCAGTTTTATTATGTATTGTAATACATAATTATGTGCAATTGTTATTGTTTTTCTTAGGTGCCAAGTGTTATGCGATGTGACTTATCCCATTTAATTCTCAAAGCAGCAGTACTCAGTAGGCATTGTTAACTTCCCTATACGATAAGTAGAAAACTCACGTTGCCCAGAAAATGGTGCCTTTAGGTAGTGACCTTTAGCATATGATTTTACTTTTATCTTATTGCTTACGCTAAGATATTTCAGAAATTAAGTGTTAACCAAACTAACCATTCCCGCAGTCATTTTAGATATATTATTCTGCTGGCTAGTTATTCCGAGCAGCAATTCTCTGAATTTTTTTCCCTCTTTTGTGGGTGTTCTTTTCATCTCCTTTAAAAATGTCCTTAAATAGACAGCTAGATATTTCTCCAGCAAAATGAGTTTATTCAGGAGCAACAAAGAATTGCAGTTCAGCACATGGGTCTAATGGTGAATGAAGGGCAACTCAGAGAAACAAGGGAGAAGAACATTCTTCTATGGACTTGGGAGGGGCTGTTTGAAAGGAAGAGTCCATTGGAAGAAACTTAAATGTTCAAAGCATAGTGGCATCTCATTGGCTGGTTTGTGACAGTCTCTTATTGGCTGAGCTGTTCCTGGACATGGAATTTTTATCCCCCTCCTGACTAGGTAGTAAAGAGGAATTACTTTCTGTCTGAGGCGTTAGGTATGTTTCTTCCTGTTGGGGTCAGTAGTATGCGTAGAGTGACAAGTGGGTGAGAGTTCTCTCTGCTTGTATCTTGACACCATTTTAAATGAAACTCTCTAGTTTATTAATTTTCACAGTATATTTTTTAGTTGTAAACTTTCAAGTTTGGCAAAGATGGCGGCGGCCTTCTTTCTAAATACAGTATATGACCCTAACCATATAGGTGCCTTTGTGGATCACTCAGACTAATAAAATGGAAATTCCATATCCTCGGCTGTGTGTGTGTATGTGTGAGGCACTGCTTCATGAATTGTAAAATTGGAGAAAAAACAGATACAGATTTATATAGCTCATTGGTGATTTAAATTGAATGGCTAAAAATAGCAAAAATTAGTTTCTCAGTTTTCATAGGTTTTATTACCTATAGTGTGAGAATAGTTCATATAAGGGTTGTGAAATGACATTTTTTTAAAAAAATTCAAGCCCCTAGTATTAAAATGAGGAAAATGGGGTGTGAGAGTGACTTTTGGCATTATTATCTTCACATCTGATGGCCATTTATAAAAATAGATTTTTATTGATTTCAGAGAGGAAGAGAGAGGAATAGAGAGATAGGAACATCATCGATGAGAGAGAATCATTGATTGGCTGCCTCCTGCATGCCCCCGACTGGAGATTGAGCCCACAACCTAGGCATGTGCCCTGACCGGGAATCGAATCATGATGACCTCCTGGTTCTTAGGTTGATGCTCAACCACTGAGTGACACCAGCCTGGCACTATGTTCCTCTTCTTGAATTCCTATTGCTACCACCAACATATGCCCAGAGATATCCTGGAGGAAAATGAGACATTCCATAGAGAAGGGTCTAGTCATTTACCAGCTGGTCCTCTGCCCATTCACCAGGTACTGGTATATGAGAGAGCCCAACTGAGATCTGATGAGCTGGGTCCATATTAATCGGACTTCCGAGAGTCTACTTAGACTCATTAAAAAAAATCGGTTGTTGGTTTAAACCACTGTGTTTTGGGCTGGTTTGTGACATAGCAAGAAGTAACTGATTATGCATGCAAAGAAATGATAATCATTAATATCATTATTAGGATTTCTATATGTAATCAATTTCATGGTAATGATTACTAACATTTGGGAACATTGATTTTAGCTTGCATGTCAGGTCTTTTTTTCAAGCTTATGAAACCACACCCCCCAGAACAAAACAAAACAAAACAAAACAAATGGAAGAAATAGCTACAGGAATTCATGTTATGTAAAAGTATGTAAACAATAAGTGCATGTGGTTCATAGTAATAGGTAGTTCATTCAACCACCTAAACCTTCCCAGAGATGTCTGTGTATTCTGATATAGTCTCATGCTTTAGTCATTAACCTGAATAATGATGCTTGGAAGCTGAATCACCCTCCCCTCCCCCCTCTGTCTCTCTGCCCCCAGTAGAGCGTGGGTTTAAAGTGCTTTAAAATACATCTACTTGGCAGCTTTAGTAAAGACATTAACCAAAACTTTCAGCATGACCCTGGGAGCATATTAAGTGAAACTCCCTTGGAATTCATATATATATATATATATGGTTTTTAGTTCCTAAAACCCAGATTTCTTTCTGTCCTTCCTTTATTATGAACATTTAGCCAGTTGCAAATGTGCATGGCCACGTCTCAGATTGAGGAAATTCCTCAGTTGCTTCCATACAAAAGGAAAATGATACTTTGAGCTTTCCCTGTTAAAATTTGGCCTTTAATTTGGCATTTAAACAGTGTTTTTCACTGCTGAGCACACTTAAGCAAAGGTATTTACATATGAACGTATATACTTGTCCAAATTACTTTCTCTATCCTTGCTACTCATGCTGTGGTGCTTTAGATAAGAGACGTTCTTTCTCTGCAATTATTCTTATTAAATTAACTTTAGGCCCACTGTGTAAGGCCCAGTTCTGAGTGCTCAGGATAGAGGAGTGAACAAGGCAGGAAAAAGTCTCTGAAGTCATTCTGGTAAATGGCCCCTCTTGTTCAGAGAATGACTGGGAAACTCATCAGAACGATGTACTTCTGTTCTGGCCCCTGGACCTTGCCCTTGCTTGTGGAACTGCAAAATGAAGATGGAGGTATTATGGACATTGCCAATGAGGCTACGGAGTATTATTGGCTGCTTATCTGAGGCTCCAGGTTGTCTCAACTCAGTTCTTCTTTATGGTAAGAATGACTAGATGTTCAGACACCGTTCTTGCACTCTACATTGAAGATTTTCTCAACAAATTTTTTTCATTTGGTGAAGTATTTCTTCGGGTAAATAATTTCTTAGCTTATTCAAGTAAGAGTTTTTGTTCCTGGGCTGTAGGAATTCATCTCTTGATGATATATAGATAGATAGATAGATAGATAGATAGATAGATAGATAGATAGATAGATAGATAGATAGATAGATGGTAGATAGATAGATAAATATTCATATTCATTTGCTTCCATTGAAAATAGAAAATTGATTGCCCCTGGCATTCTGATCTCTATTTTATCATTTGCAAATTCACACTTCTATGCCATTTATTTTCTTTTGGATAATATGGACATATTTCCCATTCTTGGTTATTGGTTTTCATTTCCTAGTTACCTTTTTGTATTTTCTTTTGCCCACATTCCGGTTTTACTCAAATTTCTCTCATGTACTTATTCGTTTACTTATTCTAAGTAGGTGTCGATTTTTATTAAAACGTTAAATGCCCTGTCCATCACCGTTGACTGACACTATACTTTCTGTCCCCAAGACAAAACAGGTTGAGTGCTTAACGTGTTAATTGAGATGTGAACAGTTCTAGTTTTCTATTTCAGTATGGGTAAATTTTGGTGGATTCTTCTTTCCTGTTTAATCCAACACCTTAAAATAATTAGAAAGTGGAAAATCTATCATTTTTTCTGGCAAATATGAAATGTTACAGATTTTTTTTCTGAAGGCACTTACCCATAGCCATAGATAACTGGTTCACAGACTATAATACCTGAAGAAGAAAGAGACCAAGAAAGGAGGAAGGAAGAAAAAAAAGGAGAAATAAAGAAAAGAAAGAGAGAAAGATGGAATTTATAATGTATTTCTTCACTTGGCTAACAGGCCCAACACCTTAAAATAATTAGAAAATGGAAAATCTATCATTTTTTTCTGGCAAATATGAAATGCTTTAGATTTGTTTTCTGACGGCACTTACCCATAGCTATAGATAATTGATTCACAGACTATAATACCTGAAGAAAGAGACCAAGAAAGAAGGAAGGAAGAAAAAAGGGGGAAAGAAAGAAAAGAAAGAGAGAAAGATGAAATTTATAATGTATTTCTTCACTTGGCTAACAGGTAGGATGTTTAAACCAAAGGAGATTAGTCCATTGACCCAGGTTTGATTCACATGCTGGCGTTTCCATACATAGAGGTCATTGGTCAGCATTTCTCTGTGACGGGAGCTGGAGAACTGCTGAGTTTATTGCCAGTCATCCTGGGAAGAGCCACCCGTCTTACCTGTAGCGTTTACCTTTGCTAGCCTGGCCTCTCTTTCAGCTTTTTATTTTCCTTTTCTACTGTTGGGCACTCCAGCTGGGTTAGGAGTTTGTATTTGCTGTTAGTGTTGTCTGGGCCTCCTGTGTGAAACCTGCTTCTGGGCAGTGTCCTGCCCTCCCTAGGACTTGGCCCCTGTGTCCTTTTTACTCCAGACAGGGTCCTATCCAGGGTCCAACCTTCCGACTGGTTGTTCATGCTAATCTCTGATAAAATGAGATGTGTTCTTAAAAAGTTACAGTGCCTGTGATGTTTCTAAATGGAATCGTCTTAAATGTAGTGGGGGGCTTGTTATTTAAAGGCCACTGGGTGTGAGGTCTTTTACAAATGCAGCCTTTTCACAAGGCAAATTATAACACTTACCTCAAACTTCATCTCTCTCTTTTTTTAATCTTCTTGTATTTACACTAAAAATCCTTGAGACTGGGCACATTTGGAACTGCTTTCTATGGCCACAAGTGCTGTGTACTATACAATTCCAGGGGTTATCACTCACAGAGACATAGTATCAACAGACACACTGAATACTGCATGGAGTGTAGCATTTCAAAATATCCTTTATCTTTTCTTCAAGTTGAATTATATAAAGTCATTATTTGTAAATTTGTCTCTCTCTCTGTAGATGTCTATGGTAATACAAAGGTGTGTGTTTTTTCCCTCAAAGGAGTAAAGTAGGCCAGCATCGGGATTGTTTTGCTTTGGTTTTGTGGCGAGTCACATTGCTAGCATTAAAACCTTTGGCCCTGTCAGTCAGAAGACCATCAGACTGATTTATTTGGTCATTTTATGCTATACCAGTGTATTTCAACTTCAGATGGTTTTTTCTTTCTAGTTCTTTCTAGTTCTCACTAAACTCAAGGAACCTTCTCAACTTGTCTTCTCATCCTCATGGTATCATAATGTCTGGGAACATTGCAATGTCTGAGATTTATACTTTTTATATGACTTTCCAAGCAGTAGGTCATCAGATGAGAAACTGTTAGAAAAAAATGTAATCCTTACCCAAGGGTATGTTTAGAGAGATAGATAGATAGACAGACAGAAAGAAAGAAATATCCATTTGTTGTCTCTCATACTCACCCCCGAGGATAGGACCTGCAACCTAGGTATGTGCCCTGACTAGAAATTGAACCTACAACCTTTTTGTTGTATGGGACAATGCTCAACCAACTGAGCCATCAGGCTGGGACTGGAAATTTTTTTTTTTGATTCAAAGTTAGGTACATAGAAAGTTTTGCTCTCCTGGCAATCCATACGTGATGGAGTCAATTTAATCATTATAGTAGAAGATAATACGTTTAATAATAAAAGCTATCTTATATTGAATGTCTACTTTGTATTACAAAGAAACTATCATTACTGATTTTTACAGTAACTCCGTGAGGTCACCATTTTTGTCCCCATTTCATAGATGAAGAAACTATGCCTCTTGAAGGCTTTGTAAATTATTCAAAGTCATACCATTACTTATTGGCAGAGCAGATATTTGAATCCAGATTTTATAATTCCAAAACTCATTCCTTCTATTATATCATGCTGTTTTACTTTTCCTAATATATATATATATGTATAGCAGCTTGTTTGCCACTCTGAATACAGAGTACTCTCTCAGTATATGTTGTTAGTGCTTTTAGAGAAGTACATTCTACCCAAAACCACCATGTCAACAAAGTAAGAAGTAACGAAATTGGATAAAGGGCCAGCTAGTTTACAAAATTCACTCTCTGAGAAACATTCCTATTATTTTTTGGGGGGGGTGTTTACCCCCCCCCACTTTTATTTCTTCCCCAGTTACTGTTTTCTAGTTTTAAATATTATCTTGATAACATCATTAAGCACTTGCATTAATGGTTTTACTCTCTTTTCTTATTTAATTAGAAATGATAGAAATGGACCAGATGTTTCCAGATACCCTCAGGGCATCCCAAACTCCTAAAACTTAAGAAAAGGTTTCTTCATGGGAGGAAGGTATGTTTTGGGGAAGACGGTAGAAACTTTGAAAAACATGTGGCCCTATGTAAGGAACACAGTCTGGAGAAGCAGAAAAATGTTTATATCTGATTTTTGATTGTATAGGACAGTGGTCGGCAAACGCATTAGTCAACAGAGCCAAATATCAACAGTACAACAATTGAAATTTCTTTTGAGAGCCAAATTCTTAAAACTTAAACTATATAGGTAGGTACGTTGTTATTAACTTCATTAGGGTACTCCTAAGCTGGCCTTTGCTGAAAACATCCTCAATCTAATTGAGGTACGTTCGCTGAGGTTGTCTCCTTCCAACTCTCCCATCCACACTCGTCTTGTATACTTGTTTCCTCTATCTCCTTTCTGAAAACCCAAACCATCTCAACATACCTTTCTCAATCCTCAATACTACATCTTCTTTCACTCCACAACGTTCCCTAAAATTAACTTAATAAACTTTACTTAAAGTTTTAAGTCAACTTCGCACTGTACGTGCGTGCCCGCACGTGGTATTTTGTGGAAGAGCCACACTCAAGGGGCCAAAGAGCTGCATATGGCTCAGGAGCCGCCATTTGCTGACCACTGGTATAGGAAATGAGAGACTGTAGGAGAAACACGTGGGATTTATATAGTCTTTTGCCTGCTGCAGTAGTCTGGATTTTGGAATTATTGGCTTATCAGACCTGTGTTAAATTCTGAATCCAGGGTCATGTCTGTAAGGTATAGAACATGGAAGGATATACATTCGTTCAAATCTGAGAATATATATACCATTCACATATAACCTGGGAAATTCCACCTAGTAGAGGCCCCATAATCTAGTAGATGCATAATTGCATTCTTGTTCACCTAGTTCACAAGTAAAAAATATACCATATATTCTTGTTTACTCTCCATTTTCATGTTTGTGTAGAAGACAAGAGTGAATGTGTGTGTGTGTGTGTGTGCATGTGTGTATGTGTGTTTCCCGGTGCTGAAGTAAAGAAATAAAAGTTCAATTATGAGACTCTTCCTACTTTACTGCTGCCTTCTTCTTCCTACCTACCTACCTACCTACCTACTGATTCTTTGGCATTCTATATTCATTTAAATTCATGAAATAAGTGTGTATTTCAATTAGTCTATTTAACTGAGTTGTTTCCTTTTAACTGTTATCTGATTGAATTTCAAATTTTGATTTTGAAACAAAATCATTCTAGAATGTAAAATAAATTAAGTATGTAGCAATGATGACTTGAACTTATAATGTGGACTTTTGCCTCAGATCCATTTTATTCTACATTTTATTTAAGATTTTATCTGTTGTAATTTATCCTGGAAATATACTTCAAAATATATGCATACATTTGTGTACATATTAGGGAAGTAGTCTATAGCACAGTTTAGCCGCGCTCAGAAGTAAATGCTGTCAGTGGTAAGGAACTGAGAATGCAACTAAACTATGTTTTCTTGGGGAGCTAGTACACATGGGATCTGAACCCTTATTCAGACGTTCACTTTGTTTTGTTAAGAGGCCACGGACAATAGAATCATAGAGCAAGGAGTGGAAAAGATATGTAGCATATCACATAAATAATCAAGAAAGCCTTATCTTTGGTAGAATTTTAGGTTTAGAGTAAAAAAAAAAGGAGCATTTTCATCTTGTCACTTTCCTAGGAGAAAAAGACAGCATCTTTAACAACTCAGTGATTTGTTCCTTGTCAACAGCCTCAACTAAGTCTGCAGCACTCAGAGTCTAAGCCTTCCTTTGGTTTCCTGAACGCCCTGCTGCTTTGCTGCTTTCCTTTCCTCTCCCTGGAGGGTTTTAGGTGTCTGCTGAGTTAATCTTAATACACATTTCTCAACTCAGCTCAAAAGATACTTCTCCGAGGATGTCTTCTTCATGGCCACCAGAGTGGGATTCCCTCTTTCTACTCATAGCTTCCAGTAAATATATCGTAT
>NW_006293318.1:343749-355604 GCF_000327345.1 Myotis davidii
CTGGGGACAGTTTTAAACATGATGACACTGACACTATATTTATTACCTTTTTTTGCAGAGCCCTTGGGGAGGGGGTAAACCTCTCTTCTTCACCTAAAAATTCCAGGAGATTAATAATACCTAAAATACTTCAGTTTTCTCTTACATGAAATAGTGTAAGCTATAATTTCCAATATAAGGCTTGTGTGATTTGTATGCAGTTTATTTTACAGGAAAAATTGCTTCGTAACCTTGAAATGACATAGACTTAGTTATTGCTGCTATTTAATAATTAATTTATGTTATGTTTACAACCATGCTTATCTATTATTATTTTTTAAAGTGAAAGAAATAGGCAGAATAGTATCTTCTTAGTATTTGTTCCAAAGAGCTAAAACTTCTGACCAGCAGTTCAGTGATTTTTTTCACTGACCCTCGTGTATTTGTACTGGTCATGTTCATTAAGCATTGACTCCTTACATGGCTGTGCTGAGTCAGGTGTGGGCAGAGGCCAGCTGCCTGGCTAGGGGTAACACTGTCTTCTGTGTGGCTCCGTTAAAGATTTGTCTTGACTCTAATTCCTATATGTCAGTCAAATTCTAATTTTTGTCTTCAGGGAATGGAATTATTTGATAACTCCCCTTTTCTTACTGCTGTTGGTTCTTGTCAGTATGTCAGAGAGCAAAAGAAAGAATATATTTCATAATAAAAGTTGTATTGAAGTTGGTAGGAATTCTAGTTATGTCATTATATAACATCTGTCCCTTTAACTTGATAGGCGTCTCATTTTCTGCACTTCCCAGTAGCATTCCCTGGGGCTGCAATTCTTAGAAACAAATTATTATACTTTCACTTCTTTCTTAGGTGCCTGGTTTCCTGCATGGAATTTAATTAGTTAAGCTCTTTCCTGTGCCTGTAAATATAAGGACAGATAGACGAGATTATGCATAGTTGGCATAGTACATCCTTTTGTTCATTTTGGATGCTGGAGGGGGAGCCCAGTGCTCTTAGTTCTAATCCTAGCAAAACTGTTACTGTGTGTGTGTGTGTGTGTGTGTGTGTGTGTGTGTGTGTGTGTGTGTGAGAGAGAGAGAGAGAGAGAGAGAGAGAGAGAGAGAGAGAGAGAGGAGGCGGGTATAAGAACTGGGTGGCCAAGGTAAAGACAAGGAGCGGGAAACACATGTCCTTGGAATGTGTCTGATTATTATACCACCTTCCCTAACTGTCTGTCTTCAGGTGTTAACACATCAATTTCAGTCCCAATAAGACTCACCTGTCTCTGAGGCCATCAGGGCAGCCCTAGTAGTAATCTGAGGGACAAAGAGAGAATGTAACAGAAAAGGCAGTATTGAGGCAAGGTGGCCTTCAGCAAGTTGCCTATCTTCTGGGATCCTGATTTTTCTCATGTGTGAAATGAGAATAGTCATAATTAGTATTTTTGTGAATATTAAATGTGATAATATATGTAAAATGCCTAGACTTTCCTAGGTGCAGAATAAGTATTTGTCTCTCACACAAAACATTTTGAATGGAGTATATGTGTGTATTAAGGGCGTGGTCCAAAGCCTGGCCCATAGTTGAAGCGGGATTTTTGGAGTGGAACACATGGTGTTCTCCTGGGCAGACTGGTTCCTGGGCTCGTTGTCCGCCGGAGTCGAGGAATGAATCCACGGAGGAAAGATGGTATAGTAAAGGTGGAGATTTATTGAAGAACAAGTACAGACTCCCAAGTGGGGAAAGGGAAAGATTCTCACAGCACAGCCTCCCACGTGTGGAGAAGGAAGAGTCCCACTGAGTTCCCTCCGGCTTATAACGGCTGCAGATCCTGGTGCCTTGAAAGGATCCCCTTGACTTTCCTTTCCATGGTTTATAAAGGTTGTAGATCTTTGTGCCTTAATATCCCTCTGATTGGTCACTGTGCCCTTAGACTGGTTACTATAGTAACTCCTTGGTTCAAAAGTTGACCCTTACATGGGACTTGTGAAGTTCTCCCCCACCCTCATCCTTCCTTATTGTTTTCCTATTCCCTTTGGGCTTTCTTCTTCTCCTTCTGGATGAAGGGCTTCCTTCTCTTTATTTTGTAAACATAGATCTTTTGCTGTTCCCAGCTCCCTCATTCTATGGAAATGTACCTGTTGCAGGTTTTCAGCTTCCCTATTCTATGGAAATATACCTTCTGCTGCTCTGCAGCCCTGTGTCTCTTCCATGGTCCCCTTAATTTCTAAAATTTGCTAAAAACTGTCTTTTTTGCCCCTAAAAATTACTGTTTCAATAGGAAGTGCTCAGTAAAGATTCCTAAATAAAGGCTTAGGTGCAGTGACTGCTGTTTGTGGCTTAGCAACTTACTTTCATAAAGAAGATGGTTGAAAAAAAAGTGTAGAGAGAAAGAAAAGTGGAATGCTGTGATAGAGGAATTTAAAGATTAAGAAATGTTTATTTGAGATTTTCTTCCCCTTTCAAATATCATATATCCTTTAAAAAATTTCCTCAGGACCCAAAATGTCAAGAAGTTGATTACGAGTAGGCCCTGAACACCCTGAGAGATGTCATGCCTTAGAGAGTTTTATTTTAGTGCAGATGATCAAATTATTCAATGATGTACCGAACCTCCTAGAAGTAGTGAAGCAACTGTTTCTTCAAGGAGCAGAATCAAAACTCCATGTAGTCATATTTTTGTATCAATAAAAGCCAATGTAAAACTCACTTTCAATGAACAATGACTACTGAGATAGATGTTGCCATTATTTTAATAAAAGCTTCAGAGAACTAAAGGATCTTGTCCGAGTTCACAGAACCGTAAATGATAGAGCAGGACTTCAACCCTGGACTGGCCCATTCCATAACTACCACACCCACTTGTTTTACAATTTTTGAATAACATTTTTAAAGTTACCCAGCAAAATTTCCTTTGCCTTTTGGCCGATCTCATGTGCCACCTGCAAGCATGGGAGTTTCTGCATGTGCACAGACACTAGGTGTCTAAACTGCACCCTGGCTTATATTTACAGTCTAGTCTCTGTAGGTCCTGATTCGGCCCTTCACGAGCTTCCTTTCCACAGGAGTGTTTTGATTTCATTCAGTCATGGTCAGCATGTGGAAGATCTCAATAGACTTCTAAGTTTTATTCTTGATAAATACTTGATAGGTTTGTGTGCCATGATGCATACAAGGGATTCTCCATGGAATCCCATTGAAGATTATACAATTTCAAAAGCTTATAGAAAGACTAACATTGAAACCTCAGTTAAACAGTTTTCTAGAAGTCAGGTCCACCATAGAAAGTAGTATGAAATGCTGTTCTTGGAATTATATATGTTAATGAAGACATAACATGAAGGTTTTGGAGAAGACAGACTAAGCTCTATTCTCTAGTTCAAGAAAATGTGACTTTACTCTTTCACAGTATGGTGCCCATGAAGGATGCCAACTGTTAAAAACGTGCTGCTTATTTGTTATCCACGCCTTGGGGAAGAGAAAGGAAGAGTTGCAGGGAGAAAATGAAACACATGGTACACAATTTTATTTTGAAATAATGCAAAACCTCAAAGATATATTGTGATATTTATCATTGTATTTAATTTTAAATGCCTGCTCAAAACTAAAAGGAAAGCAGGTGTTTTCTACAGTAATATTTTTAATTTTTAGACAAAGCATAAGCTTATTGTACACATTTCCCATAAATTGTGCATTATCTCAATAAAATTAATGCTCTATCCTATGTCTGACTAATAGTTTTCATAAACTACATGGTAAACATTTCATATATTTGTTTTCAATTCTGACTCCTTGGCACACTATAATATAATGTATTGGAGGAAAAAAAAATATTTTTGAAAACATACAGAACACTGTAAATAGCCTTGATCATTATGTTAATCTGGTACACATTTTTTTTCTAATTTTGAGTTATTAATTTCCTTCTTGCCCTAGATGATAATCCTCATGAATTACATATTTATAATGGATTTTAATAATTGTTTTAAATATATGTGTAGATTCTTCCTGGCATATAGGCCAGTGCTTTCCTTTGAGATTTTTAAACTAGACTTCATTCTTTCTTGATGACTCTTAATGTCTCTTCAAAAAGATGAGATTCAAATGACCATTATGGCTGGGTAGTATTCATCTCACACATGTTTTTTACATGGTGGGTATTTAAGTTTGAGCCATGGTAAAATGCAAAGTGTGAACAAATGGCTGGTGTTTTCCTCCCTTAATCACCTTTGCTTTTACTTCTCCTACCGAATCTCCTAACAACTAAGCAGAATGAGCTTGCTCCTGTGTAGTTGTGACTTGATTTAGGACTAGGAGGTAGTGGGGAAATCCTTTATCATAGCTCTTTCTTTATGGTAACTCCATTTTTTGTTACACAATGTGTATAAAAGGAAGCATGTTTACTGAGAGTTGAAAAAGATAAAATGAACCATAGAGGGAAGGAAAGACCCTAAGTTAATTACTGCCGCATTGCAGGTGATACTTTCTTCTTATTGACTTTACTAGAAGCCCAGTGCAAGGAATTGTGCACCGGTGGGTTTCCTTGGGCTGCTGTGGAGATCTGGCTGAAACCGGCTCTCCAACATCCCCCAAGTGGTCCCAGGTTGCA
Source organism: Myotis davidii (assembly GCF_000327345.1). Taxonomy (NCBI): domain Eukaryota; kingdom Metazoa; phylum Chordata; class Mammalia; order Chiroptera; family Vespertilionidae; genus Myotis; species Myotis davidii. The sequence goes on from NW_006293318.1 coordinate 348,332, forward strand.
AGAGGGTGCAGGCTAGGCCGGGGACCCCTCCAGTGCACGATCGGGCCAAGGAGGGTCTGCAGGAGGGCTCCAGGGCGTGTCCAGCCATTCGCGCCCAGTCCTGATAGGCTGACCCCAGCAGCAAGATTACCTACTGGTTGCGTTGGAGCATCTGCCCCCTGGTGGTCAGTGCACATCATAGCAACTGGTTGAATGGTCGAACAAATGGTCGGAAACTTAGCATATTAGGCTTTTATTTTATAGGATGGCATAGTCAACTAAACTGTGTCTCAGGGTAGCAGTCAGGCAACCCTGTTCCAGTCTTGCCTGAGCCCTGTTACACACCACAGCTCTGATGCTCCTATCTGTTCAGGGAAAATAAGAAAATTGTAAAACTCTCCTTAACCTTGTCTGCCTGTGAAATGAAATGGTAATGTAGAAAAATAAGTATGGAGTAACATTTTCAGATCCACAATTTCCCTTGTCAGCAGAAAAAGATGGTAAGATTTCACTTTCATGTAACTAAGTCATGATGATCCATGTGTCCAGGTATCCTGCTGTGTCCAGGTATTTTGTTGTTTATTTTTCTTGCTTTCAATAAAGACTTGTGGCGGAAGAGTTTAATTACAAGGAGTAATAGTTAGAACACATTGAAATCAAGTGTAGATTTGTTATTAAATTTATTTAGGGTCAACAGCTTTAAGAGATTGTTTTTCTTCTGCAGCTTTGAATTTTTACCTTACTGCTTTAATTTTATTTATATTTAACTTCAGTGATAGTTGAATGTTTAATGATAAGTGACCAGAATATCTTCTCTGAAATCAAAACTTAATCATTTAATGATGTGTATCTCATGTTAATCCAGAGTTCTGTTTTTAATGAATTTCTCTGACTAAATAATCCTATTCAAAACTTACATTAAATTAAATGAATTTTAAATTCACTTGGACCAACTTTGAGTTCTGATTTGTATGTAAACTGAGGAGAGTCATTTCTGTGAACAGTTGAAAATGAGACACCACTAGTTGGATAGATTTATATTAAAATACGTAGAAAGAGTGAGATTATCTGTGATTGCTAAATTATAATAAAATTTTCTATCATACTTCATTACAACTTTTATAATAAAAATATCAAAAATACTATAGTCACCATTTTATAATTGTCAAAATACAATTTACTCTTTGAAAGTAATTTGTATGTTAAGAGTTTAGCCATAATCCATAGGTAGAGACTTCCTTAACCACCTTTTGGTAAAGTATGCACTGCTTTATTAATTTTAAAGAAACCAATATTTTTTCTCATTATAACCACCTGTTCTCTTTGAAGGGAAGATAAACTTGATTATGCTTCTGTATTTTTATTATATAAATTACATGTTAATATGCACTACAGAATTTTTAAAGTACTTAGAATACAAGTGTACCACGGGGCTATTGTAGGTTCAGCCTAGACTGCTGCAATAAAGTAAATATCTCAATACAGCAAGTCACAATAACTTTTTGGTTTTCCAGTGCATATAAAGTTATGTTTTCACTATACTGTAGTCTATTAAGTGTGTGCAATGTACATACATAATTAACAAAACTTTATTGCTAAAAAGTGCTAACCAACATCTATACCTTCATCGGATGGTACTGGTTTTGCTTATGGAGGACCCTGCATCAATGTTGATGGCACTGGCTGATCAGAGTAGTTAGTGGTCACTGAACGTTGGGGTGGCTGTGGAAATTTCTTTAAATAAGAAAACAGTGAAGTTTCACACTGACTGGCTCTTCCTTTCACGAACAATTTCTTTGTTGCACATGATGCTGTTTGAGAGCATTTGATCCACCGTAGAACTTCTTTTAAAATCGGAGTCAATCCTCTCAAACCACCTGCTTAAGTTTATGAAATACTCTCAATTCTTTGTTGTAATTTCAACAATATTTACAGCATCTTCACCAGGAGACGATTCCATCTTAGGAAATCATATTTTTTGCTCATCCATAAGAAGCAAGTCCTCGTCTGTCAAAATTTATCATGAGATTACAGCAGTTCATTCACATCTTCAGGCCCCACTTCTAACTCTTGCCTTTTCCACCACATCTACAGTTACTTCTTCCACCAAAGTCTTGAACCTCCCAAAGTCATTCATTGAACTTCTTCCAAACTCCAGTTATTGTTGATATTTTGACTTCTTCCATTGAATCGCAGATGTTCTTAATGGATATGGAACGGTGAATCCTTTTCAGAAGGTTTTCAATTCACTTTACCCAGATTCATCAGAGGAATCATTATCTATGGCAGCTATAGCCTTATGGAATGTGTTTCTTAATAACACTTAAAGTAAAAATTACTTCTTCTCCATGGGCTGCAGAGCAGATGTTGTGTTAGCAGGCATGAAAACAATATTAATCTAATTAAACCTCTCCATCAGAGCTCTTGGGTGACCAGGTACATTGTCAATGAGTGACAATATTTTGAAATGAATGTTTTGTGTTTTTTTTTTTTTTTTCAGGAGCAGTAGGTTCAATAGTGGCCTTTGAAATATTTAGTAAACCACGTTGAAAACATATGTGCTGTCATTCTGGCTTTATTGTTCCATTTATAAAGCATAAGCAAAATAGATGTAGCATACTTCTTAAGGGCCCTGAGCTTTTTGGAATAGAAAATGATCTTTGGTTTCAACTCACAGTCACCAGCTGTGTTCGCTCCTAATGAGAAAGTCAGCCTATCCTTTGAAGCTTTGAAGCCAGACACTGACTTCTCTCTAGTTCTGAAAGCCCTTGATGGCATCTTCTTCCATTATAAGGCTGTTTCATCTGCATAGACCATCTGTTGAATAGTGTAGCTGATAGTGGTGGAAAGGGCACCAGAACGTTAGCTGCAGTTGGACCTCGGTGCAGCAACCTCCATACTTGAGTTCTGGCTAAGAAAGAATTCAGAATCAAGACTCAGATACAAGCACAAACTTATTTAGAATGACAGAGAAGTAGAAGAAATGAGCCAGGTGGGCTGAATGGGCTCAGGAAACAAGTTGCAGAGGCAAAAGAAGGGCCACTGGAGCTTAATAAAAGGAAATCAGAGGTAACAGGACTCGGGGGAAGGAGAGGGCTTACTTCAGAGATAGCGAACCAGGAAAAGAAGTGGATGGAGACAGGGGTGTGCTTGAGAGATAGCTGCACTGGCTTTTAGGGGAGATCCACGGGGTGGGGGAGGATCTCAATAGAATTATTAGCTTTCCAAGTGTGTCCTTTCAGTGTCGTGGTCTCCTCCGTGGTCAACCCTGATTAGTCAGTGCCAGGGTTGGGGGGTCATACTTCTTAAGGGCCCTGAGCTTTTTGGAATAGAAAATGATCTTTAGATCAAAATAGAGAGTCATCACAGCTGAGACTCTGAATTACAAATAAAATACATGTCAGCTGTGCTCTTGCCCAGCCTGGCCTTGCTGCTTTTCTGGGCCTGGAGCTGAAAGACAACAGAGGCCTAGATGTTATCTCTAGTCAAAGCCTCTGGTCAATAGATTATTCCTAAGATTATTTGATTGGGGTTAGAACCTCATTGTCAACTGAGGACTTAATGCTTATTGGAGCGGTCACATATTGGGAGTCTTTTGAGGCTATTCTCTGGCCCCCTTATTCCTCCTCTAAGTAGGTCAACCACAGCACTAAAGGAATGTTAGGGGAAGAAATGTCGTGGGAGAGTCTGAACTGCATGACCAATGCTATGAAAGATCAGGTCTAAACTGCTTGACCAGCGATAAGCTAGGGAAGAAAAGTCACCTTGGGGGTGTGTGGGGAGAGGGGCCAACCCTACAATTGTCCATCACTTGGCACCTGTTTTTTTTGTCCTGGTGACCTTTTGTACCTGGCCCACCATTCTTGCTCTTCTAGTGCCTAACTGCCTACTACATAGTCATCTTCATTAATTATTTTAGCTAGATCATCTGCACAACTTGCTGCAGCTGCTACATCAGCACTTGCTGCTCCACCCTGCACTTTTATGTTAGGGAATGGCTTCTTTCCTTAGACCTCATGAACTAAACTCTGCTAGCTTCAGACTTTTGTTCTGCAGCTTCCTCACCTACCCCAGGCTTCACAGGATTGCAGAGAGTTAGGGCCTTGCTCTAGCTTAAGCTTTGTCTTAAGGACACATTGAGGCTGCTTTGGTCTTCTGTTCAGACCATTGACATTTTCTCTGTATCAGCAATAAGGCTGTTTCACTTTCTTATTATTTATGTGTTCCCTGGAGTAGCACTTTTGATTTTCTTCAAGGACTTTTCCTTTGCATGCACAATTTGTCGAACAGGTGCAAGAAATCTAGCTTTTGTTCTTTCTCAGCTTTTGACACTCCTTCTTCACTAAATTGAATCATTTCTATCTTTTCAAAATTTATTTTTTATTTATTTAAAATCTTTATTGTTAAAAGTATTACATATGCCCCCTTCTTCTCTCCACCACCCATCTTGATCCTCTTCTAGCCTGTCCCCACTCCCTGCCCCAGGCCTTCACCACACTATTGTCTGTGTCCATGGGTTATGCATATACACATACAAGTTCTTTAGTTGATCTCTTCCCACCCATCCACCTTCCCCACCTTCCCCTGCCTTCCCTCTGAGATTCCACAGTCTGTTCCATGCTTCTATGTCTCTGGATCTATTTTGTTCATGGGTTTATTTTGTTCATTAGGTTCCACATAAGAGTGATATCATGTGATACTTGTCTTTCTCTGACTGGCTTATTTTGGGTAGCATTTCTATCTTTTTATTTGAAGTCAGAGATATGAGGCTCTTCTTTTCACTTGAATGTTTGAAGATTATTTTAGAATTATTAATTGGCCTAATTCCAATAGTGTTGTGTCTCAGGGAATAGGGAGGCCCAAGGAGAAGGAGAGAAAGGAAGGAATAGCCAGGCAGTTAAACAGTCAGAACACAAACATTTCTTGATTAAGTTCACTGCCTTGTGTGGGCACAGTTTGTAGTTTCCCAAAACAATTACAGTAGTAACTGGTCATAGATCACCATAACAAATGCAATAATGAAAAAGTTGTAAATATTGCAAGAATGACCACAATGTGACACAGGAACATGAAGTGAGTAAAAGCTGTTGGGAAATTGGCACTGTTAAACTTGCTTGACACAGGGTTGCCACACATTTTCAATTCGTAGAAGAATGCAGTATCTGCGAAGCAGAAGGAAATGAGAAATTCCTCATAAAAAGAAAATTGTCTTATTTTCTACTTCCTAACTTAGAGATAAGAACTGTCCATCTGTATCTTACTGTTGCTTTTCTATCAATTATATAATATAGGGCTATAACATTTAGAGAAATCTAAGTGTTATCATGTGCACATATTGTATTACAACTCTGCTTTTCATGAATCAATATATGTGGGAAATTTTCCTTGCAAGACTTATGGGTCTACCTCATTATTTTTAATGCCTTTTAAATATTAGCTGAATGAACCACCATTTGATCAACCAGTCTCTTCCTTTAGATGGGCATTTAGGTTGTTTCCATATTTTTGCTATTAAAATTATATATATATATATATACATATATATATATATACAATTTAATATGCAATCTATAACATAAATATATATAATTCAGTGCAACATAAAATATACAATTTATTTTGAAAAGGTGAGAATATTTGAGTATGTTAGCATTTTTAAGAAGCAACTGAAAAAAGTACAAATAAAATTAACTGAGATGCTCAAGTAAACACAGGAAAAAACACACCTATTGTTTAAAAGAAGTAATGAGTTGGGTGGTTTTTTCCTGAGCCGGATGCAAGGGTGGTCCAAATGGATTTGAAGAATGAAGCCATGGACACAAGGTTTATAAAGGCTGTAGTCCTTTGTCACTTGAGGCTCCCTTCTGATTGGTCACCATATCAACCTCAAAGCTCAAACCCCACGTGGTGCCCCCTCCTTTTCTCCCCCTTCAGTGGTAGAATTCTCTGTCTCCTATGAAAATCTGTTTTCCTCTTTCTCCCATTTGGCTTTCCCTATTTTCTGTGAATGGATGTCTTCCTCCCCTTATCCTGTGGCACCTTTTTTTAAAAAAAAAAAATCTCTGTGAATATATGCCTTTTTGCAGCTCTAAGCCCTCACCTTTGTAGTCCTCCCCCATGGATCCTCTTTATTCCTAAAGCTCTCTAAACCTGCCTGTGTTACCCCTAAAACTCCTTTCAGTAAGGTTTCTGAGGTAAACCAGGTTAATGTTTGGAAAGATCCAAGTTCTAAGTCTCTGGATCTCTGGTCTGCCCTCCTCTGTGTGAAATTTATTCTCAGAGAAGATCTCTCTCCACATGTCAGAAAAGATGGCCACCAGCTGATTTAGGCTTATGTGGCCCTTACATGCATTAACTTAATGCAGGAATTCTCTGTCTTTCAGGAATCATGTGAAAATTTTTCAATGGGACTTCATCCACTTTTGTTATGTGCCTAAATTTTAACATTTTCAGAGCAAGGAAGGGGGTGAGAAATTCATAGTAATGCATGCCCAATGCTGTGATTGACAATCTCTACCTTACTACACAGGACGGGAGTAGCTCCTCAAGAAAAATAGACAAAAACAATAAATATAAAGGGTATTAACATTTTAGATTTGGGCAGAGGTGGCCAAATTGTACTTCTGTAGTAATTTATACTGCAACCAAAGTATGTGATTTAGCTTCCCTGCATCATTCCAGTGCTACATCACATCATTTACCTTGGTTTCATGAGGTTTTTAAAAGTCTCATTTGTACTTTATTTTCTATTTCTCTTTCATATTGGTGTGTTATGGTATTGTTTTCACATATTTATTGGGCATTTGTATTTCTTCTATGGATTGTTTATTTCCTATTAAGTAACTTGTCTTTCTTACATTAATTTTCAGGAAATATTATATATTCTGATTAGTAATTCTCTGTCGCATAGGTAGCACATAAGGTCTTCAGTACACATTGCATCTTTCAGCTTTTCAAAGATTTCCTTCATTGCCTAGTATGTTTGTATGGCTTCTGATTTTTGTGTATTTCTCAGGAAGGCTTACCTCCTAACAAGATAGCCTTAGTTTTTCTTTTGAAGTTTTTAAAGTTTTTACAATGGGGTTACTTTATTTTACATATTTAGTATTTAAAAAAGCACTTACGGCCTATTATAATATACTAGGGGCTCAGTGTATGAATTCATGCACCTTGAGAGGAACTGTGGGCTGAGAGGCTGCTGTGGGCACAGGTGTGGGTCTCGGCCCATCCTCTGCGCCCCCTCCCAGCCCCTCCTGCTGCAGCCCCTGGTCCTCTGTCTGCCTGCAGCCCCGCT
>NW_006293318.1:355769-356267 GCF_000327345.1 Myotis davidii
TCGGGACCAGTGCCAGGCGCCAGCAGAGGGTATGAGTGGCAGCGCCAGCTGCAGGTGCAAGTGGGGCCAGTACCAGCAGTAGGTGCAAGCAGTGGCTGCTGCCCCAATTGCCCCTCAGGAGCAGGTGGAGAAGCCCTCAGGGACAATCAGGACCAGTGCCGGGTGCCGGCAGAGGGTATGAGCGGCAGCAGGGCCAGCACCAGCAGCAGGTGCAAGCGCCAAGTGGGAGCAAAGAATTTTCAGTAATCACCAGAGGCTCACCCTGAGGACAGCGACTGGCGTCCAGCCTTAGTCTGGTGCCCCTGTTGACCTGCTCCGCCATCCCACCATAGTTAATGCCCTCCATGTTCCACGTGCGCCCCTAGTGGTCAGTGCATGTCATAGTGACCGGTTGTTCCGCCATTCAGTCTATTTGCATATTAGACTTTTATTATATAGGATGCTTCGGTAGAGAAGTAGGCCAACAACCATGCTTTTTGGCTGATGCTGGAGAGGAGG
>NW_006293318.1:356491-360166 GCF_000327345.1 Myotis davidii
AAGTAATCTATGGTCTCAGTCCTAGAGCCCAGGTGCATTGGTTGTGCCCTAAGGGGTCCAGAAAAAAAAAGTCACAAGTTTCACAGGCACAGTATCTTAGATCAGCGGTTCTCAACCTGTGGGTCGCGACCCCTTTGGCGGTTGAGCAACCTTTTCACAGGGGTCGCCTAAGACCATCCTGCATATCAGATATTTACAGTACGATTCATAACAATAGTAATATTACAGTTATGAAGTAGCAACGAAAATAATTTTATGGTTGGGTCACAACATGAGGAACTGTATTTAAAGGGCCAGAAGGTTGAGAACCAATGTCTTAGATACAAAAACGCCAATAGGCTAGGTTAAGGTAAAGATTGACCTTTGTCAGGGAAAATACTGGCCTAGGACAGTGGTCAGCAAACCACGGCTCGCTAGTCACATGCAGCTCTTTGGCCCCTTGAATGTGGCTCTTCCACAAAATACCATGTACAGGCAGGCATGCACAGTGTGAAGTTGACTTAAAACTTTAAAGTTTATTAAGTTAATTTTAGGGAATGTTGTGGAGTGAAAGAAGATGTAGTGTTGAGGATTGAGAAAGGTATGTTGAGATGGTTTGGACATATAGAGAAGATGAATGGAAGGAGATAGATGAAACAAGTATGTAAGACGAGTGTGGATGGGAGAGTTAGAAGGGGTCGACCTCAGCGAACATACCTCAATCAGATTGAGGACGTTTTAGCAAAGGCCAACTTAGGAGTACCCTAATTAAGTTAATAACAATGTGTATCTACCTATGTAGTTTAAGTTAAAAAATTTTGGCTCTCAAAAGAAATTTCAATCATTGTACTGTTGATATTTGGCTCTGTTGACTAATGAGTTTGCTGACCACTGGCCTAGGACATGACTACCCACTATAAACTGCTTTTAGTTAACGTTTTAATTTCAGACCATCTTTTGTGGTTACCTTAGGTCTTGGAGTTTGCAAAACCACCATGCAGGCCTTCCCTGAGCTAGTCAGGTTAGCCTGTGGCCTTTTTTTTAACCCCGGCCACATGGCAGGTGATCCGAGAGGGGTGAGTGTGGATCACGGAGCAAGAGCATGCAAGAGGACAAGAGCACAAGAGAGAGGGGACTCAGGGGATTTTATCCTTCCAAGATTTCATGTACTTGCAATAGCTCTACCCTCCTACCCCTGGTCTTTTCCCAGGCTACACTCATAGGCAAGAACCTTCCCTACATCACCTTGACTTCACTGCACATGGGCCCATCTCTCCCCTTGATTCTTTTTCCCAGGGGTTTGCAGGTGAACTGGTGATTCCCTGGGGGGGCATGAAGCTATAGCTTCCTGTTGAAGCTGTCCAGATGACCATGTTTATAATGTCTGGCCTACCCTTTGCTCTCTTCCTGTTATTAATATTAATAAGCTAGCTAATCATGACGATAACAGAAATGAATTTCATAACCATCTCCACAGGCAAATCCTAGGCATAGGTGTTTGAGATCCCTATGATCAGCTTAAACCAATCATTATATACCCTCTAGAGCAGGGGTGGGCAAACTATTTGACTTGAGGGCCACAGTGCTTTCTTCAACTGGACCGGAGGGCCGGAACAAAAGCATGGATGGAGTGTTTGTGTGAACTAATATAAATTCAAAGTAAACATCATTACATAAAAGGGTACGGTCTTTTTTTTTTTTTTTAGTTTTATTCATTTCAAACGGGCCGGATCCGGCCCGCACGCCGTAGTTTGCCCACGGCTGCTCTAGAGTCAGGTAAATCGCCAACGGGACAAATTTACTAGCATGAAAAATCTGAGAGATTGATTGATAAATGGGCAAACAATATCACTTATTATACCAAATACACAAATATCACAAATATAGTACTTTAAATTTTCAGAGGTTCTCATGTATTTGTTTGGTTTAATCTTATATTCATGTAAACACAGTTTTTCTTCCAGTTTCACTGATTGAGAAACTGAGATCTAAAGAATTACACAATTTGCCTAATATCAAAAACAGATAAGAGATTTGAGGAGATTTAATCCAAATCTTCTAATTCCTAGTTCAAAACTTTATTTGCTACAGCACACTGACTACTATTTAAACAAAGTCTTTGAAATATTAAGAAAAATGCAAGTGTAGCATTTTAGATATAGGGGTGAAATAGCATCATCAAAATTCGAACTTCCTTTTTTTCTTAGTAACAAAAAGTATCTTGTGAGTAGCGAACCTGCTAGAGATTGGCTTCTTGGTAGAAAGAAATGATGTTCACAGAGCAAGTCATTTCTCACAGGAAGGAAGCTTGCAATTATTAAAATGGGTAGAAGAGACTACTTTCCACAAATGTGTTCAGGGCAAGTGGAAAACGTGTGTTGAGTGGTTTCCTGGATGGTTTCCATTTCTGTGGGAATGAGATACAGGCAGAGATGCCTTGTGCATAATAGTACATAGTTCAAAAATATGTATGAAAGGTTTTGTTGCTGTAAAGGCTTCTAATGGCATTAAGATGTTGCCAGATTTTTGTTTGTTTGTTTTCTAAATAGTAGCAAATAGCAGAACAGACACTGTTTTGTTTATAGTCTCCCCTCTCCCTGATACTCCTATCTTTTAGGGAATATCATTCAGGTCTTTTATTGTCTATTATTCATTCCTAAGCAATCCTGACGTGTCAGATATAAGCTCTTAAGACTTTAGATCTGTCTCCTTTCAAGTGATAATGCAGTGCTAAGAACATTAATGTCTGAGGATCTCTTCTGCTGACAGCCAGTCTGACATTCTGGCTCAGATAAACTAAATTTAAGCATGAAACCAGACGTCATACGGTTGCTGCATTATGACTATTCCAAGCACTCCGGGTAATAAAAGATGATCTGCATGGGTCCTTATTATGTTAAACTTGTTTGTTTTTATTTAAAACATCCTTGTTCAGGAGGCATACCTGGTTTGCACACAGGCCATTTTATAATTCCTTTGGTGTTTTATGGTCTGCTTTTGAATATCGAGAAAAATCTTCCACCTATTACTTGTTTATATGATTCAAGACAAGTGATTTTGCTTGCAATGCAGAATTGAGATTGCTAGTTTCCTTTTAAACAGAAATGAAGAAATGACCTTTTTAAGTGAGGATTTTGTCAATTGAAGAATCTTTTAAAACCTTTTTATTAAGCGCGTGCACGCACACACACACACACGCAAGAACATTGAAAAGAGAACCCTCCTTTCTCCAAGTACCTCTCTCTCCCTCTCTCTCCCTCTCCCTGCCACTGCTGCCCCCTTTAGGTCTCCTTCCCTTCCTCCCTGTTTCCCTGGAATCTTCTTCTGCTTCCTTATGCGTTTAGTATTTTATTCCTTTTATGATGATGATAATAAAGATAATCCAATTATATGAGGAGGTAAATGGATTTTTATGTACCGTATTTGCCGGCGTATAAGACGATTTTTTGGCCCTGAAAAATATGCCTCCAAGTGGGGGGTCGTCTTATACGCCAGGTACACTTCAGATAGACTGCCCATAGTGCTTGCCCCTTGCCATAGTGGCCTCCCGATGCCCGCCCACTTCATTCCACATACCGTTCAGGCATCAGCAGCGCTGCTGGGTGTATGCTCGGCTGTTATGCGATTTTACCACACTCGCAAAATCGCACACAGCCGACCATACACCCAGTATGATAGCGCAAAATCGCGAATCGC
>NW_006293318.1:360444-370313 GCF_000327345.1 Myotis davidii
ATCTTTCTTCTATCATTGACAGTCCCTCTAGGTTGTGGGCTGCTTGCCTGTGTTCCTGAGAAGCATCTACGGTACCAGTCTATAGAGTGTGTTTTCTTTAGTGAATGACCGGTATGTTTACCGGTAATAAACTTGCACTGTTTTATGTATATGTTTGATTACATACAGCCTTGTGACAGTTTTCCTGCATGTCATAAGCATTTGAATATAAATTAAAATGTTAAAATCAAATCTGATATTGTTTTACCTTTTATTTGGTGTGTGGAAGGTGTGCGGAAGAGGGGGTAGTCTTATACGGCGAGTATATAACAAACTCTGTATTTTGAGTGGAAATGTTAGGGGGTCGTCTTATACGCCCAGTCGTCTTATACACCGGAAAATACGGTAGATGAATACATGAAGAAACGATTTTAGATGAATATCTTAAAATAAAGGTCTAACAAATTGGAGTGACCAGCTGAAGTTACTTAAGTAATTTATCAAACATTTCATTGGAGTATACTTTGGACTAGAACATATATTACAGTACAAATGTCAAATAGTAATGATAACATCTACGTATATTTTGATAACATTTTATAAAATATCACTGATACAATAATAATAACAATGTATGTGTGTGCCTTGGGCAGTTAGTGAAATTGTTTCTTTAGACTTTAGTTTTTTCACCTGTAAAATGGTGGGCATACTCGATCAAAGTCATTTATTCAAATGCCCATGGGACCAGAGTATATAGGGCAGTGATGGTGAACCTTTTGAGCTCGGCGTGTCAGCATTTTGAAAAACCCTAACTTAACTCTGGTGCTGAGTCACATATAGAAATTTTTTGATATTTGCAACCATAGTAAAACAAAGATTTATATTTTTTATACTTATTTTATATATTTAAATGCCATTTAACAAAGAAAAATCTACCAAAAAACAAGTTCTTGTGTCACCTCTGCCCTCCCTCCCTCCCTCCTTCCCTCCCTCCCTTCCTTCTTAGACAATTTGAGAGGTGAATGTAGCCTTTGGAAATCCAGGTTACAACTTTAAACTAAGAATAACTAAGATCACAACCAGCTTTAAAAAATTGATATTTTATAAAATAAGAAAACTATTTCTTCATTTTAAACTTCTACTTGCTTAATTCTTTTTTACTCTTAAAATGTGATAATTATTTACCTCACATTGTCAGTTCTATTTGAAAGGCATCAGTCAGAACTATTATTTTGATAATGAAATACATTGATTATATGTATATAATGTATGAACATACATACTATATAATATATACATACATATATACTAGAGGCCTGGTGCATGAAATTCGGCTACTAGGGAGTGGGGCTTCAGCCTGGCCTGTGCCCTAACACAGTCTGGGACTCCTTGGGGGATGTTTGCCTGCCAGTGTAGGCCCACTCCCTGTGGGAAGTGGGCCTAAACAGGCAGTCACACATCCCTCTCGCAGTCTGGGACCCCTCACTCCTTACTACCCACCTGCTCACTGCTTCTTACTGCTGGGCTTGCTGCTCCTTAGTGCTGCCATGAAGGCAGGAGAGGCTCCCAAAAAAAAAGTGCACTCAGTGAGTGGGTTCCCCCAGCCTGGCCTGTGCCCTCTCACAGTGCGGGAGCCCTGTTATTGATTGCCCCAAAGAGGTAGGCCCTGCCCACCCATCTGGGCCTCCTCGATGGATTGCCCCAAAGAGGTAAGGTGGAGCCGGGGGTACCACCTGTGCACCGAGTGGAGCCAGGGGCCCCCCAGGCATCGCCGTTCGGAGCTGTGAGGCGTCACCTCCATGCTGTGCACACAGTATCAAGCCCCCACCCATCTGCATGTGCTCACAGCCCTGCCCACCCGAGTGCGCACACTGTGCATGCAGCCTCCTGGTGATCACTCATTGCGGCATGAGGGCATCACGACCACATAGGTTTTTATTAGTATAGATATACACACACACATTCCACCCCGCAATGGAGAATCATGCTATTAGATTAGAAGCTAGGTAATGTAAAACTTTAAAAATAAACAAGAAAAGCAAAACTGATCTATTGTTCTGAAGAAAATCTGAGTTTAAAGATCTAAGGAAAGAGAAATCTTTCATTACATGAGGAATTGGCTTGTTCTTTCATATGATTCTTCATGTCATCCTTTGCTTTGCCAGAACAGATTCTTAAACTGTAAGTATCTGTAGATCATAGTCACTTAATTTTATTTTTGAAAATACTTAGACCTATGGATAAAAAATAGTACATCCATTTTCCCCTGCCATTCACATTTTTTCTCTATTATCTAGTACTAGAAGTTACAGATCTTGGTAGGTTAAGTCTGAAGACTTAGGACTACTTAAAGAAATCAGTTATAGCTTATCCAATGCTTGGTACACATTATATTCTTCTGGTAATAGTCAAGTTTAAGATGATGCCAGGATTATGTTCAGTAGCATGTTTGTGGGGAAATGGTGAATTTTGGGTTATTTAATCTACCTCAGAGAGTCTTTATCATCTTTTGGATCTCCCAAAACATAATCTCCATGAGAGTGTAGACTTTGCTGCATCCACTGCTATGTCTGCATTGCTGGAGTCATTATTCTCAACGATTAGAACAGTGTGTAGGCCCGATAAATACATGTTTAAGGATTTATTGAGTTAATTTTGGGAAAATAGGATGACAACTATAGATATTGAGAGCAAGTAGTGTTCTAAGGAAAATATAATAAGGAGATTGAAAGATATTGTAATAGGGCTTTAAACTGTGGAGTAAACATTTTGTTTTCCATTTTTGTAATCGCCAGGGGAAGTTTTGAAGGTTAAAAGAGATTCTCATTTTTAAAAAATTTCCAAGGAGAAATGAGACATTTACCTCAGTGGTACTGTTGAATTGAATTTTTAAATAGACAGTGCTGGTAAAGATAGACTCACTAAACTATGTTATAGTTTTTAAACCAGTAAACAAATGAGTTACCTTTTTTCAGAGTGTGTAGAAGGAGATTGTGGGGGGAGGGAGAAAGGGAAGGGAAGAGAAAGAGAGGGCAAGAGGAGAGAAAGAGAGAGAGAGAGAGAGAGAGAGAGAGAGAGAGAGAGAGAGAGAGAGAGACATCTATGTGAGAAAGACATATCAACTAGTTGCCCTCTGAATGCTCCCCCACTAGGGTGGAGAATGAAACCACAACCCAAGTACATTCCCTTGACTGAGAATCAAACCTGAGACTCTTTGGTTCATGGGCCAATGCTCTAACCACCGGCCAGTGCAACAAATGAGTTTTTAACTATACTTGTACTCACTTGTTAGTGTCTACAATAAGATAATTATGAAATTATCTTATTGATTCACTTTTTATCCTTGCTTTGTAGATCATGTTCATATATATTCATATAATGTATATATGTGTGTGTATATGTATATATATGTGTGTACATATGTATGTATATATACGTATCTATACTAATAAAAGGGTAATATGGTAATTAGACCAGGTCAATCTTCCGGACATCCAACTTCCTTCTGGACAAAGCCACGTTGATGGGGGCTGAGGCAGAGGCAGTTATGGGTGATCAGGCTGGCTGGGGAGAGCAGTTAGGGGCAACTAGGCCAGCAGGAGAGGGCAGTTGGGGGCGACCAGGCTGGCAGGGGAGGGCAGTTAGGGGCAACCAAGTCTGCAGAGGAGGGCAGTTGGGGTTGACCAGGCCAGCAGGGGAGGGCCATTGGGGGCAACCAGGCCTGCAGGGGAGGGCCATTGGGGGCATTAGGCAGGCAAACAGGTGAGTGGTTAGGAGCCAGTAGTCCTGGATTGCGAGAGAGATGTCCAACTCCCCTGTGGGATAAGGCCTAAACCGGCAGTTGACATCCCCTGAGGAGCCCCAGATTGGTGAGGGTGCAGGCTGGGCTGAGGAGACCCCCACCGCATGCACAAATTTCGTGCACTGGGCCTATAGTCCTATGTAATGAAAGCCTAATATGCAAATCGAAGTGTGTGTGTTGTGTGTGTGTGTGTGTGCGTGTGTGTGTGTATCTTATTGGGTGAACCCATTTTTTCACTTCTGTTATTTGTAGATATTCTGCTTCTTAAGTGTATTGTCAGCAATGTGCTCTGCTTAATTATATTTTTCTTGTTAATACCCCAACTGTGTACCCAACTATAGGTCATTTAAATTCTACTTTACAACTAGTATCTTGAAAATAGCATTCTTAGTTAATTGATAACCTTTTGTAAGTTATAAAATGCTTGTTTTGAAAACAAACACCCACTCATATTTCTATTGCCATGTCCTCATTACTTATGTCATGATGGTAGTGTAGAACAATGATTGGTGATTTTTATCATTTATCCACTGATGCCTCAGAAACCATTCCCAGTTAGTGGCTTAACAGAACAACTACTGTGCTGCTCATGAATCTCCCATTTGGGCAGAACTTGGCAGGAATGGCTTACCTCAGGTGGGTACCTCAGGTGGGAGGCAGGTAATGTACTCTCAGGATCACTCATTCCCATGACTGGCACTTTGGGTAGCAAAGCTGGGCTGTGGGTCAGAGGCCTTGTTTTCTTCCAGGTCAGCCCCTTGGTTGGCTGCGTAGGTGTCTCACAGAATGGTAGTTAGCTTCCATCTCTAAAAACCAAAGTGTAGGTCTATGGTGTTTTTATGCCTAGCCCTGGAAGTCACATAAGGTCACTTAATCTGCAGGTGCAAGGGCACACCCAGACTCAAGGGAAGGGGACATCAGCACCATCACTTAAAGGGGTATTAACAGCCGAAACCGGTTTGGCTCAGTGGATAGAGCGTCAGCCTGCGGACTGAGAGGTCCCGGGTTCGATTCCGGTCAAGGGCATGTACCTGGGTTGCGGGCACATCCCCGGTGGTGGATGTGCAGGAGGCAGCTGATCGATGTTTCTCTCTCATCGATGTTTCTAACTCTCTCTATCTCTCTCCCTTCCTCTCTGTGAAAAATCAATAAAATATATTAAAAAAAATAAAGGGGTATTAACAGAGTTAAAAGAGTATGTGAGACAGAAGATGCTGTTGTATTCACCTTTGGAAACAGCAGTCCACCATATGGCTATTGATTTGCCATCAGGCAAAAACCTATTCTTTTCAGGTTTCCACATCAGCTCTAGAAATGGGGATGCTGTGGCTCTTGTCATCCTGAACCCTTCTCTCTGCAGTTCCCATGGCTGTCTTCTGAACCCGGGCTTTTGTACACAGCCTTAGGGCTTAGCACCTCCTCTTCTATTTTGTAAACCACAGTAAACACCTACTGGATGCAGGCACAAATGAATATTTGCTCGTCTGATGCTTTCTTGAAGCTTTCTTGATACCTGGAATGGGCTTTTCCTAGGAGATGGTGAAAATCATGAGGATCAATCTTGAGGATGTTTCCTGGGTACTATTAGACTCTAAGCACGCTTTCCAACTCACTGTTTCTCTACATCCCCAACTGCATGTGCATATCAGAGAATAAAATTATTTAAGATCAGAATCCAAATCGGATCTAGCTCTTTTCTGCTATTAATATTTTGGTGTGATGAGTAATTAACTTACCTTTATGTATGCTTTTAAATTCTCATTCTTCAAAATATCTTAAAACATTAAGGCGAAGCTCAAAAAGTGACTAATGCAGTCACACGCTATTCTTTTTTAAACTGAGTGGGAAATAAAATCTAGATAATGTGAAATATTAGTTGTCTTCTCTATTATGCTTTCTCTCCTTCCCTCTGTCTGTTGGAATATGTAAGATTCTTAAACTTGTCAGACTAGTGAGGCTAGGCATTTTCCGTTCATTAGAAGGTAATGCTACTGAAGCCAAGATATAATGAAATAATATTTTAGGGTATGTTCTTTGGAATGACCTGTTTGTTGCTGGTTTCCAGTAGATTTTTTTTTTTAATAATACTGAAAAATTCTATGTAGTGATTCAATTTAATATTAAATAAAACACAATTATGGTTATGTTTTTATATTCTTTTTCACAATGATTATTCATTTAAATTACAGAGAATATCCAGTTTGATTTATGTCATATACTAACCTGTTTTATTTCATACATTATCCACTTTTGGAAGAATATTTAATCACTCAGGTGTCCTGTTAGCTCTTATATCCATTCATTCATTAATCTAGTTAATCTAGATCCATTAATCTAGTTATCTATTTATTATACATTTTGTGAATATTTGTTCAGTGAGCATATAATGAACTCTTTCCATATGCTCGACTCAGAGTTAAATAAGATATTCCTCCTTCTCTGCAGCTGGCACACTAGTAGAGGAGGCTATTAATTTTATTTTCAGATGCTAACTGCAAGCATCAGTCAATTTGAAGATGAATCTATAAGGTTTTTTGAGTAGCTCTAATTGGTAATAGTTTTACTTTTATAATAATCACAACAGATTCCTATATGATTTTTAAATTTGTATTTCTCACATTATGTGGTCTCCTTTCGACACTGCTAAAATCACCTCCCAGTAGTAACAGAATATTTTCCGCCTTGGAGAACGGACTGTGATGAGGTTTGTATTATGTTTCAAGACCACATATAAGCTATAGACTCAGGAAAATAAAACCCTTGTAGTTTTTCTTGTTAAGATTTGGTGGCTTGTTACATTAAGACCCTCCTTCTTGGGTGTTCTCTGTCTTTATGATTAGCATTCTTCACCATGAAACAGTAGTTTCATAGTGTTATTCCAAACCTGCAGAAATATCTGGAAAATTGTTTGAAATGTACATTTTCAGGCTCTACCTCAAGACCTACTTGATATTTTTTACAATATTACATAACAATAAAACAAAACAAGACAAAATCAGAGATTGCCAACACCTAAATTTGAGCTTCCTTGTGGATTTAAATTTGGAGAACGAGTCAAATTGATATATTGTACAAGCCAGATAGTATTTCTTTCATGTAACCAAGAAACTACTATTCTCAGTTTCTTAAGAGCAGAAAATGAAGGCCTGTCGAAGTACGGTTAGGGTTAAATGAGTAATTGCTTGTTACATAGATCTTTGAATGTAAAGACAGAGTTTCTTTAGCGTGACATCATTTAATATTAAGCTTTTTTTCATATACAATGTTTTGCCTCTCCCAGGCAGAGTGGCAGTTGCAATGTGTGTGTTTCATGTGCCATAATCTATTTCTATTGTTAGTTTGCATCTTACTCGCCAAATATTTTAACAACTGTAAAGTGGGAGTTAACTTTTGTTACTCATATGGTTTCCGAATGATTCATGTTCCTCTTTAGTTGCTATTGGCATCTCTGTTAGGTTTCACTGTGTTGACAAGGAAGTTTGAAAAGCCAGCACAGCATTCAGGTATGTATAAAACATAATACTGTAATTGCACAATTCATGTCCTTATTGTAATTATTTATTTATGCGTCTGCCATCCTCTATTTGTGAGCATTTCCTAGAAAGAGAGTGCTTCTCATTTAGCTTCATGTAGTGGTATAAATCTCATATGCTCAATGACATTGTGTTGAATTTCAAACAATATTTTTTGAGTGGAATTTCTTTATTAAAAAAACTTTTATGTAGGTGGGGAGGCAGGAGCTTATATGCAATTTAGTTCTTATTTTACCTGTGATCTTATAAAATCTTAAAATTTAGCTTGTCAGAATGACTCAATATATTGCTTTACTTGTAAAACTTGCTTTTATATTATTTTTATTTGTCTTTGTTTTCCAAGGTAAATTATATACTCTAAAAGGAATGATAATTTGGATATCGGGCTTAATATTTAGATCTAAGGTACAAGTGATATCTTAGCTTCTAAAAGGAGGGAATATGCTCAGTAGAATCACAGGTAATAGTTCATAAAGTGTAATAAAAATATGGCTGAATGAACTTCCTGTTATGCGGTAGTGGAAGTATCATGTGCAATTGATATTCAAAGACTTATCTAAGAAGGCTAGCATAGTTGTAGTGTTCCATTAGTAATGAAATGTTACTTTCCAAAGATAAATAACTTTTTCATATACTTCAGTCTTGGAAGTTGTCATAAGGAATCTAATGGCATGCAAGCTATGGTAGAATTTTAGCTTTATTTATTGATACCCCATCCATATGCATAAATGAGATGTAATCATGTACCAAAGTACATTTATCTATTGTTTCATGTCTAGGAATAGATAAGAAAGCCAGCTTTAAATGAAAACCATTTGTTTAATTTTTTTCTCGCCTAAAGCCAACAATTGATTGACTGTTATAGTATGAATTTAGAGGTAACTAAAAACCCAATATTGTTGAGACTGCATGACTATATAACCTGTCATTTCTTAGTGATGCCGATAAAAGCCAAATATGTTTTCAATTTCTCAGTGTATTGTCAAAAGTCTAAAGCGGCTTTTTTTCTCACAAATTCTTCATGGGCTTTGAGTTATATTTAAGGGCTGTGTTGAAGTTTTACAATTAACCTGTCATAGGAGTACACACTGATGTTTTGCTTCCTTTTGTAGCATATTTCTTCAGTATATATTTACCAAAAGCAATCTGTAGTGGCATTAGATGAGAGCAGGCGAAGTTTAATTTTAAATGCTTTTTAGAATTCCCTGTGTGATTTATGTCACTGTCACTACTGGAATATCCTAATCAGAAAGCTTCCGGGTCCTTAGTTTATAATCACAGCTGCTTGTGCCTCTTTCATGGCTCCTCAGTGAAGGAGGTTTCTGTTTTGTTTTGTTTGTTTTAGATTCACAGAGGTGATTCTTTAATTTTTTTAAAAGACATATTTACTGTTGAAAGTATTACAGATGTCCCCTTACCTCCTCTCCCCCCTTGACCCCATCCATGCCACATCCCTCCCCCAGGCCTTCACCTCATTATTGTCTGTGTCCATGGGCTATTCATATATGCATAAACGTTCTTTGGTTAATCTCTTCCACCCCTATCTCTTCTTCCCTCTGAGATTGGTCAGTCCGTTCCATGCTTCTATGTCTCTGGATCTATTTTGTTCATCAGTTTGTTTTATTCATTAGATTTTACATATAAGTGAGCTCATGTGATACTTGTGTTTCTCTGACTGGCTTATTTCACTTAGTATAATACTCACCAGGTCCTTCCATGCTAAGTGAAAGGATAATAAAGACTTATTTTTTATAGCTGCATAGTATTCCATGGTGTAAATGTACCACAGCTTTTTTTTTTACATTGATTCCGAAAATTTGCTTTTTAAATTTAATTTTACTTTCTGGGAGAAAATTTTACCAAAGAGTTCCAGAAAAATAAAGTTAAATGTCTATTTTTTTCTTTCTTTTTAAAAAATCCTCACCCAAGAATATTGATGTTATTTATTTATTTATTTATTTATTTATTTTGAGAGAGATCCATTAGTTGGTTCACACACATGAGCTAACTGGGGATTAAACCCACAACATAGGTAAGTGCCCTGACCAGGAATCAAACCCAACCTTTTTTGGGTGCCCGGGACAATGCTCCTACCAGCTGAGCCATCTGGGCAGGCAGTGAAATGTTTATTTTTGTTTGTATAATTGATTACTCAAATTTTCAACGTCTTTATGGAATTGTGTACAACCTTTATGACTATCTCTGAATAAGTCATAGAACACATAAACATTGGTTCAACACAGCTTTTTTTATCCACTCAACAATTGATGGGCACTTGGGCTGTTCCACATCTTAGTATTGTAAATAGTACCACTATGAACATAGGGGTGCATACTATATTCTTTCTGATTGGTGTTTCTGGATTCTTAACATATATTCCTAGAAGTGGGATGATTGGGTCAAATGACAGTTCCATTTTTAATTTTTTTTAACAATGTATTAATAAAGTTCTTTAATTTTTTTTTAATTTTATTTTTTATTACAAAGGGTATTACATATGTGTCCATTTTTCCCCCCGCCCAAGACAGTCCCCTAGCCTCCCCTATCCCCCAGTG
>NW_006293318.1:375111-375946 GCF_000327345.1 Myotis davidii
CCCCAGGTGAGCACTTTCGCCAATTCGGGGTGGGTGTTATTAGTTTCAGCTGCTCACTCCATTTGCTCCGGGACACCACCTGGGATGCGTCTGCCTATATTGCCGCCATCTTCTTTCTCCCCATTTTTAATTTTTTGAAGAAACGCCTTACTGTTTCCATAGTGGCTGTACCAGTCTGCATTCCCACCAGCAGTTGTTAGGGTTCCCTTTACTCCACATCCTTGTCAGCACTTGTTGTTTGTTGATTTGTTGATCGTAGCCATTCTGGCAGATGTGGGGTGATATACCTCATTGTCATTTTAATTTACATCTCTCTGATGATAAGTGAAGTTGAACATTTTAGGTGATTTTTTTGTATGCTCTTACCTTGCTTCAGATGGCCCTGTAAGCTCTTTACTCTGGAACAAACTACCCTTTTTTTCAGGAAAGGAAACAGCTACAGTTTTACTTGACACTCCTATGCATTGCATTGTTTCAGAGTTTTTAAAGTTCATGATTTTATAAAAGCTAATTACATACTAAATATTATTCTGTTATCTTTTTTTACAACATATAATGAAATAGTTAACATTAATGTACATTTTAGAGAGTGTTCACTTTCATTTCGGGTTTTTCCCTCCATTCATTTTTAGGTTATTATAAAAAGCAACTCACAATCTTCTAAAAGATTATAATAAACATCTAAGTCATGAATTCATTTCCACTAAACTCTGACTCTTAGAGACTTGTGGAAGAGAATTGCAGTCAATGAACTACAATATTAATGATCATTAACATAAATATCACCTAGGAAGTTAATCAATATTAATCAATAACCTATGTGATACTAGCAAGA
>NW_006293318.1:375965-390722 GCF_000327345.1 Myotis davidii
ATACAGGCATGTAACACTGGAGAAAGTAAATTATTATGTAGGAGAACGTAAAAACTAAAAAAAGTAGAGATGTCTTTCATCTGTGCAAGTGATAAACACAGCAACTTTTAAAGTTATTTATTTTCCACTGATAAATAGGGTCTGATATTTTACATTTATAAAAGGGAAAGATCTTTATCTTCCTAATGCCAAGGAATATGAGCATAGTAATTTGTGCCAGGGTTGTAGAAAGAGTAATGCCAGAAGCTTAAGGATAATATTTCTTCTTTCTGTGGCAACAGAAAGTTGGCAAATTATTCATTATTTTTCCTTATGAAGAAATAATGATGATAATAAGAGAAAAACACTGCATGCAAGGGCTATGATACATGCTTTCTGTATATTATCTCATCTCATCTCATCTTCCCAAAGTACATGACAGGGTTACTGTGGCTAGGAAATAGGTTTGAAGAGATTGATGACACTAGACATAAGAAATAGAACAGGGTACCTGGCTCAGTCACTAAGGCTTTCTAGAGTCTGAAATGTTAACTCTAAAGAGGGGTGTTTGAGAGGAGACAACTTTGACACCTCTTTCTCCCTTCCTACCTTTGCATTTCTGGTTTCCCCTTTCCTACAAGGAAATCTTTTCTATTTGTGAAATAACTGCAAGTTTCTGTTGTAATCTAAAAGTTGTTAGCAGATAAAGCTGTGGTACACAGATTTCACAGCACAAATCTATATGTGCATTAGTTTCCCCTATAAAATATTTAGCAATAAAGCTGATTATAATATTCAATGAAGTCGGGCTAGTTAATAACGTGTTAAGGGCATTTTCCATTGGCCAACACTCATCTGAACTCATCGCATGGCTTCCTATGTTTAGTATAGAGCTCCTCCTTTTATTTGAAACATGTGGGTCCTTAGACAGAGTCACACTGAGTTTTGGAGACCATGTGAGAGCTTAGGAGCAGAATCCTCAAGATGATTTTTAGTTGTTCAATAAATACCATTCTTGTAATTCAAGCATTCTGTTAAATTCTTAGAATGCTTAGGTAAGCGGGGGTGACTCCTTTGGCATTAGTTGAATAGAAATGTGCCTGTGTCCATTTTAGGAGAGAGAATGTCTGTTTGGGCCCCGTTGGCAAGGTCAAGGATGAGGTAGATGTTTTCTGCCGTGATCCCACTGTCATTTGTTCAGGTTTGTGAAGACCCGGGAGTGACATGTACAGTGGAGTATAACATATCCTACTGACAGTCGGTTATTTCATGATTCTTTGCATGAATAACGCAACTTGAATATAAGGAATAAAAACATTTGGACAAAATAGATACTACGTCCTTTTAGTTTAAGTTTTACTGTCATTTACATGGGCATATATTGCTAAAAATAAAAACTAAAATGCTCTTTTTGATGGATATTAAATTCTACAGCAGTCTTCTTATCTACACAGTAGTTGCTGCCAAAATTATGGGTCTAGCAAAGAATGCAAATTGGATCATTAACATTGGAAATAAAAATGAAGAAATTGATTGGAATGAATTATGTTAGATTTAATGAAAGCTTGGCAAAAAGTGAATTCCAGTTACTAATATAAATGACCTAGCAAAAATGAGCAAGTGACTTTTTAAAAAACAAGTAGAAAATATAGAAGAAATAAAGAATATAGAACAAGCTTGAAAAGTAAAATTAAATGAAAGAAAATATAAGGTGAAATAAAATTAGCAAGAATGTGTACAGGCATGGATAACACTGGATTTCTTTGTGCTTCTCTTAGAACTATAGAACATAAATTATTTTATTTGCTATTTAATATTTTTAACTATTGGTATAATATTTTTTAGTTCTTTTTCCTATGTGATTTTACATTCATTATTCCACTTGATCTTTACAAGTGTAGTAGGTAATATTTTTAATACCCATCCTATATAATAAAAGCCCAGCGACCAAGCTGCAGAAAGACCAAAACAACTGGTCGACCAGTTGTATGACACACACTGACCACCAGAGGGCAGATGCTCAATGCAGGAGTTGCCCCCTGGTGGTCAGTGCGCTCCCACAGGGGGAGCGTGGATTGGCTGACCAGGATGAGCAGCTGCTCCCGGAGTGGCCGATCCTGTAGGCCATGCCCCCTACCAGTGCCTGAATCTTGTGCATGGGCGTCTAGTTTTATATATTACTAAATTACTGAACATTACAATTGCTATGAAAAACAATAGGATTGTATAAGACTCTTAGAAGAAAACAGTGCATTGAGTTCCTTGACATCATCCATCAATGGATGAATGGATAATGAAGATGTGGCACACACACACACACACACACACACTGGAAAATATACTACTCAGCCAAAAAGACTGATATCTTGCCATTTGAGACCAGGTGGAATAAAAATAAAATAAACTAAGTGAACAACCAAAACAGAACTCATAGACATAGACAACTGTGGTTGGTAATTGCCAGAGCAGAGGGGAGTTGGGGCTGGGTGAAATGGGTGAAGAGGATGAAGAGGTGCAAACTTCCAGATATATATAAGTCATGGGGATATAATGTACAGCATGGTGACTATAGTCAATAATATTATTTTTCAAATTTGAAGGTTGTTAAGAGAGTAAACCATCAAAGTTCTTATCATAAGAAAAATTTGGGGGATTAACTTTGTGTGGTAATGGTGGCTAAACTTATTGTGTTGATTGCTTTGTAGTGTATTAAAATGTAAGATCATTATGTTATCTATTTGAAGTTAATATAATGTTGTGAGTTAATTATACTTTAATAAAAAAGTAGGTTTTTGCCCTGTCCAGTTTGGCTCAATGGATAGAGCATTGGCCTGTGGACTGAAGGGTCTGGGTTCAATTCGGGTCAAGGCATGTATCTCAGGTTTAGGCTTCTCCCCGGCCCGGGCCCTTTTCAGGCTAGTGAAGGATGCAACCAATCAATGTGTTTCTCTCACATCAACATTTCTCTCTGTCTTTCCCTCTCTCTTCCGCTCTCTAAAAATCAATGGAAAAATATTGTGGGGTGAGGATAAAAAAATAGATACAACAAAACTTTTGTTTTACTAAAAAAGTAGGTTTTAACCAAGAGGAATAAACTAGTAGAAAGAGTATGTATGCATTTATATTTCCCTTGATTATATATGCTTCCATGCTTTTTGTTTCATTACTTTTTTCTTATCTGGATATTAAAGTGCAGAGAATAGTTCCAATCAAGAGAGAATGAGAATGTTTTATGTACAATTATTCCTAAAAACACCAAAATATCAGAAATAAAACATTGGGAATTATAGGTGGTGGCACCATAACATGGCTAGATTATAGTGGGAACACTATTCTTAGAGGGACCAAAAGTTTAATCCTAGTGCTGTCTTTTATCAACTCTGTAAGACTGGAAATGTTACTTACCCTCTCAGCGTCTTTCCACTTGTAGCTCTGTGGACGGGTGAGAAGTTCTTGGTCAAAAGCTATGCTCATGCTGACTGGATTCTCTTGCTAAAAATGGCCTTTGTCTTTCAGGGAGGATCAGCTGGCTGTGTATCATTTTGGGGGTGAGAAGTCTCAGTAATTAAAATGATACCCAAACAAATTTAGAATTAAAAGTACTATTTAGTTTAAAAGAAAAAGCACACATTGGGCAATGCAAGGAATTTTCACTGTGATCATCATCATAATGAGCAGCAACAGCTCATTATTAGACTTTGTTGTAGACCAGCCGTGGGCAAACTACGGCCCGTGGGCTGGATCCGGCCCGTTTGAAATGAATAAAACTTAAAAAAAAAAAAGACCGTACCCTTTTATGTAATAATGATGTTTACTTTGAATTTATATTAGTTCACACAAACACTCCATCCATGCTTTTGTTCCGGCCCTCCGGTCCAGTTTAAGAACCCATTGTGGCCCTTGAGTCAAAAAGTTTGCCCACCCCTGTTGTAGACCAACATAAATGCTCTTACAATTAATTTGTAAAATAAATGCACTTAAAAAAATCGTTTTTATACAAATTGGCTATTGCCCAGAAATAACATCAAATTGAAGAGTATTTTTAAATATGGTTCTGAAGCCATTATGTGGAATATTTGGAAATGTTTGTTGGAGATTGACCAACAAATCACTAAAGAATTTTAGAGATAATTACCTTTATTAAATACCTATTTTGTTTTCTGGAATGTGCTGTATGTTCATTTAGTTTGCAGATGGCGTTAATTTGTGATGGTTTAAATAAAAAGAACTAGATGTTCAATTATACAAACAAGTAAGAAGCAATATATCTGTAGGAAATATATGGATTTTCCATAAAAATAACTATGGTCTGGCAATTGTAAGATTCTAAATATAAAATATATCAACCTACTTATAGAATATTTAATGTGTGTTTATGATATTTTGGGTTATTAGGAAGATATTACTGATTATTATTAAGCTGGGCTTTGACTGTCAAAGCATTGGATTAGGAAAAAAGGTATAGACATTGATTTTGGAGTCTGTGAAGATAAATGCGTTTGAAATTATCAAAGCTCATTGCTTGTTGTGATGTATCATGCATATAGATTATTCAGAAATCATAGTGAAAGTGAATCAAAATAAGGAACTCTATTTCCTCTTCTGTTAAATTTATGTCTTAAGTGTGACAATAACGAACTACATAACATTAATGCAAAAGCAGACAGTTTTAATCATTAACATCTTATTAACTTAAAAAATAAAACAAGACAAGTAAGTCCTACACAATAGCAACAGATTTAAAATTTCAAATAGTCCTCATATCTGATGGCTCTCGCAGGCTGCTTTGATATTTGTCAGCTGATATTCTGCTATCTTGTCTTTAAAGCATAGAATATGTAATTTATTTTATTTTTTAAATATTTTGTCTTTCTAAAAATATACTTCATACCAAATATGCAATTTGATTGAAATACTCAATTTTGGAAATGTAGTGAAATATATAGCTATATATGCCTGCTTTTTAATACTCATTAATAGTATATTTTGTTACATTTTATCAGCTGAGGTCATAGCAACAAGAATTATTCAGATAAGTTTTGGAAATCCTGAAGATGATTCTATCCTTTAAAATTTCATCTGAACACTGTCTCCATGTTAATAAAAATTTGAAATTGCTATTTTGTGAATGGACTTTGAATTTAAGATCTTGTAAGATATCCTTTTTTAAAAAATAGGTTTTTATTGCTTTTGGGGAGAGAGAGAGAGAGAGAGAGAGAGAGAAACGTCAACTGGCTGCCTCCTATATGCCCCTTACTGGTGATAGAGCCTGAAACTCGGGCATGTGCCCTGACTAGGAATCCAACAGTGACCTCTTAGTGCATGGGTCAACGTGCAATCACTGAACAGCACCAGCCAGGCCTGTGAGATATTCTTAAAAAATAATGTAATGTTTAGAAATGTTTTGTGTATTTCTTCATATAAAAATACAAATGTTTGAAGACTTATCTTATTTCTGGACAGGCCAAATTTTCTGCAATTCTTGTCTTTGTTTCAAAATGACCTCAATTTCACATTATAAGAACCTGCTATCTTACAGAAAATAATAGGAACATATATTAATGAGATAAGAATGATCTCACTGATTCAAGAAAATGATATTTTTCTTTCTCTAATACCTGCTACAAAATCTTACTTTTAAAATAGTAGATGTTAAAAAACTGTGTAATATAGTTGGCCCTCTGTATCTGTGGGTTTCTCATCTGTGGATTCAATCAATCTGAGATAAAAAATTATCAGAAAGAAAGTTACATTGTTGCTGATGTGCACTATGTAGTTAGGCCCATGATGGTTGTATCTGTTCTGAACATGCATAGACTTTTTCTTTTGTCATTATTTCCTGAACAATCTCTCTCTCTCTCTCTCTCTCTCTACGCCATCACACTGTAACGACCGGCCAGCAGGAGGCTGCATGCTTGGCAGGTACGCACGGGTGGGCGGAGACTTGATCTGCATCCACATGGGCGCCGGCTGAGACTTGACCAAGAGGTGCATCAGGGGAGTCCCGTGGCACAGGACGTGGGGCGGGACTCCCGGACTCGGGGGCATCCTGCCGCGTGAGTGGGGTCCCGGGTCTCACGCTGAGTCACTAGTACAGTATAACAACAACTTGTATACCATTTACATTGTATGAGGTATTATAAGTCATCTAGAAATGGTTTAGTGTACGTGGGAGGATGTGTGTGGCCTATATGAAAATACTAGTATAGTCATGTGCCACATAAGGACAGTTGGGCCAATAATGGATCACTCCATATATGATGGTGATCCCATAACATTATTATGGAGTTGAATTCCCTGTAAGAAGTGGAAGGAGATGTAGTTCAGGAGGAATATATTTCCTCTGTTGGGAGCAGTAGCTGGGGCTTGGTAAGACATCCCCTCTTACTAGGAGCACCTTAATTTTTAATGCACATATTACATCCCGATCTGTCAGACACTTACCTGTTTCAGCACCTAGGAGGCTGTTCCCACAGAGCCGCATATTCAGAGGGCGCTTCAGTAAAAGCTCTCTGTGGGAGTGTGGAGCTCGATGTAAAGCATAGATAAGTTTTATTTACTCCATCAATTTAATACCAGGAGAGCCCTTTGTGCCAGATAGGGTTAATGGAACGAAAAAGAAATTCCCGAAGTAAAAATATTGAGTCCTTCCCGGACCGGTTTGCCTCAGTGGATAGAGCGTCCGCCTGCGGACTGAAGGGTCCAGGTTCGATTCCGGTCAAGGGCATATACCTAGTTGCGGGCACATCCCCAGTAGGGGTTGTGCAGGAGGCAGATGATCAATGGTTCTCTCTCATTGGTATTTCTAACTCTCTATCCCTCTCCCTTCCTCTCTGTAAAAAATCAATAAAATGTATTTTAAAAAAATATTGAGACCTCCGTTGGCCAGGTGGCTCAGTCAGTTTGAGGGTCATCCCATACACCAAAAAGTTGATTTCAGGTCAGGTCACATACCTAGGTTGCATGTTTGACCCACTGGTCAGGGCTAATATAGAAGGCAACCAACCGATCTCCTCTCTCTCTCTCTCTCTCTCTCTCTCTCTCTCTCTCTCTCTCTCTCTCTCTCTCTCTCTCTCTCTCTCTCTCTCTCTCTCTCTCTCTCTCTCTCTCTCTCTCTCTCTCTCTCTCTCTCTCTCTCTCTCTCTCTCTCTCTCTCTCTCTCTCTCTCTCTATATATATATATATATATATATAGAGAGAGAGAGAGAGAGAGAGACCTGAGTTCTACACCCTCTCCATGTCAAGCACAGCTTTTTTACTGAATACAAGTTTCTTAGTCTGACCTCTGCTGCTCTGGCATGCAGTAGCCAAAGCCACATTGCCATGTCAGTTCATGTTCCTTTATCTTTCCATTTCGATTTCTTATTCTTACTGATCTCAGACCACCTGTCATTGCGTCCTGGCAGTCACTCTTTTGGTGATCTACATTCTCCTTGCCCAGCCAGTTCCTCCTCAGTGTTTCCAGCCAATCAAGTCCGCATCCCTGTTCATGGAACAGCATTGAGTGCTTTGCTGTTCTCTTTGTGACCCCGCCAAAGGAAGCGGGTTTGTGGGATAGTGTTTACAAAGTCTACAGTTATTAGCTTTTCTTTTGTCATTTTTTCCTAAACAATACCCTATAACAACAGAGAGCGAGAAAAAACAGAAATATCGATATGAGAGATACACATTGATTGGTTGCCTCCTGCATGCACCCTGACCAGGGCCCAGTCCAGAGAGGATCCTGCAGCCAAGATACATGCTCCTGACCCTTAGGTCTGCAGCCTGACATTCTATCCACCGAGCCATACCAGCTAGGGCTATCCTGTATTTTTAAAGTACCTTTTCTTTATTTAGATGCACAAATACTTACCATTCTGTTAAATCCTACAATATGTTGTACAGAAACATGCTGTATATATAGGTTTGCAGACTAGGAGCGATAGGCTGTGCCATACAGCCTGGGTGTGTTATAGGCTGTACCATCTAGGTTTGTGTAAGTGCTCTCTATGATGTTCACACAATGACAAAATCATCTAACTGCATTTCTCAGAACTTATGCTCATTGCTGAGCAAAGCATGACTGTACTATACCATTTTATATCAGGGACATGAGCATCTGTGGTATTTGTAGGGGGACCTGGATACTAACACTTAATATATTCTTGCAAAAAATACTAAATATTACTGTTCATGTTGATGGTAATGTTCATGCTGATGATAACAAGGCCATCTCAAGTCTTTTTCACATCCAAGTGGTACTCTGGTGCTGCTTTTATGTTGAATTTTAGAACTCTACCAATGATAAGAAAAAAAATTGGTGGCCATATTTAGAGCCAGCAATGTGGTATTTGTCAGCATGAATGTGTGTGTGTGTATACATGTATGCCATATATACACCTCTGTGCCTCTGCAGGTGTGTTTATTTATATAGATATTTTTCTATAATATGCAATCATTTTAAGTATATTCCTATTTATGGTTTAACACTAAGGAGATTATATTATAATATGAAATAGAAAACAAATAAAACAAAACAATATGTTTATGGGCATTGTTACCATGCTTTCACATGTTTATGCCTACCCAATATTAACTCATAACTGAGCCCATTGGTAATTTTTTGAAAATTTGAAAAAATATTGTTGGTAAAATTTGTCCTATTCCAGGGAAATATATCTGTATAAAATTATTGATTAGTTTAGGGTAAAATGTAATATTTCTACTGCACAAGGACATAACTTACAGGAGACTTGATAAACAGACTACAAACCAGGAGAGTTTGAATTTTATTTTCTTATTGTCCCATGTAATTATGTTTTGGATGAAAGTGACCACCAAAAAACGCCCACAAGAAAACCAAAATATATTTTATTTTGCCTTCATCTGAAAAATTGTAGAACTATTGTAGCCTCTTGGATCTGGCTCAGATATTTCTTGCTCAGATTTGGACGGAAGAGAAAATAAATTGTCTCTGGTAGCAGCACAGATAATTGGCCAGATGGACTTCCATCTCCACACCTGGATCGCCACAGTGTGTGCCTAGAACAATCAGAATGCATGGCTGATGACATTTGTGCAGTTTGAAGTTATAATTACATGTAGGAGATTCTTGGGATGATTTATTTTACTCTGAGCAACAGCTGCTAGAACTTCAACTCTGCTTAACATAAATTATCTAGAAATACCTTAGAAATCAAAGAAATAAAAGTAAATGAACCCTTCTGACAAAGAAATGAAATCTTACAGACATTTATTATCCTCTTTTTGTTCTAAGCACACCAAAAGTAATGTAGGTAATGAAATATACTCAAATCAGGATAACTCCTATTTAAAAAGTAAAAAAAAAATCAAAATTAAAAAAATGTATGCATGCAGAAGAAAATAATATATAATATAATGAGTATCTTTTTTGTTTATTTACTCAATTTTTAATTCCCTTTTAAAAAAAATTCTTTATTGTTTAAAGTATTACATATGTCCCTTTTCCCCCTTATTGTCCTCTCCCAGCCTGCCCCTGCCCCACAACTTTCACTCCACCCCCTATTATGTGTGTCCATTGGTTATGCTTATATGCATACAACTTCTTTGGTTGAACTCCTATCCCCTTAAACCACCCCCCCAACCCCAACAACAACAACAACAACAACTGCCCCCTGCCTTCCCTCTGAGGTTTGACGGTCTGTTTGATGATTCTGTGTCTTTGGGTCTGTCTTTGTTCATCAGTTTATATTGTTCATTATATTCCACAAATGAGTGAGATCATGTGATTCTGAGCCTTCTCTGATTGGCTTATTTCGCTTGGCCTCTTGGTGAGAGGGTAATTCCTGGTGACGACTTACTGGAAACCAACCAGTCCCATCCCTCCACACTACATGAAGGGGCATTTGAGACAAACTCAGCCAGCTGCACTGTCTCAGGCCTCTGAGTCTTCATCTGGTGACATGAAGAAGAGAGAAACTACTCAGTAGTGGTGGTGGAGGCATGAGTTCGGAGTGGACTGCACCTGCTTTGAAATTGCTGCTGTGGTTTCTCCTTCCTATCTTTCAGAGGTACCTTGGCAAAGAACTTTTGCTCAGCTAATTCTCAAGCCTCCAGCCAATTCCACCAGCTGAGCTATGGCTCTAACACACTTCCAACAAATCCCTTTTTTTCTAAAATTAGCTAGATTCCATTTCTGCTGTTTGGAACTAATTACACTAATTGGCGATGTTTTAAACGTATCAGTTAATTGACATTAAGTTGAATTTTCCTCTGTTATTTCCCTGGGATGATATATGTAAACACCTGATTTTCCCAAGAATCTCTGCAACAATTGATAAATTATCTGTTTAATTTTTCATCTGTTTACCTGAATGTATGTATCAACTTTAAACTTCATTTTTTTAAATCATGGTAAAAACACATAACATGAAATCTATCCCGTTAACAAATTTCTAAATGTACACTTCAGTATTGTTAAGGATATGCACATTGTTTACAGTCGATCTCTAGGACTTTTTTATTTTGCATGACTGAAACTCTATACAGATTGCACTGCCCTGACTGGTTTGGCTCAGTGGATAGAGCGTCGGCCTGCAGACTGAAGGGTCCCAGGTTCAATTCCAGTCAAGGGCATGTACCTTGGTTGCAGGCACATCCCCGGTGGGAGGTGTGCAGGAGGCAGCTGATCAATGTTTCTCGCTCATTGATGTTTCTAGCTCTCTATCCCTCTCCCTTCCTTTCTGTGAAAAAATCAATAAAATATATTAAAAAAAAGATTGCACAGCAAATCTTCATTTCTCCCTCCCCTCAGCCCTTGGTTCTATCTTCCGCTTCCATGAGTTTGGCTATTTTAGATCCTTATATAAGGGAACTCATGCGGTATTTGTCCTTCAGTGACTAGGTTATTTCACTTAGTTTGGATCTCAATGTTTATCCATGTAGCATATGACAGGATTTCCTTCTTATTTAAGGTTGAATAGTATTTCATTGTTTATGTATGTATATATCTATATTTGCATATGTATCTATCTATGTCTCTATATCCTATCTCTGTCTGTATCTCCATCCATATCTATATCTATATCTATATCTATATCTATCTATATCATCATCTATTATCTACATCTCTTTCTATCTCTATCTCTCACATTTTTCTTTACCATTCATCCATTGATGGATGGACTTTTAAGTTGTCTTTACCTCATGGCTGTGTACAGTGCTGCAATGAACATGGGAGTGCAAACATTTCTTTGAGATAGTGTTCAATTACACTGGATACATATCCAGAAGTGGGATTTCTGAATGATATGGTAATTCTGTTTTTAAATTTTTGAGGAAACTACGTTGTTTTCTGTAGTGGCTGTACTGTTTACATTCCCATCAATAGTACAAAGGGCTCTAATTTCTCCACATCCTCAATAACACTTATTTTCTGTTTTTTAATTTATTTTTTATGATGGTCATACTGGCAAGTTCAGGTAGTACCTCATTGTGGCTTTGATTTGTATTTCCCTGTATATTAATAATGCTGAGCATCTTTTATTATATCTGTTGGCTATTTGTGTGTCTTTGGAAAAATGTCTATTTAAATCTTTGCCTATTTTAAAAGTATATATATTTTTATCAATTTCAGAGAGGGAGGGAGAGAGAGATAGAAACATCAGTGGTGAGAGAGCATCATCTATCCACTGCCTCCTGCATGTCCACCACTGGGGATTGGGCCCACAACCTGGGCATGCCCCCAGATTGGAAATAGAACCGTGACTTC
This sequence comes from Myotis davidii, assembly GCF_000327345.1. Taxonomy (NCBI): domain Eukaryota; kingdom Metazoa; phylum Chordata; class Mammalia; order Chiroptera; family Vespertilionidae; genus Myotis; species Myotis davidii. The sequence goes on from NW_006293318.1 coordinate 387,676, forward strand.
CTGGTTCATAGGTCGACACTACTAAGCCACACCAGCTGGGCCTTTGCACATTTTTTAATCAACTTATATTAGTGTTATTGAGTTCTTTGAGTTCCTTATGTATTTTGAATATTAACCCTTTGTAAGATATATGTTTGCAAATATATTCTGTAGGTTGCTTTTATCACTTTGTTCATCATTTTTCTTGTTACACAAAAGCTTTTTAGTTTAATGTTGTTGTACTTTTCTATTTTTGCTTCCCTCCCCCCCACCCTCCGACTTTTGGTGTCATAATAAGAAAATTATTCCCAACGCTAATGTTGTAAATCTTTTTCCTTATATTTTTTTCAAGGAGTTCTATGGTTTCAGGTCTTTAATCCATTTTGAGTTGATTGTTGTGTATGGTATAAATGTAAGATAAGGGTTCTATTTCATTATTTAGTGTGCGGATATTTTGTTTTCCCAAAGCATTTATTGAATAGTATCCTTTCGCCATTTCATAGTCATGGCTATGTTGTTCAAGATCATTTCCCCATATATATGTGGACTTATTTCTGGCTCACTATTATTTTCAATTAATCTACATGTTTGTTTTCATGCCAATACCATACTGTTTTCATGACTGTATTTAAGTAGCATGTTTTGAAGTAGGAAATGTGAGACCTCCATCTTTGTTTTGTGTTTTTTTTTTTTTTTGGTTTTGTTTTCAAGATTGTAATTGTTATTTAGGGTATTTTGTGGTTCTATATGAATGTTAGAATTATTTTTTTTCTATTTCTAAATAAATTTCCAAGGGGAATTTGATAGGGAATTTACTGACTGTGTAGGGTTTTGGGGGTAATGTGGACATTTTAATGATACTATGTCTTCCACTTTACAAACACTTTTTTTTTCACTTACTTTTGTCTTCTTCAATTTCTTTGAGCAATATATTGTAGTTTTCAGTATACAGTTATTTTCCCTTGTTATTCTTTGTTCCTAAGTATTTAATTTTTGATGCAATTGTGTTTTTTCTACCTTTATTGAGGTCTACTTGACAATGAAATGTGATGTTCTGATATATAGATGCATTATAAAATGGTTCCCAAAATTAAATGACCATATCTATAACCTCACATAATAATGGTGGGGTTGTCTTTGTGTGTGTGTGTGTGTGTGTGTGTGTGTGTATTTTTTCTGTTGGCTTAAAATCAATCTTTTTGTGTGAATTTTGAGTATACAACACAGTATTATTAGCTATATTCACCATGCTGTACTTTAGAACATGTTCATCCCACATAAGTGAATATTTGTACACTTTCACCAACCATCTCTCCATTTTTTCTGCCCCTCGAACCCTGGCAGTGATTATTCTACTTCCTTCTTTTATGAGTTCTATTTACTTAGATTCCACATATAAGTAAGACCTGGCTTATTTTACTTAGCATAATGTTCTCTAGGTTTATTCATATTGTTGCAAATGGCAGGGTTTCCTTCTTTTTTTTAAGGCTAATATGACATTAACTATGCATGTGTAGATGTGCTTCGTTGTGTATAAGACTCTAATTTTTAGTTTTAGTTCTAATATTCTCACCAAGCTATAATCAGGATGTGGGCTGGGGTTAAAGTCATCTTAAGGCTCTGCTGGGGTAGGATTAGTTTCGTGTGGTTGTCACCTGGATTCAGTTTTCAAGGGCTATTGGACTCTCTGGCTGTTTGCTGGAGGCTGCCTTCAGCTCCTTGTCTTGGGAGCTTCTCCATCAGGCTATTCACACTGTAGCAACTGGTTTCCTCAATGTGAACAAGTGAGAGAGCAGAGGAATGTACAAGCAAGATGGAAATCATAATATTTAGCAACCTAATCCCAGAAGGGACATCTCAACATTTTGCCATATTGTATTTGTTAGAAACAAGTTACCACGTCAAATCCATACTCAGAAGATCATACGATAGTGGAATCCGATGTGGGGATTATGATGGCCATTTTGATTGAAGTTGCATACCACGAAGGAGCCTAGTTAATTTGGATTATCTAATCAATCCAAACGAAAAGTATATGACAGAAAGTTTGTATGAACTTTGATAAATTGCTTATATACCCGGAGGCTAGGAATGTTCCTTTACAAAGTGGAGGTAATGATTTCTATCTCAGAGGATGTCTGATAAATGTGAGGAAGCTTTTAATGTATAAAGTACTATACAAATAGCTGTGGCTATTACTACTGTACTATGTACTCACCTTGGTTTTATGGTTGAGTAGAATATTTGAATGACTGTCTCACATGCATCATTTGAAAAATTAATATGTGTCAAATGTGGAAGAGTGAAATCAAAATATTTAACTGGAACATTTTTAAAAATGGGAAAAATATTCTATTTAGTCAATAGCTGTATAGGAAAGCATGGGCTGAGTTTGTGAATCTGCGACTAGCTCTTTTTAACTAGAGTGTGTGGTGGGTAAAGGGCAATGATGGGAAACAAGGTCACAAATGTAGTTTGGGCCCAGAATATCCGGCCAGGTGGACTGGACTTTGTTCAGTGAAGGTGGGGAACTTTTAAAAACAAATTATTTATTGTTGACACTATTACAGATGTCCTCAATCCTCCCCCTTTACCCACCTCCCCCCAGCCCTCTCCCCACCCTTTCCTTTATACAGCCACATAGAATTCCATTGTGTAAATGTACCACAGCTTTTTTTTTTTTTAATCCACTCCTCTCTTGATGGCACTTGGGCAGTTTCCAGATCTTGGCTTTTGTAAATAACACTGCTAGAACTTTTAAAGATGTCTTAGCAAAGGAATAGCTGTGTAATTTAGGCAGATGTGTTACATTTATTGCATTAATAAAAAAATCAAACGTATTCATAGATATTTCAAGTGTTGTGTACAGTTTCCATTTTTGGAAGAGTTTTATTTTCACATAGTACTCTTTGAGACTTCAGTAGAATAGGACTGTGTATGGGAAACATTATCAAATAATCCATATTGAGCTTGATAGGCAAACTACAGAAATAGAAGTGGGGGCTATATTGAAAAAAAAGAGAAATATCACTGAATGTTAAATAATATCATACCTACTGAGAATATAT
>NW_006293318.1:391218-391777 GCF_000327345.1 Myotis davidii
CTGAAAATAACAAGTTGAAGTTACAAGACAACATCCTGGAAAGGATTTAAACCATTGGTATTGAGCACTTTTCCAGAGTGCTGATTTATCTAGGCTTGGTATGTATTTCCTTGGACTGGGCAAGAGCTGGGCAACCAGATAGAGTAATTATTATAGTGCAATGAAAAGGTTGAAGTTGTCAGGATAGTTCCATCATTACATATATATGTCATCTATATGTTCTCTCATTTATTCACAAAATAACATTTTTTTTTTTTAGTTTCTACAAATGATATGCAGTGCAGTAAATTTGAGTTTTAGATGTTTTTAGGACAAAAAGCATGATGTGGGTATCACCCTAGCCTAGCTGGATGGCTCAGTTGGTTGGAGCATCCTCCCATACACAAGTGGGTTAAGGGTTCAATTCCCAGTCAGGGGCACACCTAGCAGGCAACCAATCAATGTTTCTCTCTCTCTCACATTTCTCTCTATTTTTCCCTCTCTTCCACTTTTTCTAAAAATCAATGGAAACATATCCTTGGGTGAGGATTAACCGAAAAAATGTTTGTGTTCAAAAACA
>NW_006293318.1:391890-398189 GCF_000327345.1 Myotis davidii
GAGTGCAGAGAACCCCAAACAAAAGGAATCCAAAGAGGACAACACCAAGACACATCATAATTAAAATGCCAAGAGCAAAAGACAAAGAGAGAATCTTAAAAGCAGCAAGAGAAAGAAACTCAGTTACCTACAAGGGAATACCCATACGACTATCAGCTGATTTCTCAACAGAAACTTTGCAGGCCAGAAGGGAATGGCAAGAAATTTTCAAAGTGATGAATACCAAGAACCTACAACCAAGATTACTTTATACAGCAAAGCTATCATTCAGAATTGAAGGTCATATAAAGAGCTTCACAGATTAGAAAAAGCTAAAGGAGTTCATCAGCACCAATCCAGCATTATATGAAATGCTGAAAGGTGTTCTTTAAGAAGAGGAAGAAGAAAAAGGAACTCTTACCATTTGCCACAACATGGATGGAACTGGAGAGCAGATAAATACCACATGATCTCACTCATTTGTGGAATATAAGGAACAACATAAACTGATGAACAAGGGCTGATCCAGAGACGGAGAGGCATTGATTGGACTGTTGGGCTTTGGAGGGAGGGTAGGAGAGGGTGGGGGTAAGGGGGGAAGATCAAACAAAGGACTTGTATGCAAGCTTATAGGCCTAACCAATGGACACGAACAACAGGGGGATGAGGGCATGAATGGGGCGGGGGTTAGGGGGTAACGTGGGGATAAGGACACATATGTAATAACTTAATAAAAATTTAAAAAATAAATAAATAAAATAAAATGATTCTAACAACCAGGCAAATTTAGGACAAATTTAACATATCACAATAAGTCATTGTCATCGACTACATACTTAACTAGCTTGCAAACTTTCTGATGTGATTCACTAATGATTTAATCCAATCCATGCCTCGTCCTGACAACAAAACTCAGTGTACCAATGACATTCCAAAATAAATGATGTGTACCTTTCTAAAAAAAAAAAAAAAAAAAAAGAAAAAGAAACAGAAGAAGAAGAAGAAGAAGAAGAAGTTGAAACAGGGGGGCCAGCAACCTGTTTCACAGGCCACATCCTCCTAGCTCAGGAACTTGAGCTAAGTAGTTATTTCTTTCAAGTATTTGTTAGCTCTTAACTTTTATGCTTATATTTGATTATAGATGTCAGTGACATTTCATAGTTTCAGAAATCCTTGCCGCTTTGAGAAGGTAGATTCTAGTGAAAATTAGTCAGAAGATAACTTTAAAAAAAAATAGTTGTGGTATTATTAGTGCTGTGCTCCCTGAAATGTTACTGCTTTGTGAAAGTCCAGACTGAATGCAGTACCCTCCTTGTACCTAGTACATTCATGACCCCAGGGGTCTCACTGCTTGATAATTTTTCATTAGTTAAGACAGAGATTTGATAGTTCATTTGCAGGAGAGAACAAAGTTTTTGCTAGAAATGTCTGACCGAAGTGCCATACTCATCTGTAAGATTTGGGAAACATAGCCTCTGTACTTAAAAAAAGAGTCAGGTAAACATCACATAGTGAACAGCCATTAAATTATTAAAAAATAAGTTATTAAGAAAGAACTTTTGTGCAGGCTGAAAATAAAAAGATTTTTTTTTTATCTACACGATCAAGAGAGTTTTTTTGTTTGTTTGTTTGTTTGTTTTCCTGGTGCCACAAACTTTCCAGTGGTAGTTTTCTGTCCTCAGACTTATTGTTAAATACTGAAATACATTTTTAAATTGTACATTTGATCAGGTGGTTAGCTTTTTCTGTTTTTTTTTTTCTTTTGAGAACGTTTTGCATAAAAACCACCTGAAATTAAAAAAAAAAGTTGGACATTCATGTGATGATGGCAAAATCCAAGATAGATTTGTCCTTCTGTCCAAGTTTCCAACTTGGATTAATTGTGGATTTAGGTATGTTCCTTGGCTTGGGACAAGGGATGCCTCCTCAGAGAATACAGCGTTCATGAGCGGGGGTGGGGAGGAAGGGTGGTATATTGTGTGAGGGAGTATTGACAATAGACAGTTTTAAGACTTTTCACCAGATGAATTTTACTGTCTTCCATGAATATGCCCTTTATGGTTGCGGAGAAGTTGATTTTAAATAATAATATTAGTTGGAACACAAAGGATTTTACATAGCTTTATTTGGTACAGTATTGTGTGAGGGAGTATTGACAATAGACAGCTTTAAGACTTCACCAGACAAATTTTACTGTCTTCCATGAATATGCCCCTTATGGTTGCCGAGAAGTTGATTATAAATAATAATATTAGTTGGAACACAAAGGATTTTACATAGCTTTATTTGTTACAAAACTTTATTTGGACACATTCATGAAATAAGTAAGTCATAGTCATTAGCAATTACATTTTAAACTAGAGGCCCGGTACACAGATTCGTGCACCGGTAGGATACCTTGGCCTGGCCTGTGCCCTCTCGCAATCCAGAACCCCTCAGGGGATGTTGGACTGCCAGTTTCGTTCCGATTCCTGCAGGTCAGGCTGAGGAACCCCATTGGTGCACAAAATCCATGCACCGGTCCTCTAGTATGCATATGAGATCTTTGGTTAATCTCTTCCCGCCCTCCCCACCTTCCCTGTGAGATTCATCAGTCTGTTCCATGTTCCCAGGCCTGTGCGTTGAGTGTCTGCCCCCTGGTGGTCAGTGCATGTCATAGCTACTGGTTGAACAGTCGAACGGTCACTTAGGCTTTTATATATATAGATGAATGACTCAAACCATATTCTTGTCAAAGAAAACATTGGACTCCTCATTCATATTTTATGGCCTGGATGGGAAACTGTAGATATTAAACTATTAAGTAGAGAGCCTTACATTATTAATTTTATTGGCAATGAATCTTTTTCTTCTGACTGTCTACCTTTGATGATTTGATGAGGAAAGAGAGGGAGCTCTTTTCAAACCATATTCATTTAGCAGATGGGCCATTAAATGGACCCCATTATATATGAGACAGAGTAAGACTTTGTGTGGTTAATAAACATGACCCCTGAGAAATTCTGTCTGTTGTTTGGGTAAAAAACCTACTCATGTTGCAAAGGCAGCAAGATTGACAGTGATGGATTAGAATGTTTTTTGGAGTGTTCTTTAGCAACTAGAAGTTAATGCAGAGCTATTTCTGACAAATGTTTCACTATTGTTGCCAAGAAATAAACGTGTCAGTTACATGAGCCAGTAAGAAGGATATTGTTTCTTTGAAATTTTGCACTTTTTAAAATGTCGGACTAGGAATCAGGGACAGATTCTCCAGTCCTATTCATAACACCAAGTCCTCACATGACACAGTGTAAGTCATTTAAGTTCTCTTGCCATGTGCGTGCACGTTTCTGGTGATTATTTTAAACTAATAATAGTTTTCAAGGTGCTTTAATATACTAAGAAAAATATCTAAGAACAAGATTATTTATTAGTGATTATAATTCTCCTGCATTATGTTTAGCAAATTAAATAGTTGGGCAAATCAGAAATATTAAAGTAATATAACATCTCAATCTCCTCCTACCAATTTATTTTTCTACTTTAAAGAATGCTTTTACGTAAACTGAGGAACAAAATAGATCCAGAGACACAGAAGCATGGAACAGACTGTTGAATCTCGGAGGGCAGGTGCTGATGGATGGGAAGAGATCAACCAAAGAACTTGTATGCATATATGCATGACCCATGGGCACAGACAATAGTGTGGTGAAGGCCTGGGGCAGAGAGGGGGAAGGGGACCGCTAGAAGGGGTCGAGGAGGAAAAATGGGGGACATATGTGATACTTTCAACAATGAAGATTTTTTTTAAAAAAGAATGCTTTTATAGAAAAAGTGGCCAGGAGTGTGTCTTAATCAATGCAAGATGTTTACTGTGTACCTCTTTAGACCTTGGCAGTGTGCTGTGTCAAGGTTGATAGACTGGAAGTGGAGAAAGGTTGGTAGGAGGCTATTGACAGAGTCTATCTGTGAAATCATAAGGGCCTCAATGTCCCTAGATAACTTTCCCTGAGAAATTAAATCAGTAGGTTTGCTGAAAGTCCAGTGTGTGCAGGGCATTGGGCTGGTACTGGTTCTTCCCTCCTGGAGGAAGTCTTACAGAGGGAAGAACAGTACCGTGTTGGATCCCTAGAAGTTTTCCGCCGGAAGAAGCACTTAGGTAGAGCTGTGTTGTGTCTGCCCTCTACTTAAGAGGCTGAATCGAAATCTTTGGGGACACCAGTGCCTCAGAACAGACACTTGCAAGTCAGAAGTGGATGGAGGCAGTGGAGTCCAGGGAATCAGAACCGTAGTTCTTGAAAGAAATGAGCTGTAGTGAGGAGGTGCCTCAGGTGAGAATCTAAATGGGCCGAGTCTGGGGGCAGGACCATTCATGATCATTGAGAAGGTGGGGTAAGACCCAGGTGGAGGAGTGAGTTCAGGATTGAAGTTGTAATGGATGGAGGTGGGAAGGGCTCACTTTTCTATTCCTGCCAGCTGCATCAGGCAGGGCCCTACCGAGTTAAAGAAGCCGCACGCCTGGACTGACCACTGCTGTTGGTTAGTGCTCTCCTCTTTTCAAGTTCACTAGGTAATGAATTTCATGAGCTTTCGCTGCCTATTCCCACTTTTTGCTGAGCAAACCCGAAATTAGGGAATGAGGACATCTATAGCATTTTGTTATGGCAGCCAGAGCCGTAAGACTATAAGGAACTGTAAGGAAAGAAGATAGTCAAAATGTGGCAAAAAGAAATGCTATGATAGGAAAGAATTTGTCATTTATAAAGGATTACTGTTGCAAGGACATATGTCCCTTCCTGGACATCTTGGATCGCACTCTCATCACAAAGTTACTTAAGTGAGTAAGTCAGCATGCTCCAGAACCCTGGGCCCTAACTGATGTGTGGAGGCAGAGCTGCTCCATGCTGGCAGCACCGTGATATGAACACCTTACATCTCACTGAGGCGGCCTGCAGCTGGGAGGCGGCCTGCAGTTGGGAGGCAGCTTCTCTTGGTTTTTTGTTTGTTTCCTTCACTGTCTTTCATATGTGACACCTGCTTGCCCCTTAGCTTCAGGCTTTTTGAAACTTACAGGGAATCTAGCATCTTGGAATCCAGAGTTGAGTGTTAACTCCCTGGGTAACTTCAAAATATGTCACTCATAACTCTGTGAAAAAATATGGACAAGGCATTTCCTGTCCTGTATGCTTTCAATTTCCCTTTTCATATGGTTTCTTTTTTTTTTTCTTTCTAGAAACAGGTATGTTGCCTTGTCTTCATTTGTACCTATCCTTTAACCATTGATACTTTTTCTTGCCTTAATCTTGTTTCTGGCTAATTACAAACTCTGATAGCCATTTTGTTAACAAGATACGTATGTCCTTGCAACAGTAATCCTTTGTAAATGCAAATTATTTCCTATCATAGCATTTCTTTTTGCCACATTTTGACTATCTCCTTTCCCCACATTTCCTTATAGCTGTTGTCTTAGTCTTATGGCTCTGGCTGCCATAACAAAATACTATAGACTGGGTGGCTATAACATCAGTTTATTTTCTCACAGTTTTGGAGGCTAGATGAAGGTTCTGGTGGACTTGGTTTCTGATGAGAGCTCTCTTCCTGGCTCACGGATGCCTTCTCACTATGCCCTCAGGTGACCTTCCCTCAGCTTGTGCAGGGGACTAGGGGTGGATGGGTCAAGGGGAGTCAGCGAGAGAGAGAACCAGAGTGAGTGCCCTTTGGTTTCTCTTCTTATAAGGACACTACTCCCATCAGTGCCTTGGCCTCGCTCTAGTGATCTCATGTAACCTTAATTACTTCCTTGCTGTGAATATAGTCACATTGGGGATTAATATAGCCCATAGATCTGGGAATACAAATAAACACCCCATTCCCACTTGTAGGCACATCCCCTTCTCCCCGGAGATGCTTTGTCATTTTATTCCCATCTTCAACAGATGTATACACTATGTACAGACTTTGGAAACATAGGCAATGCCCCTGCCCTCAAGGAGATTTCATTCTAATAGGAAGGCAGTTAGTAAATAGCCAATATCATTTATATGTTGATAATGCTGTGTAAAACTAGGAAAAGTGATAGGGAGTAGCTGAGAAACTGAGCAGTGATTTAAGGGATGAATCTATCTTATATTGTCTGGACAGGGGGGTACTTTCTGTAGAGGATATATACACTGAGTGGCCAGATTATTATGACCACCTGATGTTTGTAGGCAAATTAGCTGTCATTTCACGCTGAAGTTGCTAGAGGGCCAGACCATTATAAATAGGGAAGCAGGTTATTTACCACGACAGGAGAAGTGATATTTTCTGAAGATATAAGTAAACAATGTGATTTAACAGCC
>NW_006293318.1:398794-403336 GCF_000327345.1 Myotis davidii
TCTAGCAACTAGGAACTTCAGTGCGAAATTATAGCTAATTTGCCTACTTATGTCAGGTGGTCATAATAATCTGGCCACTCAATATATATATATATTTCCTGAGAATTGAAGGATCTGTAGGAACCAGCCCTGTGAAGATCCCTAGGGTTAAATATTCAAAATAAAGATGTTATCAAATGTAATTGTCCTATAGTTTAAAATAATCTATACTAATAAAAGGGTAATTTGCTAATTAGACCATACATCTTCTGGACATCCTTCCATACAAAGTCATGGTGGTGGGGACCAAGGCAGAGGTGGTTAGGGGGGATCATGCCGGTAGGGGAGAGCAGTTGGGAGGATCAGGCTGGCAGACAGAGGTGATTGGGGCGATCACGCAGGCAGGGGTCCTGGATTGGAGAGGGTGCAGGCCGGGCTGAGGGAACCGCCCCCACTCCGCACCATGCATGAATTTCGTGCACCAGGCCTCCAGTCTACATATATAAAAGGCTAATATGCAAAGTGTTCCCTTGGGAGTTTTACCAGGAGACTGGAGGTTTGATTGCTCACTATGACATACACTGACCACCAGGGGGTGGTGTGGAATGAAGGAAAGTCCCGGCCGGCAACTGGAAGGCCCTGAATGGCCCTGATCAGCTCTGATTGCCAGCCAGGCCTCGGGACCCTACACCCGTGCGGATTTTGTGCACCAGGCCTCTAGTTGGATATACTCAAGGAACTGAAAGCAGACAGGATGCCTATTGCATATGGACTATCAGGGGCACAGATGTTGGAGAAGTAGCCATGAGTTATATCATACATGTTTCATCGGTTAAATAGCAAGGAATCTCAAGATTTCAAGTGGAGCATTATATGGTCTGTTTTAAAATAGGGATTTTAAGAGGAGGTAAGAATAGAAGCAAGGGCACAGGTGAAGGTAGTAATAAGAGGAGAAATGATGAAGGCATGGATTTGAGGAGTGTCAGTGGAAAGAAGTAATGACAACTTCCAATATCCACCTTTGAAATAAAATAAAAACATCAAATTGCCTAGTTCCATTATATGATTGATCTTTATAATTAAGTCTCTAAGAACATAGAACTATCATACACAGAGGGACTTTATATTTCTTCCTAATTGTACTTGCTGCTTGGATCCCATTCTTTATTCTTACAGACATGTCCCATCCTCTTTCCCGTTTTCATTTTGATTTTATCATAAGATACAGATTCCGCTTCCTCCCTTGTCCTTAGTTGTGACCGTCAGAAAACCCAGTATCACAGTCCACCTTCAAGGTGGATCTCAGCTGTGTGCCCAGTTCAGTGTCTGTCTGACTGCTCATGGCAGTCCTCTTCTTCAGGACTGGAATAGTGCCCCACACTGGGCAGCAATGCCTGGCCTTTTGAGACAACCTGGACCATTGTCTTCATACAAGCCACTTCTGCTAACTTCTTCTCTGTCCTGGAACATGTGAATCACCCCAAGTCCTGTATTTTTTCTTCTTTCTCACATTGTTCAAGCTGCAGTGAGATGACCATTACACCTTGAATAGACCATCTGAAAACTCAACAGAAGATTCTTATACTATAGAATCACTTGCAAAAGAAGGAGCACATGTGATTGTACTTGAACTTATTTAATACTAGTAGCCCGATGCATAAAGATTCGTGCAAGAACAGGCCTTCCTTCCCCTGGCTGCCAGCACCGCCTACACTCTAGCCAGAGTCACCTTTCAGCCTTCTCATGCTGCCCAGAGGCCCGGAGCAGCTGGGGCTGTGCGGAATGCCTGTGTTATCGCCATGGCGCCTGTGTATGCAAATTAACCCACCATCTTTGTTGGGTTATTTTGCATACTTACTCCTGATTGGCTGTTCGGTGTAGCAAAGGTACGGTCAATTTGCATCTTTCTGTTTTGTTAGTTTAGATGTTAAAATCAAGCTGTTTACATTTATGTATTTTTAAAAGAAGAAACATATTTTATACTCTTTTAAAAATGTATCTTTATTGTTGAAAGTATTACTGATGACCCACCCCTCCCCCCATTGACCATTGAATCCCCCTCTACCCCACCCTAGCCCCAACCCCAGCCCTTCACAGCAGTATTGTCTGTGTCCATGGGTTATGCATATATGCTTACAAGTTCTTTGGTTAATCTCCCCCCTCCTCTCTGTTCCATGCTTCCATATCTCTGGATCTATTTTGTTTGTCAGTTTATTTTCTTTATTGAGATAAATTGTGTAAATAGCCTGAAAAACCTACTTGGTTTAAAACTAGGTCACACTCACTTCTAAGTGTCATGCACTGCTCTAATACAGGCTTTACTTAAGCTATGTTATATCAACCACTTGGTTGGTACTGTTTGTATCCCTGTTTTATTAATGAGAAAACTGAGATCTAGTAAAGTTAAATGACATTTTTAAAATCACAAAACTATTTAGTGGCGGAGTCATCATTTAAATCCAAGGGTCTGACTTAACCATATGGGGCCCTTGTTACTCAATTTTATGTCCTTTCTACAAACACCTATGAAAAAATTATTTTATCCTCATCTTCTTTCTAAACCATTGCTCCTAAGTAATCTTGAGCACCGTAATTTGGGGATGATTGATTGATAAACTGAACACGCTCGAGGGGGAGACAGCTTATTCCCAATAGATGTAAAATGGCTACAAAAATAATGGTGTACATTAAATAATTTCATTTCAATAGATTTATAATGGTAATGTTACATTTGTGTGTTTTTTAAAACAATTTAGGTTACAAATAATTGAATTGGATACATTACTGGTTTTTATTTTGTCCAGAGTCTGGTGAAATTGATTTTTCTATTTCTGTCTGATTAGTTTTAAGTAAAGATGAACAAAAATCACCCATTACATTACCATATTAAGGTTGAAAATCTCAAAATAAACTTTGGCAATCAGTGTACTAGTTCTGAAATTAACCATATGTTCATGAGGATGTAGGCATTAAATGCCCTAGAAATACTTCATTAATTTTACATTTATCTGCATTCCTTTATATTATCCACACTTTATTTATCTTCATGAATTTTCCCCTTGTAAATGTAAGCAGTTTCACGGAATGTTAAAATGTCAGTAAGTGTTATATTTATTGGTTGTTCTTGCTATAGTTAAACATCGTTTTGTTCAGAATTGTCTAAACCAATAAGTTTGAACAGTAACAACATATTCAAATAAAAATATAAATATTTATGTTAACACCTTAACACATGGATTTGTCAAATTCATTTGTCTGGGAATGACATTCTAAACTATATTAATTTTAATTAGTTATTAGACATGATTTTCATCAGCTAATAAGGTTTTTGTTAAATAGAAGCCGAGTCTTTAAAATATTTTATTTAAACCATGGATATTTTTACTTCTGTAGGGATAATAATAGAGCATATAGCTAATTCATGTTTTCTATTTAAAACAGGACACAAGATAAAATCCCATTATAATTCTAATAATAGACAATATGCTTAATATTTGTTACAAATTACAATATTAGAGTGAAGTTTTATTGTGTTAGTTTCAGATTTTTCTGTCATTTTTTGGAGAGAACTGTTATAAATGTATTATATAGTCTTAATAAAAGTGAAAATGAAATATATCATAATAAGATATTACAACGTAAATATTTTACATGCTTCAGGCATTTTTCTCAGATACATGGGTTTGCAAAAACCTATTATTTAAGTCACTTTCTAATGAATTTATAAGCATGAGAGTTTTGTTTACCTCTTCACATTCTAAGGAAATTATTTTTGCCAAGCAAATAGAATTAGGAAATGGATACATGTGTTTTATTTATTTTATTTTTCCCTTTTTAATTGAATTTATTGGGGTGACATTTCATAATAAAATTATATAGGTTTCATATGTATAATTCTATAATACTTCATCTGTATGTTATATTGTGTGTTCACCACCTCAAATGCCCTAAAGTTTAATCAAGTTTAGTTTATTAAATCTTTAGGGCAATACATAATCCCTAAACCTATTTTGAGCTGTAATTTACATTTGGAATAGTATCCCCTACTTCTCTACTTTTCATTTTTCAGTAAATCAGGCTTCCAGTGCCTGAGCTAGTGTCAGTGTGTGGAGTGTGGTTTTATCGAGAAATGTCCCCAGGTGCTGTGCTGGGTGCTCACTCAGAGCTCAGGGCGTCTTTGTGCTGCAGCAGTCCCTGGTGAACTCATCCCTGCTCTGGTGTCCCTGGGAAAATGTTCATTGTGAATCTTGGGTTCACCCAAAGGGCTTTGAATTGACTAGTCCTTTGACAACAATAGTAATAATAATAAGTTGAAAACTATATACTGTATGGTAGAGCATAAATTTGCATGCTCCTTGCGAGATGAACCTTGACTCTATGTAGGCCTGAATGACTATTTTGTGCATTGAAAGACCTTGCTAAGCAGTGTGGTCCACAGAGAGGCAGCAGGGGCCTCTCCTGGTAATGTATTATAAATGCAAACTCGCAGGCCTCACGCAAGACCTGCTCAATGAAAACCTACCTTTTAACAAGATCTCAAAGTGATTATATATATATATATAT
>NW_006293318.1:403423-405531 GCF_000327345.1 Myotis davidii
CCAGGGCAGGCTGAAAGCCTGGAGGTCGCCCCTGGACAAATGAGCACAGACTGTGTATTTGTTGATGGACTGTCCACAGTCAGAACCCACACTACGCTAACTCTGGGCATGAGTCTCCTTGGTAGAGCTGTAAAATATAAGACGGGGGAAATGACAGCAATTCTGTCTCCTTTGTGTTTTCTTGTTATTGTGATCCTATGACTTTGTTCCAAGCAGACAAAGTCACCTTTGAAATTTTCTCCAGGTGAATAAGAAAAATATACATTTAAAATTGATCTGAGGCTGTTTGATCTTCAAGCATACTAAATAAAAAAAGACTATCATCTTTTTTCTCACCTGGTTGCATCTTAGTGAATGCTTAGAAGAGCATATTTGATGAAATCGTTATATATTTTATTGGACTGTGATACCATTTTACACTTTTTGCCTTCCTCCTTATGAGGCAATGGATTCCTTCATGGAGTGCCTCTGGGCCTCATTATGTTCTTTTATCAGAGTCCGAATCCCCACTGAGGTCAGCCCAGGTTTTTCTTGACTAAGGACTGGGCAAGGAAACAGTGTCATTCACATTTTATCCTCCGTAGTGAAAAATATTCTACGCTCCATTTCATTAAAGGTATTAACTTTTGTGAAATGTCTCAAAATGTACTGAACCAATGAGGCTTTTCCCCCTTGAATTGCTTAAGTTAATAAATATATATGTATATTTTACCTTTCCTGTCATGCTAATGAAAGAATTTCATTGCCACTGATAAACTTTCTCTTTTTTTTTTTTAAAAAAAAGTATTCTTTTTATGGAGTTTATATTTGTTAGTTTTGCCTTATAAAATTGGCTTCTTCACGTATTAACTCCATATTTCCAAGTAGCATGCATCAACTTTGCTACCAGTATCTTCCCAATAAATTAAATAAGATATTTGATTGAATCAATATTATGACTATCAAATTTCAGAACATTAGAGATAAAGAGAACATCCCAAATGTTTTCAGGAAGGAAAAAGTAATCACACACTAAATTTGGGAATTAAATGTCATTTGACTTCTTAATATTCAGCAAGACGGGCAGATGGAGTAAATGGTAACTCTGATGCTATTCTGAAACTGATGGTGATGCCTCCGTGTAGGTCCTCTAAGTTTTCTTGTTTGGATGATAAGATGAGTGAGAAGAATTTGAGTTTTTGCTTAACTCATTCTTCTGTTTATATTGCTGAAAAAATAAGCACTCTTTATGGAAGTGGGGATGGCGCTTGTATAATTCTCCTACAAATTGTCTTATAAATTTTTATATCATTTTGTTGACATACCTAAGACTTACTAAACATAAATCTTTGTGTTGCCTACTATAGTGCAATGTACATGTTTGACTTACTAGACATTCAGCTGTATCCCTCCAACATCTTAGCCTCTGCTTGCCGGTATTTCAAAAAATCTAATTCCCAATTGCTGCAAACTTTTCTATATTTTCAAAAATTTGGTTGTCAAACTTTGGATTTCTGGCAAGAAATAACGTGGAAATTACATTTTTAAGTTATTACCAAATCTAAGTGGGTAAGACTATGTATTGCAATCCGATGCATATGTCCAGGTGTCAGTTTTCAGGTGAAAATTATGACACCTCTGCATGGCTTTGGGTATGAAGTTTGTAGCCAAAATCCAGGCATAATTGGAATAGGTAACATTTTCTGAGCACATAAAATGTCCCAAGTATAGTGTTGACAACTTTAGATACATTATTTTACATAGTCCTAACAACAACTCAATCATGCAGTTACTACTATATTTTATTAATGAGGAAACTAAAGTTTAGAGGAGTAAACTTCTCTAGTGTTGCATGCATAATAAGTTTTTAAAAATAATATATATTTTATTGATTTCAGAAAGGAAGGGAGAGGGAGAGATAGATAAGAAACATCAAGGATGAGAGAATCATTGATTGGCTGCCTCCTGCATGCCCCACATTGGGGATCAACCCCAAAACCCAAGGAATTGAACCATGACCTCTTGGTTCATAGGTTGATGCTTCACCACTGAGCTATGCTGGCTGGGCTGTTATTCCAATTTTATACCATAAAAAGAAAGCGGAAAATCAGACAAATAAAAGCGATGAT
>NW_006293318.1:405602-407123 GCF_000327345.1 Myotis davidii
CTGTTGCGGGCACATCCCCAGTGGGGAGTGTGCACGAGGCAGCTGATCAATGTTTCTAACTCTCTATCCCTCTCCCTTCCTCTCTATAAAAAATCAATAAAATATATTAAAAACAAACAAACAAACAAAAAGTTTTAACCCAGGTCCAAGTCCATTTTGTGGCCTTGAATTTCATAAAGGAATTTATTGCCTCTAATAGTCAAGCTGTTTTGTACTATTCTATTCCTACAGATGCAAGATGGCACGAACATATTGCACTGTATTTTCAGGGTTGGGGTACAGGATTTTATTCAGGAGTATAGGACATAAAATGATTTTTACCTGAAATCCCTATAATGGGAGCATTGATTGTTTGAGAAACTTAAGATCTTATGGAAATAAAATAGAGCCAGACCATATTTGGTAGTAATCCTATCTGCATAATTTTTTATTAACAATTTACTAGAATAAAACAATAAGACAATGCCATAGATAAAGTGAATACCAATTGTATAATTTAAATACATGTTCATTGGTAGCATAAAATTAATGTTTCTTAGACTCATTTTAGGTTCTACATCCACACAGTTTCAATGACATGTCCTCTTTTTGGTGTTTAAATTAATGTTACTAAGATCTTCGTGTAGATGTATGTGAGTGCATCTGGGTGTTACGTTTTTGAACTACCATCAAGATATTTAATGCCGCTTTTATTTTATGTTCTTGTATCTATGTTTGACAGTTGATGACTACTGTCTTCAGGGTCCCACATTTCTGGAAACAAAGACTGATTAACTTGGATGGCTATGGGGGCAACGCCTGGAGTGTTGGTGTTTCTCAAAACCCTTTCAGAATCCATTAGAGTGTAACAGATTTTCCACCCATGCTGGACTCATGGTAGCACTAAACAGAGCAAAGCACAACCCTCCGACCTGGTTCAGTCGGTCCCACTGGCATTTGTGTTCATTTCACCTCTTGCCCTCTGCCCCACCTCATACATTTCTAAGAGTCAAGTTTACTTATTTTCAAAAAGTAGATCTTGAGAATATACATGTAAACATACATTTTTATGATTGAAACAAAGTATAAAAAGTTACGTGTAAATACACTAGTATTTAATGTAAGGTCATGTTATGGTTGAAAAGTAATTTTTGAGTTACTGCTTAACTCAAAGCAATTCACTGTTTTCAGTATCCTTCAATTAGAAAACTATTATTATAGTATTTCTTACCTTAACAGGCCTATTTTTATATATGCTGTAGTATTTCTATTATCATATCTATTATCTTTAGTTTCCAGTCAATACAGCTTTTTTTTTTAACCTCACCCAAGTATATTTTCCATTGATTTTTAGAGAGTGGAAGGGAGGGGGAGAGACACAGAAAGAGAAACATTGATGTGAGAGAGACACATTAGATTGCTTGCCTCTCACATGCTTCTGGGGGATCAGGGCCTGGGATCCAGTCTGCAATCCAGGTACCTGCCCTTGACCGGAATCGAACCTGGGACCTTTCAGTCTGAGGGCCAAAACTCTATCCATAT
>NW_006293318.1:407199-408941 GCF_000327345.1 Myotis davidii
TTTTTGTGAAGCTAAATAGAAAGATGTAAAAAAAAAAAGGCAGTACAATTCTAACCTTTCAAAACTGATAAATTCAGACAGTTTGGAAAGTGAATGAGATGTTGCCAAAACATTGCTTTAGAACATTATAATTTCATATTTACACCTCACTGTAAGTAAAATCTTCATCAAAGTTTTAAAGCTGCCTAATTAAAAAATTTTTAAGAGGTTCAATGAACATTTGGAAACTATTAAGGATAAGGAATTTCATGCAGTTTTATTGGTCTAAACTTTTAGTTCCTGTAACCTATGAAACCTATGCAAGTTCCTTCTATTCTTACCATCTCTGGCCTTTTAAGGACGTTAGATACAGACAGATGATATTTAGGTTGATTGATTGATTGACAGATACACAGACAGATATAAGACTGTATAGCCATCCTCTTAAAACTATCTCACTTTACCTGTAATATTTTTTTATTTATTTTAAATACTGGTATTTCTCATATTCTGACATACTTTTCCTAGGTTTTGTAGCCATATTCTTGACTCAGAATATATTCATATATTCATTTGTTACATAGTTTGCTGGGTTTTTACGGATTTCATTTTGATCATCATTAAATCTTGAAATCCTAACTGCCCACTAAATTCTCATAGTTTATTGGTGTCATTTACTTGGGATCTAGCACCTCCAAAGGAGAGGATGAGAGAAGTATAGGGTGTAATTAGTCAGAGATCAATGACTGCAGACCTGCCTACAGGATAAATCAACCTTCTTCCACTGCAAACAGCAGCAGAAGTCAAGAAACCCCTATACTTTTTCTCTACTTCTGTTCAGGGACAGTTTTGCTGATGTTGGCTTATGCTCATCTCCACAGAGTTCTTGGTTGTCTCTTTTCATGTTAGAATGCTGGGGTGAAATAGAGAGCTGCTGCCTCTGGCTTTATGAAAGGGTCTAAGGTCCTGATTTTTAGAAATATAATGGGAAAGGGGAGGAAATAGTTTGCTCTACCACAGGATCCACGTATGGGAAAGTTACTGCACTACCAAGTATTAATACCACCTGGTAAGCTAATACCACCACGCGCTAACGTCATTTGGTCTATCTGATAAATTGATGGGACAGACTCTTAATAAGGTGCATTGGGACTGTAAGTGTCACCGAGATGGCTGAGTAGTATACTAACTTATTCATTTATTGAGCACCAAATTGGATGGCATTGCTGCCCTACCAGAATCACCTTTATCAGGCAGAAGCACTGGGTGTTGCCCTTGGCTGAAGGGAGCCTGTGGAGGTGAGTCCCTTCCCCAGGGTATCCCACAGTGAATGCCTGGCTGTGGCTGGTATTCTAAGGCTTGCCTCCGTGGGTCTAGCTGGGAAAACTATGTGGTGCTGTGCACATGCTGGAAATCCCTGAAGGGTCTTTCTAACCCCCTGGAGTGCTGGAGCCAGCTGGCCCTGAAGCTGGCTCCTAACATTTCCTGCAAACCCTTGTTCAGTGACATCATATGGATAGCTTAAAATTGACCAGGGTGAGAGTGTTTATTCCAGAGAAATACACACACACTAAAAATCATGGCTTTGTTTCTTTTTGTTATTCTCCCTGGGAGCCATTTACCAGCAAACAGCTGAACCAACCCACATCTTTGGTGAGCATTTTTTTCCTTCTCTGTCCTGCTTCCTTCACACCCATTAGGTTTTACCTGTGAGCATGTCCTCAACACTCATTTACATAAGAATTGCTATTTCAGACTGCTTG
>NW_006293318.1:409056-439734 GCF_000327345.1 Myotis davidii
GAAGCCATACAAAGTATTTTACATTGCTTTTGCCATGTAATTCTCATAGGGATGCTTGAAAGGAAATAGTACTCTCTTTTTTTTAGATGAGAACAGTAAGCCTTATATGGCTTATATGGCTTACCAAATGTCTGGGAAGCAAATGTTATTTATAATATGTCATACTATGTCCTCCCCGAATGAAAATAACATTAAAAGATTACTTAGTTCATTCCTCTGTCTTTTAGCATAGCTTAATGTAAAATATTCAGGAGACTTGAGTACCCTCCCTGCTTTGAATAGGTGGGGCTTTTGAATGATGAAAGTAAGAGAGTCGAAGCAAAGGTGACAGCTTTTAAGTAAAATATTGTATTTTGTTTCAAAAAATATGACTTTGGTGTTCTACAGTATCCTCGTCCTTTGTCGAGACTGTCATTGAAGTTCTGGCTTGATTACCATAAAGTTCAAGTGCTATGATTAACCTCGTAGGGGGAAAAAAGTGATTGCACATTTCCTGGACTGTACAGAATGACTGCAATAAAATTAGATGCCACCTAAAATATTTAATATGATCAGCATTTGACAGTAAAGACATGTCTTCTCTCAGTCGTTGAAGTTTGTGCAAGATATAAGTACATTTTTTGCACACATTATTGAAATTTTACTTTTTAAAAGAGGAAGCAAATGGTAGAGGAATTTATATGGAAAAAATGATAAATATAGGCAGTAAATTGCAAATTTGTTAAAGGAAAAATACTTGCACAGTTATGGCAGTACTCATTATAAATCTTAGCTTTGTGTCTATATATATATATAATTATTATTTTTGTCAGTTGGCCCTTGGATGTTTCATGATTTCTTACAGATTATGAATGAGTCAAACAGCATTCTTTAAAACAATTTTGATTAGTTGTAGAAGCAAAACGATAATTTTTTTGTTTATTTTAGATCTTATTAGGAAATACATTGATTAAAATCACTTTTGTAGTAAAACTTAAATCAGATGTCGAGTTTTAAGTCTCTAATCATAGCCCAACTTACCCTCTGATTTTACTCAAATATTTCTATTTTTTTCTGCTACTCCCTAGTCCGTCAAAACTGAAATGGTCAAGTAGGGGAGACTTGAGCCACAGATGAGTTTGGCACAGGTAGTTGTGCCATTTTAGTGTCCTACTAAAACTCGAGTGTCCAGAATCGATTTTTCACAGAATGTTGTCATCTTTGGACTTTCCCAGGTTCTATTTGGGGCTGCAGTTGACAATGGAAACGCCTCTCTGACATGGGAAAAGTGGCTATGTCCTGAAACTGAAGCAGACAAATGTTTCTAAGAAAATGGACTTTATTATCTGTGTTACTTGCCTTTTCATTCTAGCAATTTCTTCAGCTTCATATAAGAAAAATCTTTGTGAAAATAATCTTACTTCCATTTTTTAAATAATAACAGTTATATTGAAAAATCTTAATTTTATATAAAAATACCACCTTTAAAAATATTCAGTAATAGTAAAAATGTTTTTTTTATTTATAATCAGTTTGTTATCTTTATTGCTTTTTTTGCAACTTTTTAAATGAGAAACACCACATTTCTTTTCTATCCCCCAAAATTAAATTTGGAAATAGAAATGGCTTACTAAAGGTTACACCTGTCGCAGTAAAGTCTGTTTTGGTTACAGAGGCTGTGGAATTGGGTTATTCATTGGGAAAGACTAGTATTTTCTAATGGGTTTTTGCAGTTGGCATGTGGATTCTTTGTGATTTTTTATATAAAAGTTCACATAACTGCTCACTATACCACCGTGTAATCAAGAGGTAAAATAAGAGGTGGCACAGCTTTTAGAGTAGGTTATTTGAGATTGTTGCTTTTGATAGGACGTGGCTAGAAATCACAAGAGTTGGAGTCAGCAGTAAGTGGACACATGGATTCTCCTTCAATTATTCTCCTGTTCTTCTTGGTTCCTAAGCTACCTGGTGTGTTGGAATCACCTGGAGACTCCTAACACGTGGATTGCTGGGAGCAAGAGTTTCTGGTTTAGTAGATCCTAGGCGAAGCCTGGGGATTTTCATTTCTACAAAGGTCCTGAATGAGGCTCACGGTGCTGGTCCCAGAACCTTACTTTTAGAAACCACTACAGTGGACTGTTTTAAGCTGCTTCAACTGTTCTGAACAATGAGGAGAAATAAATGAGTGTATTTTCTCTTCAAATTAGGAAGGCATTTAGACAAATTCCACATTGCAAGAAGGGATATGCTTTAAATTTGGTTTTCAAGATAAAAAGATTAGATATGAATTTTTAAAATATGTTATTCATATTACATATACATACATATGAATCTAAAAGATACAAAATAATCAATATTAAGTTATATTAAGTAACTTAAGGTCAGGAAACATGTTATCTAAATGCATATATATCTACAGAGACAGAGATAGAGGGGGCGGGGAGACAGGCATAGCTACTTATGCATCTGATATTAATGGTTACTCATTGGACATTAGTGTTAGGTATTATACCCCTACCATCTTCCAAGCCACAATACATTATCTTCTTAATTAATTAGGTGCTTGAACATCCAGTTATTTTGCTATAAGCAGAATATTCAAGAGCATAAATTACAAAACATTTTGCTAAGCTTTGAAGAAAATATCTGTTGTAGAAGCCACAAGTGTTAATTTGCAGAAGAGGAAACTAGGTGTGTATATAGTTTCTAATTTCAAAACTGTTTAAATTTAGCAGAGTCAAAATTATCCTTTTTGAATGGGTATGCTTTTTGAAAATACGAACTACTGCCTGGGTTTTTTTAAAAATATATTTTTATTGATTTCAGAGGGGAAGGAGAGGGAGAGAGATAGAAACATCAATGATGAGAAAGGATCATTGATCGTCCACCTCCTACATGCCCCGCATTGGGGATCAGGCCCACAACCCAGGCATGTGCCCCAGACTGGACTAGAACCTGGGATCCTTCAGACCGAAGGCTGACACTCTATCCACCAAGCCAGACCAGCCAGGGCTTCTACCTGGGTTTTGATGGACAGAAAGTTAGAAGCGGTAAACGGAAAATGGTCTTTTGAGAGACTGCAGGGAAGCAAAGAACTGAAAGTGGAGGGGCCATCAGCATTGCCTTCCTTAATGGAAGTGCAACTCTTGCTCAGTGAAGGAGCATCTCAGCTCAACTTAGAGTAGGCAGAGGGGGTATTGAATCAAAACGTGGTGCAGTGATTTAAGCGCATGCTGCTGAGGACTTTGAGTGGGCAAACATCAAAGAGGTTATGTTAGCTTAAGCAAATTTATTTTGGAAGAAAATTGTATTTCAAAATTTTATACACAGTGATATTTATAAAGTTCAAATCTTTCAGTTCTCTGTAAAATTATTTAAATGAAACTCCTTATTTATCCATGATATTACTAGTATACAAAAGAATCATTATGCAAACACTTGTTTGACATTTGTATGATTCATTGCTAGTGACATTTTATTTCAAAACTAACTTTTGGGGATCACTAATTGTGGTCACATGTCTTCTGTTAAAAATGTACTTGTATAGACATCTAAGAAATATTTAGTTATGGCAGGATACATGTATTCCCAGATTTATCAAGACATTATTTTGAACATGCACAGTCACCTATATATAAGGATTTTTTTAAAGAAGGGCCACTTATATGAAAAGGCTAATTACACGTTTAAGTATTTCTCAAGTACCCTCTTTTCTCAAATTCAAATGCATGTATTTGCTGATACAACCTCTCTAAATTATGCCTAATTCTTCCAGTGAGAATAAGGGTTGTTTTGTTTTGTTGTGTTTTAATTTTTCTAAGTAACAGCTGCATTTGTTTTCCTGAGTAGTGTTTCTCATGTTTCTAAATTTCTGTATATTCTCCATTTTCCATCGATGGGAAGTATCTTTACATCTAGAATGGGGAATGGGCTTCCTTGTGGACCTATTAATAGAAGAGGCTGCAGTTAGTGGAGAGAATGTTGGCCTATTTGCTGAGAGACCGGGGTAGATTATTGCCTTTGGTGCCAGGATGTTCAAGCTCCTTTACAAATGACCAGCTTTATGAATGTAATTCTAATATATAAGTTCCCCATTTACTCTGTAAATTGCAAAAATTTATACTAATAAAAGGGTATTATGCTAATTAGACCGATAGACCGGACAACTTCTGGTTGTCTGATCCTCTTTCCAGACAAAGCCACAGTGGCGGGGGCCGAGGCAGAGGTGGTTAGGGGCGATCAGGCAGGCAGGCAGAGTGGTTAGGTGCAGTCAGGCAGACAGGCAGAGTGGTGAGGGGTGATCAGGCAAGTGAGCGGTGAGGAACCAGTGGTCCTGGATTGCAAGAGGGTGCATGGATTGGGCCTAAACTGGCAGTCGGACATCCCCTGAGGGGTCCTGGATTGGAGAGGGTGCAAGTCGAGCTGAGGGACCACACCCCCATGCACAAATTTCATGCACCCGGCCTCTAGTATGTTATTAAATGTCAATGTTGTAGCTTTTCAGACTCACTCACTCACCAAGCTCAGTGACACACTTCCCTTCCATATCCACTTCTAATACTTTATGACACTCAGAAGAATTATTAATGTGTCTGTGGGTTTTCAAGTGGCTAGAGGCTTTTAGATATCTCAAGTTTTACATTGTAGATGCCTGGAATTTTTGTAGCCATCCTCATATATATGTAATCCATTTGCTTCTCAAAGTTGCAGAGCTCAAATGTAGTTTAGTTTGAGTGAGGTTTTAAAAAAAACTATAATATTTTATGAATATACATGCTTTTACCTTGAAAATTATTTTCTCTTCTCACATAAACTGGTAAGAGTTGGAATACATAGAATGCTTTAGGTGAAACATAAAGAATGTTTGCTATAGTGGCCAGTCATTGAAGCAGTCTACTTCTGAAGAAGCAAATACTACTTACTGTAGGCACCTTAACAGATGAAATATGTAATTGAGCATCTGAAATTATGCAGGTGGAAATAAATTCATTTAGTTAAGCACTTTATGCAATAGCTTTTTATTCACCAGACCTTACAAGTTACAAGCAAAATAAGTGGGAAAAGCTTATACGTAAACCCAGTCTACACTAATGGTTGATATATAAATATGTAGATTTCCATTCAATTATATACCCAAAGCAAAATTGAAATAGAAAAATGCTATCTATTTTAGTAAAATGGTTCTACCTATTATGTGAGCAAATTTTATTCAAGTCAAGGATAGAAAAGAAGGAGTTATGCTAAGTGCACAGTACGGCTTTGCAAATAATTAGGCTCACAAAACATTATATTTCATAAACAGACTTGGTAATCACATAGGTCGCCAGTGTGCATTTATTCATGTCACCTGCTTCATTTCCTGGCTAACCCCCAAAGCACAGTGTCGGTGCCCACTTCAATAAATTAACAGGAATTCAAGCGTCTTCTTGGAGCCAAACTCTTGTAATTAACTCTTCATTATCCACGGGTTCATTAATTCTAGGATCATTTCCTTTTGCCTCAGCGCATACCTCTAAAAGCCCCTTCCCCCGGTCGCCTGATAGCTGCCAAGGGAATGTAGCTAATTTTAATATTTGCCTAAGTAATGTATAATTAGCATAGCTACTGATCTGTAATGCAATGCTGTTGTGGCCAAATAGAAAGATGCTTTTAATTGTTAGCTTATGTTATTGAAAATTCGGTGAATCCTTGTAAATGATACAGCTTTTTGAGGCAGGTTGCTTTATTTCCTTTAGGCCCAGTGGCAAATACTATCTGATTCCACAACTAGATTTTTAAAGCCCATCCTGATTCATTTTAATCTCTTGGAACATGCTCACTTTTATAACTAAAGAAGTGGAAAGTTCCTACATCCTAGTAGTGTAGTCTTCCAAATACTCATTGCTTCATTCAACATTTCTTTCCAATCTGGAAAGTATCTCTTGTTCATGGTATGTCATGATCATCTTTGCAGGTGTGCTTTCTCCCAATTAAACAATGCAATTGATAAATGACCGTGTGTGGCTGCAGCCTCACTAACTATTGGAACAGGAGTAGGAATGCCTTGTCTAATGATGTGGAAACAGACACACGTATTTAGTTCTGCAGTGTCTTCCCTCAGCCTTTATAGTTCTCAGGTGCTGCCGGTTATGCACAGATATTTCTGTGATTTTGCTTGCAGCTGTGTATGAAAGTTCTGTTCTCCCTTTTAAGAGGATTTAAATTTATATTTTTAATCACAGACACTCCCTCAATATTTTATATTTTTAATTTTAAGGTGGTTAGAAAAACAGGGCATAAAGGAGGGTGAAAAAGAGAGTAAAGGTCATTTGACCTACTTGAAAAGTCCCAGTGGATTTGATCCTACATCAAGAGAAACATTGCCGTGATTTAGATTTTTGTTATAACTAGAGGCCCAGTGCACAAAATTCATGCACAGGTAGGGTCTCTAGGCCTGGCTGTTGATCAGGGCTGGTTAGGGCCCATGAGGGTCTTCCAGCTGCCAGTTGGGGTCTTCCTTTGTACCGTGCCACCCCCTGGTGGTCAGCACACGTTATAGTGAGCAATCGAACTCCCCGTCTCCAGGTCGAACTCCGGAGGGGACACTTTGCATGTTAGCTGTGTGTGTGTGTGTGTGTGTGTGTGTGTGTATGTGTGTGTACTATAAAGCTGGATACTGGAGAGTAACTGTTGACAAATGAAGTTTGCTAAAGAAAAAAAAAAGGTGTAGTCATCCTTTGATAACTGTTCTTCTCCTCAAGATTCTTATTCAGTTTGAGAATTAACACTTTTCTAAATATAAAGTAAAAGCTGTATAGTCAGGCTGTGTAAAATTTTAAAAGCTTGAATTGTTTTATAAAAAAAAGTAAAGAGAATAATTTGAGGCATTTAAGTGCCTGAGAAACTTCGATAGCCTTTTATATTCCAGAGGAAACAAAGCAGGTAGAGGAGGAGACCTTTTTGAAGGGATGCATCCCGGATGACTTATTTAAAGCCTTGACTACGACTCTGAAGGAAATTGCTTAATAAGGGCTGTCTTAAATTTATGCAGTTCAAAATACTGGATGGGGAAAGCATGCTGAACAGATACATTATTTCTCATTTATTTATCTACTGCAGAAAGATAATTTATTACTAAAGTTCTATTAAGTATATTAAAATCTATGTGAATTTATAAGTAGGATTTGAGAATTTCATGAATGTTAACAATAAGCATAAATTCTCTGTCAAGAACAGGGTATAATTTTATTTCAATAATATTACATGAATGCATTAAGCAATTAGTGATCAAGATAGTATTATATATAAGAGCATATACTGTCAAATAATGTGAGTGGTATGAATAGATTCAAATGGTTAGATTCTGTAGTACGATAGGCCATCAGAACTAAGAATTATCTGGTTTAAAGCTTTCTCTAATATTTATTGGCATTCTCTGCCACATTGATGGACTGAAATTCCCCTTTGTGAAGTAATATGAAATCATGGAAATAATATCAGCTTGAGAGCAGGCAGACCTGAATGTGTGTCTGCATCCATCATCGAATAGCTGTGTGATCTTCATCAAATTTTGCATCAAATCACAAACTTTCTAATGAACAGTTTCCTCATTTTAATAATGAAATTAAAACTTCTTTGTCTGCTTATTGTGGGAATCAAAGTAAAAGTGTGTAAACACTATATGATGTCATAGAAACTCCACTAATAGTTAAATTATTGTAATATTATTTTGCTTGGGATATAAATAGTATAATAATCCCTGTGTCCAGAGTCCCCTGCTTTCAGTCAGCTAACAAACGTGTTTGGCATGTGAGAAATACTTCACAGGGCTCCCAGGGGAAATCAAGGCTGAGGCAGGATAAACAGGGCACCAATCCGCATTCTTGCTTCAATAAGGCACCGTAGCTAGATTCATGAGAGAATTCAGTGTGCCCCATCTCCCTTAAGTGTTTAGGAATTCTTACATGGAATGGTTGAAAGTAGTGGCCTGGTAGAAAGAAAACCAATTAGTGACATGACTCTTGGAACTTTAACTCTTATGGTTTGTTTCCTTATCTGTGAAATGGGGACAGGTAGCCCATGCCCTGTGTATCCCACAGGATTAAATACTGTAAGACTCTTCCTAGACATAAGTGATAACTGGGTTATTTTCTGGCAGTTTACTGGACAACATGCTGAACTGGCACATGGTTTACAGGTAAGATAATCCAATCAAGAATATATTAAATAACCTGCCACTACATTTTGTATCTTGGAGAAGAGACAAGGTATAAAGACTTGGCTTCTGGCTGTATTAGTTTTCCATCACTGTGACCACAATTGGCTGCTCAAATGAGTGCACATCTGATATCTCACATTTTCCATCGATCTGAAACATTTTACATGGGTCCTCTGCTTAGTTAGGGTCTTAAAAGGCTAAAATCAAGATGTCCGTTTATGTGCCTCCTCGTGTGGTGGTTTGACTAGGAAAATACTCACTTCTCAGCTCTTTCAAATGGTTGGATAGAAAACAGTTCCCTACAGTGGTAAGAATATCAGTTTCTGTGCTGGCTTCCTGGGTAGGCGTGTGGGGGAAAGGGTTGCTCTCCGCTCCTAGAGGGGCACCTGGAGTCCCCAGCCACCTGCACCCTCCACAGGCAGTTCACAACCTGGTTGTGTGCTTTTTACCAGACAGCAGGTGATGTGTCTCTTCCAATCTACTGTCCTTTAAAGGAATCCACACACTAGGTCAAGCCGACCTCAAAAGGGATATTCTCCTGTTTGAATGACTAAAAATCAATTGATTAGTAACTTAATCGGGAATAACCTCCCATGCTATTCACTAGGCCTATGCACACTCAAGGGTTGGTAACAGAGTGTGTACAACAGAGGACAGGAAGGAACTTTGGGGGCCATCTTGGTACTTTATTACTTGACTGGAGGCCCAGTGCATGAAATTCATGCATGGGGGTTGTCCCTCAGCCTGGCCTGCACCCTCTCCAATCCAGGACCCCTTGGGAGATGTCCAACTGCCGGTTTAGGACAGCCCTCTCGCAATCCAGGACCACAGGCTCCTGACTGCTCACCTGCCTGCCAACCTGCCACCATGGCTTTGTCCAGAAGGATGTTTGGAAGATGTCTGGTCTAATTAGTATATTACTCTTTTATTAGTATAGATGACTGAAGTTTTAGAGTATGCCAAGAAACATCATTTTGACTGCATAATTCTCCCACGTTGTAGAAAATCTCACCTTTTTTGTGACAGGAGAATACACACAGAAACCTCTAAGCAGTTCTACAGTTCCAATGAGCTGGTGCTGCTTAGTTAACTCTGATTAGCCTAAAGTGACATGGCATTAATTTAAATTATGTCTCATTGATTGCTAATATGCATAAAGATTTTCTAACATGTTATTTACCATTTGTCTTAGTTTGAGTTTGTAATGCAAAAACTGCTAAGATGCCTCTTACTCCATCCTCTTGGTACTCAAATATTTCTGGAATAAATAAATTGATAATTTGATGAATTAAGTTCCTGCTCTGTGTGCATTTTTCATTTCACTATAAAGTACGGTGTCTGGGTTGAGGATTCAAAGGCTCTGATTCCCATGCCAGCTCTGTTGCTACCTTACTCTACCTGCACTTTGGGTGTCCCAGTTTACCTTATGTTAAATGAGGCATCCCCTCTGACATCAACGTTTTATAGACTTCTTGGTATTATTTACATAAATTTGAGATTATCTCAGAAGGAAAAGTATTTTCAGTATATTTATATATAAATTTGACCTTCATAAGGTTATTAGCATTTGATAAAAAGTCTGTAAGTGATTATGGGTTTACATTGCAGAATGTTGAAGATGTAGATTACTAATCGACAACTTTATAACAAAACAAGAAATAGGCTGAGTAAGCTTTCAAATGGAGAACAAGCCTTTAGAATAAGTCAATTTAAAATCTCATAAAAATTTTAATTCAGGAGGCTCCCGATGAAGGAAGCCATTATTCCCTTTTTACATTCCAGTTCTTTACTTTTATTTACCCATGTGTGTGTGTTATTTCAGTCGCCATATTTTAAGTAATTCTTCTGGTCTTTGTCTTGTTTGATATTGTAACTGAAAAGCAGTACTCAGTGTTATTTGCACGGACTGTATGCCAGTTACTATGTTAAGCACCTTACCTGCATGAGCTAGTTTAATCCTGATAACTGGGAGGGTAAATGCTCTTGTCCAAACTTAAAAGGAGGGACATGAATCTTAAAGAGTTTACATGACTTATCCATGAGGTATGCCCTAAAAGTCAAAGCTGGGATTTGAATCCAATTTCTGTTTCATTGATTTCTTTCCGCTGCCTCTATTATAATTTATTGTTCTGCTTTGTCTCTATTATGGCCATTTGATGATTTAAAAATTGACATGAAAGGTGGGTGTAACTGTGGTATTCCTTACCACTGCTTCTGGATGTTGCTGTTGACCAAGAATGGTGGACTTCAAGGTCCTTCAAGACAAGAATCTATATTTTAATTACTGTCTTCCCCACTACTGATCTCAATACTGAGAAGAAAGACTAGTACTGTTTGCTATTTATTTCACATATTAATGTAATATCTCTGCCGCCATCTTAGTTTCCAAGAATCTATATTTTAATTACTGTCTTCCCCACTACTGATCTCAATACTGAGAAGAAAGACTAGTACTGTTTGCTATTTATTTCACATATTAATGTAATTTCATCAAAAAGTTGTTATGAATACATAAAATAAAAACAAACTCGACAGCAAATTTAAAATAAAAATTACAAACCTACTACTAAATATAAAATCAAATGTAAAATTATGAAAGATTAATGTGGAACATACATTATTATTTTATTATAGACTAGTGGCTCGGTGCACAAATTCAAGCACATTGAAAGGAAATTAAGTAGAAGAATATTTTAATATTGCTAGTCACTCTTTCTCTATAATAGAAGTGTCAACCAAATTCATGATCAACAATGACAGATGGAAACACACACGTGCAATTGGCATCAGCAAGAGCTTTATATGTATTGCACATGCATGAGTCAACTTAGTCTTTTATAGATATAGTATAAACTTGCTTAATTATACATGCTTTCTGAGGTAGCTAAGCTTTTCCCAGCCTGGTGAAGCACCCCAACTTCTCTTTCAGGTAATTGTCAGCAACACAGCAGTAAATATCAACATGAAGCAGATTATTATTGTAGATCACACAGGGAGAACAAAGGGTAAAACATTTAACTGCAGCAGTGTTTGTCTTTATTCTGCACAGAGAGAAAACCTGAAGTCATTTTCAAAGTCCACCATTTCTTACTTCTTTTCAGTTGGGTCAAGTTTCTAAACTTTCTAAATCTCTGTTTTCTGGTTAATGAGAAGAAAATAGGATTCCACCAAGTCTCCTTTCTACCTACTCCAGGACATCTGTGAGATTCAAATGAGATAAGGCAAGGGAAAATGCTTCACAGACATTTGGTTACAGTGTAAGATGTTTCTACCTGGCTATAAAGCAAGTCGTGTTCCTGGGCTGAAGAAACTCCAAGGAGGCTAGTCACTAGGGAGAGGAAGCTGGGTGTTGCTACCTGACATCATTACCTGGCGCCCACAGTGACCATTTCTGGGCTGTGCTGGGCTGTGGGCCACATATTGCGCCATGGGGTCTCGGCAGCATTGGCTGCGATATTGTGGCGTGTCGCTCCGGGGTGGTAGCAGGGCCTGTGTCCCACTTGGTGGAAGCTGAGTGTTGCTTTATGGGTATCAGGTCCATGGTGACATTTCTCTGTAAATGGCCAGTGTGTGTCATAGCGACTGGTCAGATGGACACTTATCATATTAGCCTTATAGATAGATTAGGGGCAGGTAAAATTAATTGTCACTCATTAATAAGTTAAACTGTATTAAGTAAGTTTTGGCCATGAAAAAACTTACAATAAATGTTATTTAAACATTTCTTCAAAAATTCAATCTTAAATATAAAGTTTATCATTGGTGTCATTGTAGAATCCCAAGTGCATTTTGTGCAGTTTTCCAGCTGCTCTAAAAGCGCTTTATAACTATGCAATCAGAAAATGGAAAAAAAATGATAGTTATAAGCTAACTGCACATTTTCCTCTTCTGTGATTCTCTGAAATATAATACCATCTCTTCTTCGAGGTGATATATAGAATCTTTTGGGGGGAAGGAAGTAGATGTTGTGGATAGAACTATAGTAGCCATTATAATAAGATGAGGTTATAGCAATGTAGTGTTCTATTAAAAATGCATTTCTGGCCCTGGCTTGTTTGGCTCAGTGGATAGAGTATTTAATATTCTTTGATTTTCCTCTAGTATATTTGGAGATTCTGCTTTATTTTATTCTAGCTTATTATAATGTTCATATTAAGCTTATGTAGCAGGTTTTAAATCAAAGAAAAAATTATTCTTAATAAAGATATTGTTTTTTGAATTGGCATTTTCTTCTGTTTGGATATTATAGAGGTAAAAAGGATGCTTCCTAAACATCCTTTGCTCGATTCACATTTTAATGTATCATGTCAGTGTCTGAGTGTGTCTCTAGATGTAATGTTTCATATTTAGTATATTTTAATATACCCCAAATATTATTATACAAAAATAGTAATATTTTATTTATAAAAATAGCACACAATATCAAATACTGTAAAGTAGTATTGTAATAACTACCCCCTTAGTCCCTCACATGGTCTCGTGGAGTAAGTGTACACACATGAGAGCAAACATGTATGATATGTGATATATACATATGCACACATACATAATCCTCTTTCCATTTAAGGTAAAGAACTGAACTTGAACCAGGATAGGTGCTAGGTTAGATTGATCTAAAAAGGAAGAAAACACAATTCCTATTTGAGGGACATCCAATCTAATGAAACTCAGATCTCATTGTTCTTATGAGTATGTTTTGTGTGTGTGTGTGTTGTGTGTGTGTGTGTTGTGTGTGTGTGTGTGTGTGTGTAAATAAATTAAAAAGTCCTCTGGCTCAGTATGGCCTGCCCACTGCCTGACTCCCCGAGCAGGACCCACAAGGTTCTCAGGAGCTTTCGGTCAGGTGTGGGGTGCTTTTCGGGTAAGGACAGGGAGAGGAAACAGAGGGGGTGGGGAAGGAGGAAGAGGTGCAAGGAATGCTAAGAGCTGCTGGGTCACCATGTGACCACCTTGCACAAGGTATGAGAGCACTAGTCACAATTCTCCAACGTGATTGGTATTTGTATTTTTCAGAGAGGAAGAGAGATGGAGAAACATCAATGATGAGAGAGAATCAATTGGCTGCCTCCTTATCGCCCCCTACTGGGGATTGAGGCCTGCCTTCTGCACATGCCCTGACCAGGAATGGGACCTGGGACTCTTCAGTCCGCAGGCCAACGCTCTATCCACTGGGAAAAACCAGCCAGGGCAAAATAATGCTTTCTTAAAGTCAAGGAATCAGTGCTAGCTGGTTTGGCTCAGTGGATAGAGCACATGGATTGAAGGCTCCCGGGTTTGATTCCAGGCAAGGGAATGTACCTCTCCCAGACCATGGTCAGGGCGCATGCTGGAGGCAGCCAATCGATTTTTCTCTCTCACTCTGTCTCTCTCCCTCCCTCCCACTCTCTCTAAAAATCAATGGAAAATATCCTCAGGTGAGTATTAACAAAATAAATAAATAAACTCAAAGACTCAGCCCCTAATATATATAGAAAGTTTGGGTTCTTTACAGATACTGTTTTGCCTCGAAGTATAACTTCATCCCATTCTCACAAGTCAGATTCAGGCCAGTCTCCTGACAACTTTGCTGAATAGTTCTCTGAATGTGGGAATTAAATTTGCATGTCTGTGATTTCAGTTATGAGCACTTTTTCATAGATTTATCGTACACTGAATTTTCACTTGTCTCCAACCAGTCTTCATATATATTTTTGAAAATATAGGTTGTGGTTTCTTTGTTGCTTTGTTGTTGTCAGACCTACTAGTGCTTTTGATTAATTTCATGAAGGGTGCTATAAAGACGCTATTACTCCTTTCCAAGTGTCAACACTCTCCTCTCATAAAATCTGTGTTTTTCTTATCCCTACGAAATTAAATGACCTTGCCACAGTTATGACATCCTTTAGCCATAAAGAGAGTATTACAGGAAATAAATAATATGACCATCATCTCCTAATAGGAATGGTGAAAGCTCAGGGGAAATAACCCTATTTATGTAAAAATCTTTGACAAGTTAACAAAAAGAATGACTGCTATGTCCTCCTTGGTTCTGTTACTGGAAAGAACTAGAATTATGCAATCAGATTTATTTCTTTTAATGCAGCAGATGTTTTTAACAAATATAAGCATACTTCACTTTGTGTGATAATCCCCGAAAAATACCTTGTAACCTAAAAACTTTTATAAGGCACCAGTAAAACTGATTTAATCAATAATGCTTTTTTTAAAAAAAATTATTTTTATTGATTTCAGAGAGGAAGAGAGATGGAGAAACATCAATGATGAGAGAGAATCAATTGGCTGCCTCCTTATCGCCCCCTACTGGGGATTGAGGCCTGCCTTCTGCACATGCCCTGACCAGGAATGGGACCTGGGACTCTTCAGTCCGCAGGCCAACGCTCCATCCACTGAGCCAAACCAGCTAGGGTAATCCTGGCTTCTTAATGGACAGAGACGTGAGCCGGAACTGAGGTGGGTTCCGAGCCGCCTCCAAGTCCCTGGAGAACTCAAATACATGTCCATCTGTCCATCCGTGTCCCCTGCTCACCATGGTCAGGGCGCATGCTGGAGGCAGCCAATCGATTTTTCTCTCTCACTCTGTCTCTCTCCCTCCCTCCCACTCTCTCTAAAAATCAATGGAAAATATCCTCAGGTGAGTATTAACAAAATAAATAAATAAACTCAAAGACTCAGCCCCTAATATATATAGAAAGTTTGGGTTCTTTACAGATACTGTTTTGCCTCGAAGTATAACTTCATCCCATTCTCACAAGTCAGATTCAGGCCAGTCTCCTGACAACTTTGCTGAATAGTTCTCTGAATGTGGGAATTAAATTTGCATGTCTGTGATTTCAGTTATGAGCACTTTTTCATAGATTTATCGTACACTGAATTTTCACTTGTCTCCAACCAGTCTTCATATATATTTTTGAAAATATAGGTTGTGGTTTCTTTGTTGCTTTGTTGTTGTCAGACCTACTAGTGCTTTTGATTAATTTCATGAAGGGTGCTATAAAGACGCTATTACTCCTTTCCAAGTGTCAACACTCTCCTCTCATAAAATCTGTGTTTTTCTTATCCCTACGAAATTAAATGACCTTGCCACAGTTATGACATCCTTTAGCCATAAAGAGAGTATTACAGGAAATAAATAATATGACCATCATCTCCTAATAGGAATGGTGAAAGCTCAGGGGAAATAACCCTATTTATGTATCTGAGCCTTGTCATTCTCACTTTTCCTTCCCCGTTGCTTGCATGTCAGTACAGCACACTGTTGTCCTTGTCTTCTGCCAGGACTTCTGCAGGTCTTAACTGGTCTCTCTTTAACAGCTCTTGTCCCCCCTGTAATTACTGAGACATTGAGTGAGCCCCCATACACTGTTTTAATGCAAATACTAGTATGTCCCAGTGATGGCATTATGCTGCTAAAACTCTCAAAGGCACCTAAGAAAAAGTTCACTTTCTGTAGGATCATCCATTATAAATCCTTGCATGACGGACCTTTGGTTATCTCATGGATTCAAATAGTGCCACGTTCTTCCTACTTTCTGTTCACAATGGACTTTTTAGCATACTCTTTGCATTTCAAGAATTCCACATGCTCTTGCCAAGAGGTTGCCTCCCCCACCCTACTCTGATGTTTATATGCCCTCCTCATCCTCCAGCGCTAAGCTCAGGTTTTACTACTGCCCCCTGCCCAGGACTAGATCATTGTCCTGTGATATGCCTTTTTAGTATCCTGTAATTCTACTTCCTACCACTTCTCAGAAATAACTAATAGCATATGTAGTAGTTTAATATCAGTCTCCTTAATGAGAATGCAAGGGCAATTGCTGTCTTGATCACAACTGCACACCCCATGCCCAGTTAGCTGCTCAATCACCATTTGATAGATGAATGAAAGTATGTTTAAAGAATCACTCATCTGGATCCAATTCACCCTTTTTTTTCTATGACATTTCATACCCTGCACCTACTATAGATAACTTAGATCAGTGGTTCTCAACCTTGGCTGCACATTAGAATCACCTGGGAATCTTTTTAAAAACCTGACTTCTGGACCTCATCTTCTGGAAATTCTGTTTGTTACTAATGTTGTGGCCCCACTCCATAACAAAGAAACCGAATTTCTGGAGGATGAGGCCCAGAAATCAGGATTTTAAAAAGATTCCCAGGTGATTCTAATGTGCAGCCAAGGTTGAGAACCACTGACTTGGATGGAGCCTAGATTTTTTTCACTTATTCATCAAACAATGATAATTCATCTGTCATGTTTTACTATTGTTTTAGGTCTGGATTCAAAGTTAAATAAAACAAATGTACTTGTATTTCATTCAGATGGTACTTTCCTCTTGGGGTTTAGATAGGTTTTTATAAATTCACCATAATTATTCTGGTATGTGAGTGGTTATAATTCTCATGCTACATGTGAAGGAATTGAGGATTATTAGCTCCACTCAGATCTATATGCACAAGCTGTTTTCCTCTTACATCAGATTGGCTGCCATAGTTTTGCTGAGTCAGATTACACTGAATCATAGTCTCCAAGAAGAATCATGTGTTAATGTAGTTTTTTAACAAGTACCACCAGGTGATTCCTCTTAACCATTTAAAAAACACTTTAAAAAATTTTAAAAATATTTGGATTGCCATAATATTACAGATTATAGCATAAACTTTATTTTAATATAATTTAGTAATACTCATATCATACTTAAAATATTACATTTGTCTACCTACAGCCTTGTTTAATTTATTTTAAATGACTTACATGAGAAAGTCATAATTTTTCAAGGGAAGTTTCAAAGATGGTATGTGGAGTTTGGTTTAGGAAATAAAATATATTAAAATATAGATTTTAGTAGGTTTTATAAATCAAAAACATATAAAAAATAATTTCAATTATTCTTCCATTTTTCACTGAAATAAAATAACTGTTTCCCTTTTTAGATGTACTGATTTTCTCATGGATGATGAGATGAGGGAGATAAATTCATAATGTTGTTTAAAAAGCCTCGCTGAAGAATAATACATTAAAATGTGTATTGACTTTGTCATAATATATGAAAAGAATAGATATGGTTTTTACTAAATATATATTTTTAAATGTTGGTGTTTGATATGTTAGAGAAACCTTGGAATGGTTTCTTGAGAATTTGCAAAATTACTCTATTATGCATGTTATTACCTTATAAAAATTTTGTAACATTTTTCTTATGTTTCCTGCCTGTAAGTAGTAGTCATTTGTGAAATAAAATTTTAAAACTCATTAAATTTTAAAATATATGACTAATATAAACAATTAAAACCAATATAATTTTCAAAACTTTCATGGAATCCATGAGGGAAAAAGAAATATGTGCACATACTCATGCAGGCTCCACTATTTTCTACAGTCACCTGAGATGTATTTCAAGTGTTCTGTCTAAATATTAAGTAACATTTTATTTTTTATTAAAATGGTAATGGAATTTGTCTTTATTAATTGCTTTCATGGAAAGAACGCTGGAACAGCATCATACTCTCTTGAGGGGTCTCAGACCTCCATTTTGGAAGTGTGGTATTAGAGAATGTAGATACCAGCTAGTTCTACCTTTGGGTGTTTGTATTCATGTTCAGGGGAGAGATTGGCGGAGCCTCATTCCATGGCAGAGCAAGCTCCTGTCTTGATCTCCTTCCCTTTTAAAGACATCTTTAATGCTGTCTTCCTTGTCTTAAAACATGCATTCCGTTTCCAGAGACGAATCACTTCCTAACAATTTGCAGCTTATATTCCTAGATATCACCCCAATATGTCCCTCATCCTCAAAAGTTCTCAGTGGTCACACGTAACTAAAAGTTGAAAAATAACCACACTTCCATGTTGGATACCCCTTTTCTAATGGATCAGTATATAATCGCTTCTCCACCTTTTGGGTAAGATCAACTTTCCAGTGGATCAGTATGATGGTCTGTGTATGGAATCCACTTCTGAATGGGAGGGGGTCCAGAAGTAAAGGGAATCACCCTGATTTGTGTAACACCATTACAAATCCAAGCCTTTATAGTATAACAAGTATTATCTGACAACCCAGGAAAGCGCACAGCCCCCATACATTTATTGAAGAAGCCTCAACTGTACTAACAGGTCAGGACAGTAGTTTGAGGGGTAATGTTTATTGCCTATCCTTATGAAATTGTTCTTGTTGTCAAAATATTTGTTCAGTGAGTACATGTTTAGATACCCTGTTGTCCATTGGGTAAAATGACTGAGTTCAGGCTAAGTCATTGCGGCTTAATTGTCTGTTGTTTTTCTTCTCAGTTTTAGTATTCACGAAACCTTCACGTTAATCAATTTTCCCCTCAGGCAGAACATACTTAAACTTTGACTTGTAATATAAACATGATCGTTTTTTACTTTTTGAGAAATGTTGTCAGGTATTTATTGAAGAAGCCTCAACTGTACTAGCAGGTCAGGACAGTAGTTTGAGGGATAATGTTTATTGCCTATCCCTATGAAATTGTTCTTGTTGTCAAAATATTTGTTCAGTGAGTACATGTTTAGATACCCTGTTGTCCATTGGGTAAAATGACTGAGTTCAGGCTAAGTCATTGCAGCTTAATTGTCTGTTGTTTTTCTTCTCAGTTTTTTTATTGACGAAACCTTCACGTTAATCAATTTTCCCCTGTCAGGCAGAACATACTTAAACTTTGACTTGTAATATAAACATGATCGTTTTTTACTTTTTGAGAAATGTTGTCAGGTACTACCCGAGTTTAATCAAAAATCTATTCTTATTGGTATTGTCTTTGACTATCCTATTGTGACAATGAAAATTTAATACCCTCTTTTCTGTTTTAGCCCCTTGCCTTGCAAACATTTATCAAAGAATAGAATAGATTTTGGATGATTGAGGAGTTTGGGGAGTAACATCTTAGAACAGGGAAATTAATGAGTGTAAAACAAAGAGAAGCACTCCTTTAAAGGACAGAGTGATAATGAACCTGTAAACATTTCTGAAACTCACCTGGCTTATCTTGATTGGTTCGGTATGAATGACAAAGGATATTTATTTTAGTTGGCTAACTGGTATTTGGATTATATATAAACACAGAGTCTTGAATGACAAAGGATATTTATTTTAGTTGGCTAATGAAGAGTATGCATTTTATATAATAAATCACTGTATGCACTTGGACTCTCAAAAACAATATCCCTAAAATAATGTAAAAGGTAATCGTCTAGAACAGCGCTGTCAAATAGAAATATAACGAGAGCTACACATGTAATTTTAAATCTCTAGTAGACACATTAAGAAAAGGTAAAATGAAACATGTGAAATTCATCTCAATATATTTTTGATAGAGTGCATCTAAAATATTAGCTTTTGACATAGAATGTAAAAAATATTAGTGAGATATTTTGTTACTTTTTCATAGTAAGTTATCAAAATCTGGTGTGTATTTTTGAAAGGAAAAAAATCTGTTTCTCCTATATTTTCAATACTTCTGACACGATGTATGTGTGGATTTTTGCTACAAATTTTATGAATTCTGACACTATCTACCTAGAAATTGTGTCAGATTCCACAGGGTAGGGGCTCAGTCCTAATGGACTGTCCGCACTTCTGATGCCAATTGCAAGTTCAGATTGTCACCTGTACTCTGACCAACCTGCCATCAATTAGTGGTTCCCACAATCCCCTCTGAGGATCAGTACTTTGCTGCAAAAGATCCCATCACTCAGGGAAACATTTATTTACATTTACTGACTTATTATAAAAGGATACAACCCCAGAAGGGCCAGAAGGATGTGCTGCATAGGGCAGGTACGTGGGAAGGGGTATGAAGCTTCTATGTTCTCTCTGGACACATCACCCACCCAGCATCTACACATGTTCACCCACCATAGGGGGGGTTCACCAAATCTCATTGTTTGGGAGGTTTTATGGGGTTTAATCTATTAAACTCTACCCCTTCCACTTCCTAGAGTTCCATAGCTGGTGCAAAATGTCCAACTCTCCGATCACTTCCAGATTTGTCTAGAGTCCCCACCCTGAGACCCCTCATTAGCATAAACTCAGTTGTGCTCAAAGGGGGTTCTTTATGAATAGACACTTCTATTGCTCAGGCAATTCCAAAGGTTTTATGAACTCTGTGCCAGGTACTAGGGACAAAGAACAAGAATATTTTTTTATTATGCCACAATTTTACATTTACAGCATATCTCAGTCACAATCAGCCACATTTCATGTTGTTAATAGCACATACTAGTATCTCTATGGCTGTTGTGTTGGACAGGACAGGGATAGAAGAGCACTGGATATGCTAGCTGTGAGGCTAGGCAACCCACTTCTCTTTTCATTGCTTCAGTTTCTTCATTTGTGAGACAAATGGGTTAGATAAATGGTTTATGCTATCATCCTATATAATAAAAGCATAGTATGCAAATATTCCCCCCTTTGTCTGGGAGTTCAACCAGAGAGCAGGGCCGCTGGGGGAAGGGAGGGAGGCCCTGGCCAGTGGTGGCGGCAGTGGTGGCAGGCAACTGGGGGAGGGAGGGAGTAACCAGCTAGGGACCCTACCAGTGCTCGAATTTCATGTGCTGAGCCTCTAGTTTTCAATATGAAGCTATGCTTCTCTTGAAAATCATGTTGTATAACTTGAGAAAAGACCATCCTATATAATAAAAGCCTAATATTCTAAGTGTCTGGTCATCCAGTCAGCCATTCAACCAATCAAAGTGTAATATGCTAATGATATGCTAAGGCCACTCAACCACTCGCTATAACGTGCTCTGACCACCAGGGGGCAGACACTCAAACTGGTAGGTTAGCTTGCTGCTGGCATCTGGCCAATAGGGATTGAACAAGATGGGCTGGACACACCCTGGAGCCCTCCTGCGGTCCCGCCCCAGCTAGCCAACCTCCCGCATCCCTTCCCAGCCCCAATCATGCAC
This sequence comes from Myotis davidii, assembly GCF_000327345.1. Lineage (NCBI taxonomy): Eukaryota > Metazoa > Chordata > Mammalia > Chiroptera > Vespertilionidae > Myotis > Myotis davidii. The sequence goes on from NW_006293318.1 coordinate 430,152, forward strand.
CAAGGTCCCTCGGTCTGGCTTATGCCCTCTCGCAATCTTTACTTCTTTAGCCTTTTTGTTTTTTAAGGACATTGTTTAATGACAGGTTCTTTGATGGTTGCTTCATCAGTTGGCTCAGATAATTAAATATTCAGGGTTCGAGTAATACACATTGCTCAGAAATTAGATTGTACATGGGTGATCTAGCAGGGAAGACTTTCTCTTTCTGACTACAAAAATATATTTTAGCCGAAACCGGTTTGGCTCAGTGGATAGAGCGTCGGCCTGCGGACTGAAGGGTCCCAGGTTCGATTCCGGTCAAGTGCATGTACCTGGGTTGCGGGCACATCCCCAGTAGGAGATGTGCAGGAGGCAGCTGATCGATGTTTCTCTCTCATCGATGTTTCTAACTCTGTATCTCTCTCCCTTCCTCTCTGTAGAAAATCAATAAAATATATATTTTAAAGTATATATAATTTTGTTCTTAATGAATTCTCTTGAACCAAATAATCTGAAAATTCAATAAATCAAGTTGACCAAAATTGGATGAAACTTGCAAAAAGCTGCTTATTAAAAACATCATTAAAGTTATTTTCTTTGGGAAAGAAAAACACTGTTATCTATGGAAATCCTTAGAAATGAAGTTAGATTTCTACTGTTTTCTGCATTTCTAATTAGCATAAGACTGTTCTTTTTAAATTTCAAGAGACCTTTGCAATCACCTAATGAGAATTGCACAGGTGGCCTGTTGCTGGGATCCCCCACTACATTTTCTATTTGAAAGACTCTTGAAGGTGGGTTTTTAATATCTGCAATATTGTTTAGATGCCACCTTTTAAGTTGTGGAAATGTAACATATTAAGTGGATTTAACTAAATATGTTTATTTTATGTAAGATTTTGTGTGAAAATTGATAGGATAAATTATAAAATAGTGCAATTAAATGAAGTTTGTGTATGTAAAACTGTTTTGTAATACTAATACTTATTATTACTTATAATACTTACTAGAGGCCTGTTGCAGGAAGATTCCTGCAAGAATAGGGCTTCACTCCCTTCTCTGCTGCTCCTACCCGGCCCTTCTCTGCCATTCCTACCCCCCTCTCTCTGCCAATCCTACCCCGCCCATCTCTGCTGCTTCTCTTCGGCCCATCTCCACTACCTCGGCTCTGTTGCTTGGCTTGCTTCTACAGCATCTTCAGTCCTGGCTCCCAGCCAGTATATGCAAATTAGCCGCCATATTTGTTGGCGGTTAATTTGCATATCACTCTGATTAGCCCATGGTGGGTGTAGCGAAGGTATGGTCAATTTGCATCTTTGTCTATTATTAGATAGGATAATACTAATAATAATTCTTATTATTATTGATTAGAGGCCCAGTGCACAAATTTGTGCACAGGTGAGTCCAGTTGGCCTGCCCCAATCGGGCCTGATTGGGTCGGGCTAGCTGGGGGGAGGGGTTGCTGGAGGATGGCCAGCCAGCCCTGCCCCTAATTAGGGTGGGGGGCTGATTGGGGGTGGGGCTGGCCTGAGGGAGGAGCTGTGGGTGATTGGCCAGCCAGCCCTGTCCCTGATCGGCGGGGAGGAAGGGGTGGCTGATAAGGGGCTTATCAAGGACAGGGCCAGGTGAGGAGAAGGGCCACAGGTGGTTGGCCAGCAGGCCCTGTCCCCTGGTCGAACTCCCAGTTGAGGGGACAATTTGCATATTAGCCTTTATTATATAGGATAGGAATAATAATGATAAAACATATTAGTATAGAATGTCAGATATATTTATCTTGTTGGTTTCTGAGTCAGGTAGAATTCGGGCTTTTGAAATATCTTAGTTCTGGGGTTAAACTGTCATGATGACTCATAAATTATGATATTTTACTTTTACTGCAAATTACATGAGTTACTTGCATGGGGAATAATTTTTGTATGTTTTGGTTTTCATTGTTGGCAGTAAAGCAAACACATACATAAATATATATACTTATATCTTGAAAAGGGGCTTATTACTATAAGATTTTGATATTGTTAAATATATTGAGACATTATATGATTTTTTTCTTAAAAATCCTTTCTATAGAACAGATTAATATATATCCACCATGATAAAAATTAACAAATTTGTTTATAAATACATGAATGATGTTGATCTTTAAAAATATAAAGAATTCTAATGTAGACTTTTGTCTTTCTCTCTCTAACTTTCACTACCTTTATTAAATATTCCTGTCATGGAGCCCAGAGAAAACATACAGATGACCCTTGGACAATAACAATTAATGAAAATGGTCTATTGGCATTCTCTGCTAAGAAAAGTCTAGGGTCACAAGAAAATACACTTTAATAAGATCTTCAAAGTAAAGACTTTTTTTTTTAACTTTTGAAGGCTGTACCCCAATCATATAAAACACAGTAAAAGGCATCACATCCATATTGATTATGTTAAATATGCCTGAGTTTAGTTAGTTGAATCTGATGAGTTAAATAATATTGAGTTTCAAAGTGAACTACTAACCAGTCTTTATTTTGCATTTGTCTGCCCCTATTTTAGAGCCAATATCAGTTTCTGTCTATAACCGTTTCATAAGTGGTCCAGGATACACTATGCCTAGAATAGTAGTGGATAAAATGGCCTTGGTTTTAGGTCTTATTACCTGATTGTGCTATGCCTGGGAAACATCAATGGTAGGAACACAGGTTTTGTAGATCAACAGGATCTGGTCTGTGCCCTGGCTGCACCTCTTACAGTTATGATGCTTTGGATAGCTTGCTCAGTCTATCTAAGCCCCAGTTTCCTCATTTTTATAATGGACGTGTAATTAGTGCCTATTTTACAGGAATATTGTTTTAAATATTATAATTTAGACAAAGATTCTAGCAAAGTGCTTTGCACATCATAACCACTCAACACAGGTTCATTATTAGCATTTTTTAATGATTATTGTGACTATTTTATAGTTATCAAGGTTTGAGCACCACATAAATAACTAGGTTGCCTATTTGGGGCTATATATAATTAGGTACTTTCTGCAGTTCTCTAAACAAAGGATGGGAGACTGAGAACCAAACTACTTATTAGTCAAGAAAACACTGATTGTATTCTTTAATGAGGGAAAATAGAACCCAAAACACACATATTATGTGTGTTTGGTTCACTTGTCTTGTCTGCAGGGTCTTTTAGAGGTTTGGAAACCCATAGAAATTTTGGGTTGAATCTAATTACTTACACCCAGGGCAAGGTAAATGGATCAAATGTGAAATTTAGCGTCAAAATTGTTTAGTTGTTTCTGATACCCTCCTGTGATTTGGTTGGATTCCCCTGTGGCCAAGTGGATTTTATCTGTAAATCTTCAGGTGATGGAGAGCAGGCACCCTTCACTGCCCACATTGCCGAGGGCCTTCCTTTCTCAGAGGGCCCAGATTTGCAGCTCTAGCTTAGGACTTTACGGGGCTCCCTATAGCACAGCATGTCAAACTCCCAGCCCGCAGGCCGCATGCCTCGTTGACTGGCATTTAACTAATAAACTCTTTCACTCTCATCTCGCCCCTAAGTTTAAATTGAACAGATTCTGTTTTTCTACCCTATGGATGCTTAGCAAAAATAGCCATTTTGGATATATTGCTATTTGCATAGGATTCTTCTTTTTCCTACTACACTACTTACAGTATTTTGTTTTGAAAATAATGTCTAAATCTAAATAGTGAAGAGTCTGTGTTTCTATGGGATCCATTATCATAACTGAGAAATATAAAGAAAATAACTATGTCAGCTGTCAAAACAGAGCAGTCATTTGTAGCTTGTGCTTTTCCCTTACAATAATTCTTTCATAATTCCCTAAGAGGTGTTAGGTTTGTAATTACAGTCTTTAATTCTCAAGAAAATCTTAAATTTTAACCCTTGTCCTGGCTTTCAATGGGAATATCAGACAAATAGGAACGATGAAAATCTTATTTAATTTTTATAATCGCCTTAAGTTTTATAAAACCATCATTTTACTTCTTTTTCCTGAGAGAAAAAAAATATATCTGTAACATATATGTAGAAATTATAATCAATTGACAGTTCTAGTAGAAGATAATTTTAAGATCATAATTCCTGGTAAAAATATAGTAAATAGGCAGTAAATTGACTACTTGTTTATATAGTTATACTATAATTGAAAATGTTGATGTTATTCCTACTTAGTGAATTTCTAATCCGGTCACACATCAAGGACAAATAACTAACAGATTTACTAAAATTATAACTTATATTAGATTGCAGGTCAGATTATTGCTTTATTGCTTTCTGCCTCTGAAATTTCTGGGTTGTCATGTTCAGTTGATTGAATAAATCATAACCAAAAATTGTTTTCCTTTATTATGAGCAAATTTATTAAGATATATGTGCTATATGCTACTTTCTAAACTCTCAGCTTATGGGATAATATTGTAATTGTAATTCTTTCAATTTGCAACAATTTCAAACTTGATCTGTGCGCCAAACTGTCAGGCATGTAAGATAAATAAATAAGAAAAAGTCTCTTAAGAAACAGATGGCAGAGTTGGACATGGACACAGACCGAGTACCCTATGACAGCTACTCCAGGAGTCTGGAAAGGAGGCCCTATGTGGCTGGATGTGAAGGTCTGTGAGGAAGGAGTATTTCAGAGAGGAGGAATGTTAGAGCCAATAGGGGAACAGAATTCCTCTCTGCACCAGGAATATGCCGGGCACACTAAAGGCCCTTAAATATATACACAATATATATAAAGTAAATATGAAAGACTCCCCCTTACTTACATTTTTAAATTTACTTTCTATATAATTAAGTTGAACAATACATTATTGGAGAATGAAAATGAACAATCATGGGTTTTGTAACTGTTTCAGTATGAAAAGAGTATTAGAATATGTGTCATTCAATATTTATTCAACAAATACATATTGAGCACCTACATACTATATGCCAGAAACTGATCTGGACATGGGACGCAACAATCGACAAAACAGAAAATACTGCATTCTCATAGAGCTTACATGATTGGCATTCATGGAGCTAGATTGCATATGAAATACAATGTAAAATCAAACACATACAAACAAAACAGAAAGCATTCATTCACAAACTCATCATCAAATATTTACTGAATTTTAATTATGTATCAGGCATTATGCGTAAGGCCTAGAAAACTAGAAAAGGAATAAAGGCTAGGAGAATGAGAATATGTAGACTTTGGGGTTTATTTGTTTAATGTAATTTCTAAAAATAACCCATTATATTAAAATTGATCTTTGTAACCATTGTTTCCTTCATCTGCCGGTTTTCATCATTATTTATGGGCAGATCTGCACGCCGTTTGGAGGAGTGTTAAAAATAATAATACTATTACTTCTTTACAGTTCTTGGAATTGCTGTGAAACCCTTGAACGGCTATGATCATTTACTTGCAAAAATATATATTATTGTTTAACCCAAACTACTGTGCTGTGTCCAAAGAGAGATATTTAGTATAACAAGTAAAAATACTGTAAGAGTATAGTATAAATGTAATGACTTTAATGCTGTCGTATGCCTGAAGTAGAAGTCCTATTGATTTTAATTGCTTCATGAAAACGTTGTATTTTTAGTCTTCCTCAGCAATGAAGGGGATGCAAATTTGAGGGACATGTCAGTATACCTCCAACAATATAGGTGTTGATAGACTAAGCCAGTGGTTCTCAACCTTGGCTGCACATTAGGATCACCTGGGAATCTTTTTAAAATCCTGATTTCTGGGCCTCATCCTCCGGAAATTCTGTTTCATATTAAAGACCTTGGGGAAAAGGACCTTGGTGGAGAATAATATGCTTCTTTTTTTTTAATGATTTTAAAAAATATATTTTTATTGATTTCAGAGAGGAAGGAAGAAAGAGAGAGAGATAGAAATATCAATGATGAGAGAGAACCATTGCACAGCTGCTCAATATAAGGAATATCAGCAGATATGTTTTCTCACCTACTAAAGTTCAGAGACAAAATTGTCCTGTTTTTGACTACTTTTGCCTTACATGTTCTTACATGTTCTTTTGTTGTTCTTCTATTGGTGTAATTAGACATCAGGGAGGTGAAAAAAAATGGGTCTAGCATCTTTTCCCACCTTTTTCATTGAGCTCTCATCCACCAGAAGAACAACTAAGTATTGGCTATAGCGAGACCAAAGTTGTACCTGGAACTATTTATAGAAGCACATAGTGCAGAGGCTAAGAGCTCAAGTCATGGAGGTAGAACTGGATCTGAATCTTGGCTCATTCATTTAATAGGTGAGTTAATTGGGCAAGTTAAGCCCTGAGTCTCATTTTTTTTGATAAGCATTTATTCAATGGAACTTATACCATATTTATCTCATAAGTTTATGTGGGAGAGCATATATATAAAGTACTTGGAACATAATAAGTGATAGGTTAATGTTAGCTATAGTTATTAGTTTCATAGTAATATTTACCTTCACAGAAATTCCAAGAGTAAAATCTTATTCTTTAGCTCAGCAGTTCTCAACTTGTGGGTCGCGACCCCTTGGCAGTCAAACAACCCTTTCACAGGGGTCGCCTAAGACCATCCTGCATATCAGATATTTACATTACAATTCATAACAGTAGCAACATTACAGTTATGAAGTATCAACGAAAATAATTTTATGGTTGGGTCACAACATGAGGAACTATATTTAAAGGGCCAGAAGGTTGAGAATCACTGCTTTAGCTCTTCATTGATGTCACCCTTTTTCATGCCAAAACAGAGTTTCTGCTTTCTTTCCCCCTCTCTCCTTTTCTTCCATTCTAAAAATTTAGATGTTGTACCTCTTTGGTCTATTATTTCTTCTTTAAAAAAATGTTAGTGGAGAGTGATATCCATTTTTCATGATTATTGTGAGGAACAAATGAACTTATAGGTTTGATGCATAGTAAGCAATCAGTTAATTGTAGTCACTGTTATTTTTTATCATTATTTCTGTGTTTTTCAAGAGAGCAAACATCTGAATATTCCCAATAGTTAAATCTGTGCCTTTCCTACCTGTCATAGCACATTTAGTTGCTTCCTGTTGAGTTATTTAATAAGATAGTGACTTTCTACAATTGAGAGACTGTAGTATGAGATGAATTTTTCAAAAATGAGTGAACCAAGCTGCCAAACATTAATTTTGAATCCTGCAGGTATTATAATGATAAAGTAGATTAATTTAGAACCAATTTCCACATTCATTGCAATGTCATCCCAGTATATTCTGTATGGAAAAGAGAGTGCTTCTGACCCAAATTGCTAGTTGAACAGTAAAAAAAACAAAACAACTTACAACAATTAAACCTATGTATTTGACCTTTCCCTCAAGTTCTTTTTATGAGATATTGTATTCACTTATCCCTTTATTTTTATTAATATATATATAATTTCAGAGAGGAAGGGAGAGGGAGAGATAGAAACATTAATGATAAGAGAGAATCATCGATCGGCTTTCTCCTCAATGCCCACCACTGGGGATCAAGATGGCAATCCAGGCATGTGTCCTGACAGGGAATTGAACCATGACGTCCTGGTTCATAGGTGCATGTCAACCATGGAGCCACACTGGCTGGGCTATTCATTTCTTTAACCGCATGCATTAAATGCCTCTTATGTAGCAGGCACTGTGGAATTCTAGACATTTGGTAGTTTTCAAGGAGCCTAAAATTTAATAGGAGACTCAGACTTTAATCAAATAATCACATAAATAAATGCTGAATTTTGATTTGGGCAGGTGTGACAGAGAGGAATGCTTGGTCTAAAGGACTGCCTTTGTAGCTCGGGTTCAAAGTGCTCATTTTGAGGAGATAGTGAAGAGACGACCTATCTTATTGAGTTGAGTGTCTTTTATACAGTTTCTAACCTCCAAAATGGAAAATTGCGCAGGTAGGAGATTAGAATAGTGTAAAATGAAATCTGAATTAATAAAGGGTTTCTCTTCACTCTGCTCAAAATAATCACTTAGGACAGGCAAATGTCTTTCTCATAACAGACCAAAGTATTCCTGTTTTTCTTTGATTAACCGATGGCCACAGCGCTTCATTATCTATTTTTTTCCCAATGAAAACAGATAGGAATTAGAATGCTATTCACTTCTGCATTTTTCTTTTAAAATTTCAACCATTCTTTACCTGGATAAACCTTTTTTTTTTTTTTTCCCTGAAAGGTACCTTTGACATGACTTGTATCATCTGTTTTCTTTTCTGCAAGAAATATGGTTGTAAAAGCAAGAGTTCATAATTACATAATCATTATACAGTTATATTATGGTAGAAAGTTCAATTCAAATTTCTGAATTTTCTTTCCTACTTTCCTACTTGAATTCTACCAAACATTAGGGAAGGCATTTCTAGAGAAAAGATTGTGCCCCAGGTAGTTGATGATGTTCCTAGAAATTAAACTGAAGCCCTCAAGTACCAGATAAAGGGCTGGTCATAACACTTGCAATGGGACTTAAGATTTAGTTCATGTAACTAAGAAATCTCCTGGAGCCAGGAGGCTGCAGGTGTCTGAAGGCAGATGCGTGTTGGGGTGAGTAAGGCAGTATCTTGCTGATCCGACTTGCAGTCCTGGAACATGATGGAAATGGCGCTCACAGGTGGCTTTCACCAGGGTATCATTTGTTCCTGAGGGCTTATGCCAACTCTGGTACAACCCCTTTGAAACGAATTCAAAGCACAATCTCTGGTTTGGAAAAATACAAAGGCATTTTTACTTTGTAATATAAACTTTTGAGTCCATAAAGCTGAATTTTCATCATTTTAAAGCTGCACGACTTTGGGCGGGTTACTTAACCTGTCAGAGTTTCTTAGGTGTTCTTATGTAAATCGTGACAACGCATACATATCCTACAAAATTCTGGAGGGCAGAAAATATTGCCAACAATGTTTGTCAGGTGTTTACTACAAGGCCTGGTACATAAAAATAACTTAAACTCTGCCTGTCCTTATTTTAAAAATGTAAGCACATAACATCTGTTGCTCATAACAGTGTTGACTTAAATTGTCCAGTCAACACTTGATCTTTTTTCTTCTTCATCTGTGATTTTGAATTAACATTTTTTAAAAAAATATATACTTTTATTGGTTTCAGAGAGGAAGGGAGAGGGATAGAGAGATAGAAACATCAATGATGATAGAGAATCATTGATCGGCTGCTTCCTGCACGCCCCTACTGGGGGTTGAGCCCACAACCTGAGCATGTGCCCTTGATCCGAATCAAACCTGGAACCCATTAGTCCACAGGCCAACGCTCTATCCACTGAGCCAAACCAGCTAGGGCAAATTACCTTTTTAAAAATATATATTTAATAGGTTTCAGGGAACCTTTAATAATGGGCCCTATAAGTCCTTATATTTGGAGACGTGCACTTTGCTTGTCTGCCAGTGCTTACATGTTCTGGATAAGACTTACAAGCAAAGAAGCTCTTTTGGAATAAAATACAACTAAGGATTTCTATCTAACCAAGCCTCTGTATCATCATTCTTTTGGAAATATTTTCCATAGGCTTCTCTCCTTCAAAACAGAACACATGACTTTGTGCTAACTTTGTAAATTAGAATATAGTGATAGAGAATCTGTCAATTTCTAACTA
>NW_006293318.1:440315-445350 GCF_000327345.1 Myotis davidii
TTCATTTATGCAAATATTCAGGCATTAATCAAATTTTGAGAGCCATGCTTAGGATGTTGAGAAAAATGCTTTGTTCTTATTCAATAAATAATCTTTTTCTTCTTTTTTAAAAAATTATCTTTATTGTTGAAAGTATTATAGATGTCCCCGCTTTGTTCCCCTATTGACACCCTCCACCCTCCACCCACCCCTCCCAGGCCTTCACCACGCTATTTATTGCCTGTGTCCATGGGCTATGCATATATTCATATAAGTTCCCTGGTTAATTTCTCCCTCCCCCACTTAGACCGTTCCTCTGAAATCCCTCAGTTGTTCAATGCTTCTCTGTCTCTGGATCTATTTTGTTCATCAGTTTATTTTGTTCATTAGATTCCACATGAGTGAGATCATGTGATACTTGTGTTTCTCTGAATGGCTTATTTTGCTTAGCATAATGCTCTCCAGGTCCATCTATACTGTTGCCAATTGTAAGAGTTTCTTCCTTTTATACTAGAATATAGTATTTCATTGTGTAAATGAACCACAGCATTTTTATCCACTCATCTGCTGATGGGCATTTAGGCTGTTTCCAGATTTTAGCTATTACAAATTGTGCTGCGATGAACATAGGGGTGCGTATATCCTTTCTGCTTGGTGTTTTGGGTTTCTTAGGATATATTCGTAGAAGTGAGATCACTGGGTCAAATGAAACTCCACTTTTAATATTTTGAGGTAACTCCATACTGTTTTCCACGATTTTGAAGCTGACTAATATCAATGACTGTTATGTAGTCAAAGTTTATCAAAGTCAATGGGTAGAGAAAATTCTGAAGAATAAATTTATACTTCTGGGCTTTTTCAGGCTTGATTAAGACATTTCATTTTCTAATTTACAAACATTAAATATAAGATTGTTGTTATAAGTGTGATTAGTCATGCTACTCCAGATGCTAATCTTCATTTCCTAAACAAGTTCTTAAAGTGAGTAATCGGTCCTTCAGATTTTCATTTGGTGGTTTTAATTTCAATCTCTTTACCTCTAATTAAATGAAAATAACTGTCTATAGAATATTTATTCTATTTCAACTGCCTCCTGGTTTTTCCCTCCATTTTTCTCTCTAACTGTTATTCCTTTTCCAATCTTGATTCCCACCCCCCCCGCCCAATTCATAAATATTGTTAGGGTGGAAACTAAAGGATCCCTCAAATTTGATCCCTCCATCTTATGCAGCCTCAGTCCTTTCCTATTCAAATTCTAATAAAAGTAATGAGATGATCAGATTCTAGGTGTTTTTCCAATATAATGTTTGCCTTAATTCTTAGTTCTTATTCCATGATATGGGATAGCTGCTGCTTTTCTTAAGTTATAAACTTGTCTCTCAGGCTCCTAGGTTAGCACTGGGTTTTAGAAAGTCAGTTTTTAGGATGGGTTGATATGTTTCCCCACCATTTTTGTTTTTGATGGCATATCAGCACATGATTTTTCATTTCCTCTTATAAGCCCTGATCATGAAGGACCATGAATTTTTTTCATGATTTTTTCTCTTATATCTTATTTTCTTTTTTTTTTACTTCAGTATATATATATATATTTTTGGTAAGGGGTAACTAAAATTATAATATCTTTTAATTTTGATTTGTTTTTTAGTTAAGTTCAATTAAAATATACTTATTTAAAATTTAATTTAACATGCATCAAATATTTGATAAATGATAATATTATTTCCACAAATATCTTCTTTGGTCTCTTATAGTATATTAGGTTATGTCAGATCTCATTTTTTTATGTTGTACTGACCCAGAAAGCTATAAAGTCAGGGCATATTTTGATCAGGTAATGCCTTCCTCCCAAGGCAGAGAATTAAAAAAAAAAAAAGAATTCTCTTGTGCATATATTTGAAGTAGGGTATATTTGTTTCTTTCCCTTAGTTTGCAGCTTCATGATTATATATATATATATATCAGTTTATTATATCAAACTGAAATACCACCTCTTTCCCCCTTTTATAATAATTATTTAACCAAATAGTATCAGAACATATGTATATTCTCCACATTTGATACTTCTAAAAAAGAATTAGGTAAAACTATTTGAAGCACTTTTCTTGGTTTGTTTGCCATGATTTTATGTTTCAAAGTAGAGCATGGGAATAAATTTGTTGAATATATGCTAACAATAGACTTTGACAGAATGAGTCCATAGCCAAAACAGGATGAGAGTGGCAGTGTAGTCTACAATAGTACTTAAGAGCATAGGCTATGTTATCTCATATTTCCTTCCTTCCCTCTCTTTGTTATTTTATTTTATTTTTTTTGCAAACCACTATAAGTTTATTCTTTTTAAAAAATTTAAGTTATTATTTAAAGTATTACATGAGCCCCCTTTTTTTCCCCCATTGACCTCTCCCCGGCCACTCCCACACCCCTGCACATGCCCTCACCTTCCTACTGTCTGTGTCCATTGGTTATGCTCATATGCATGTATACAAGTCCTTTCGTTGATCTCTTACTCTCTCACTCCCTGCCTTCCCTCATAGGTTGGACAGTCTATTCAATGTCTCTGGTTCTATTTTTGTTCATCAGTTTATGTTGTACATTATATTCCACAAATGAATAAGATCATGTGGTATTTATCTTTCTCTGACTCAGCATAATGCTCTCCAATTCCAACCATGCTGTTGCAAATGGTAAGAATTCCTTTTTTACGGCAGCGTAGTATTCCACTGTGTAGATGTACCACAGTTTTCTAATCCACTCATCTTCTGATGGACACTATTTTAAGTGGAAGGATGGTCAACATGAGGTAGTACCCTTGGAAGAAATAAGGGTGATAAAGGGAGCCATGAGTTAGAGGAGGGTACTGGCAACAAGAAAGATACTTCAGTGACAATCACAAAGAGAACCCCTTATGTTGACCATCCTTCCACTTAAAATACCTGGAGTTTAAACTTACTTTGCTAATTCTTCTTAGTAGTCATTTTGCCAATATGTCTGATATTTAATGATAATGGAAATAAAAGTGTGACTAGGGATATTTTTCATCATTTAGGTTTTTGAAGAGGAAAAATTCAAAATAAAACAATAGGTATTGGGGGAATTTGATCTTAAGAAATTTCTCAATAATTCCTTAATTTCAAAACTAGAGGCCCAGTGCACCAATTCGTGCACGGGTGGTGTCCCTAGGCCTGGTCGGTGATTGGGATGGATCAGAGTCGATCAGGCCAGGCCAGCCAGGGGAGGGACCACAGGAGGTTGGCTGGCCCTGGGAGGTTGGCTGTGGGCATGTAATGACGACCAGGGGGCAGCTCCTGCATTGAGTGTCTGCCACCCGGTGGTAAGTGCATATCATAGCTAATGGCTGGTTGTCTGGTCCGAACAGTCTCTTAGGCTTTTATATATATAGATGCACTCCCCCCACCAGTATTCCCATCAGTGTCTTAGATACATTTTGACAAATCCAAACTTTCTTCCTGAAAGACTTAAATGGGAATATTTATAAAATTGAATATTCTGGCAGTTAAATCTGATGTATAATTTATTATTGTGTCTTAGAAGACAATTACAGTTGTTTGGCGAATCATTTTGAGAAATGTAGTTTGGGATTATTTTTTTTTTACAGACTGTTGACTTTATTTTGCTTTTTATGAATGCTATTAAAATTGAATATAATGAGTGAATAGCCTGAATTCTGCAATTGCCTTCTTAGAATTAAGCAATTCTAAGTCACAATTATGAATACTGTTTTAAATTAAGAACACATTTTCCAAAAATAAAGATACATCCGCGATATCCTGAACTAACAAGCTTTTCAAATCATGAATTTTTATGGGAATCACAATGTAGTTTGAAAGTAATACAAAAATGTAGAGCGTCTTTAATTTTGTATGTGTTTAATGGAAATGAGATACACGAAATGATGAAACCTGATACATGCTACTCTCACTTGCACTTGTGTAAATCTGTGGAAATGCCTTCCCCTCTACTCCTTCCGAGGCTTTCCAGGAAGGTTCCTGGAATATTGATGATGAGATGCATTCTATATCACAACAAAATGAAATGTTAATACTAAGTTAATAAATGAATTGAAAAAATGACCAAGGGGAAAGATGCATTAAAATGAATTTAATAAAAGTAGTTTTTATGAGTTAGTTTGATTTTGGTGCATTTTATATGAAATATAATTTTTATTTAAAGGTGTGTATATTTTGAAAAAAAAATCCCACCAAGATGGCAGCATAGGTAAACACTGGAAATTGCTGCCTTGCGAACTACTTCAAAAATACAACTAAAAGACAAAACGGACACCATCCAGAACTATAGGAAGGTGGCTGAGTGGAAATTCTACAACTAGAAGGAAAGAGAAAAGAACACTGAGACACAGAGGAGGTGCAGAAGTAAAGTACAGAGGTACAGAGGTGCACACAGAAAGGGCTGGGAACTGAGGACTCAGTTGTCTTTTTCAATTGGGAGGGAGACACAAGCTCCCAACTGCTCTGAACTCCAGTTCCAGGTGAATCTCTAGGAACCCAGACTCAAACAGAGAGAATCTGGACTGTCTGGCATCGGTCAGAACTCAGCTTTCTCTCAGAGGTGCTTGCAGCAATTACCAGGACACTGAGACCCAGGGCCTCTTAGGGCAGGGCTGAGGATCAGCCATAGCTGTTTGCTCTGCCCTTTTGATCCCTGAGACCCCGCCCCACCCAAGCTGTGTGCAGAGACTTTTGCATATAAATGCCCTGGCCCTTTGCAATCTAAAATTACCTAACTAACAGCAGCTGGGCCCATAACTTCCAAAAGAAGGCCCAAGGCCCCACAGCAGCTTGCATTGCTTCACAGCTGGGCCTCATCTGGGCACCTCCAAACACCAAACAAAGAAGAGGAATCTGCAGATCTCTCCATAGCTCCTGCTGGGTAGCCTCAGGCAGAGGCTAAATTAGCCCCTCCTTAGAAATCCAAGAGCCAGTGTACCCAGTGGTCAAAGGGGGACCATCCAGATTACAACTCCTCAGATCCATAAGGGACACACTCAGGGGGCAGACTCAGTGAGCACCAAAGC
>NW_006293318.1:446223-448771 GCF_000327345.1 Myotis davidii
GCTTCACAGATAAGGAAAAGCTAAAGGAGTTCATCACCACCAAACCAGTATTATATGAAATGCTGAAAGGTATCCTTTAAGAAGAGGAAGAAGAAGAAAAAGGTAAAGATACAAATTATGAACAACAAATAAACATCTATCAACAAGTGAATCTAAAAATCAAGTGAATAAATAATGTAATGAACACAATAAACTGGTGAATATAATAGAATCAGGGGCATAGAAAGGGAGTGGACTGACTATTCTTGGGGGGGGGAGGGGAAGTGGTGTGGGGGGGCGGGAAGAGACAAGACCAAAATCGTGCACCTATGGATGAGGACAGTGGATGGGGATTTAGGGCGGAGGTTCGGGTGGGAAATGAGTGGAGGGAAGCTGTGGGGGAGGGAAAAAGAACAACTGTAATAATCTGAACAATAAAGATTTAATTTTAAAAAATTTTAAAAAAATAAATATTTATCTGCATGTGATCAAAGCTTGATTAATATAAAGGGTGTCCCAAAAATATATACACACTTTGAATAATTATTAATTGCAATGGGTTAAGTCTGAAAAGAAACATCAATTGAGCTATCAGTGGTTAAAATGTGTGTGTGTGTGTGTGTATGTGTGTGTATGTGTGTGTATATATATTGGGACACCCTGCATATTTGTCATCATTTTTGGGTACTGTAACATGCATTTTGTAACTTTTTCTTATCAATGTATGGAAGTAATCACTTATTAAAATGGCCTGTTTTCTTCTGAATAAAACTGATTATATAAACTATAAAAAGAATAAAGGTGTGTATATTTTAAGTATGAGTTTTTACCACATATCAATAAATAATGGTTATGATACTAATTAATCTCTTGCCCCTTTGTTGATTGACTGCAATCAATTTTCATGTTGATTGATTTGTGTAGATTGATCAAATAGGATTCTTCTTTAAACTTGCCAGGTTTCCCCCCAGTTTATGCGTACATCTTTGGTAGAAGTAAGGCGACTTGCATAACATGTTCTTCATCTTTCTTAGAACAGTTGATCAGTAGTAATTTGAATGGCTGTCTTGTAGATTTTTTAGCAAAAAAAAAATCCAAGCGTTTATTTTTAAAAGAAGATGGGACAACTCATGATACAAAATATATTTATTATAATCTTTGGGTACTGTTCTGAATAGTAGTTTCCATAGTTATGAGCTTTTTCAGTATCAAAAATAGGCTATTCAAATTTAAAATTCTGAAACCTCAAATAGTCCTAGTGGCTGAGGGTGCAATGCTGGCCTTGTGAAACGTTTCTTTTTGGTGTGGTAGGCAAAAACTCAGGGTAGTGGGTTTCATAAACGTTCTCAATAGCAGAGCAAAGCTAATAAGATAAACTACAAATTATTTTTCTCCATATTCTCCACTTTAGACCAAAGGTTAGCAGAGTTTCTCTCTAAAGGATGAGATAGTAAATATTGTAGGGTACATTGGACAGATAGTAGAGTCTCTGTTGCAACTACTGCACTCTATCACTGTAGCTTGAAATGATTAGCATGACTCTGTTCCAATAAAATTTCATTTATCAACACGATATAGAATAGCTTTCATTTTTCCTGTGTCACAAAGTATTATTGTTTTATTTTTTCCCAACCATTTAAAATTGTAAACTATTTTGCACTCCTAGACAGTACAAAAAAAAGCAGGTTGAATTTGGCCTATGACCTTGGATTTCCTTCCCCTTCCTTAGACTAGGAACTCCTTTAAAGACCGTGCAAGGTATCCTGTTTATCTTTATATTTCCCAATATTTAGCACTTAATAGATACTCAACAAGTGTGTGACAAATAACTACTCTGAATGAGTTCTTTATAAATTTAATACTGATTTGTTTCTAATGTTGACTTTCCATGAAGTTTCCTGGAATATTGGTGATGAGATGCATTCTATATCACAACAAAATGAAATGTTAATACTAAATTAATAAATGAATTGAAAAATGACCCAGAGGAAAGATGCATGAAAATTAATGTCAAGAAAGTAATTTTTATGAGTTACTCAGTTTGAATTTGGTACATTTTATATGAAATATAATTTTTATTTAAAGGTGTGTATATTTTAAGTATGAGCTGATACCATATATCAATAAATAATGGTTATTATTATTTATCTTTAAATGAAACTTCATTTCCATGTTTATTTCATACTAGAGGCCCAGTGCGTGAGCACCCTGTGGGCTGCTGTGGTATTTAGGCTGGACAGCCACCGCAGGCAGCCAGGACCAGCGCCTGACTTCCACCCCAGTCCCTCCTTGCCCCCCTGCCTGTGTCCACTCTGGGCCGCCAGAGCTGCTGTCCCAGCTCGGCAGGCTCCTGTCTCTGTCTCTACTCTGGGCCTCACCTGTGCACGCAACCTCCTTCTGTCTGGTTGTCTCATTACGGCGTCCTGGCCTAATTTGCATATTACATCTTTATATATTAAGATGTGTGTGTGTGTGTGTATACATATATACATATGTATACATACATATATATATATACACACATATATAGTCTTTTCCCTAATTTCATATATGTGAACTATATTATAGT
>NW_006293318.1:449347-451079 GCF_000327345.1 Myotis davidii
TTGCTGTCTTCTGTGAAAGCAAAGTGGCAGAGGCCAACGTCCGGAGAGCAGGGGGCACTCTTCCCTTTATGCCACTTGGATGACTAAGGATTTCATATGAATGCTGTACTTCAGGATAGCGGAGCGACCTGGATACCTTATTACTTAGAGTTATTTAGTCATGTCTTCAGGACAGACATATGATATGCCCACTTAAACATCTCATTTCTTCACATGAGAGGACAACTTTCTCATTTGTAAGCTCAAGCAAGTACTTCATAGGATGTCTCCTCACTGCTGAATGCAGTATTCCATATAGAGTATTGCAACAATGAAGAGCAGTAGAGCAGTGGGACTTTTTGGTTCTAGAAATGTTTATCATACTGCTATTATCACTTAACAAAACATTCTATTAACCTGGTTTACATTTAATTTACAGTTAAAGGACAACAACAGCAACATTTTCCATGTCATTGTTTTATAAGTTATGGAATATGGACAGATGTTGTTTATACTTGGAAAGGTGCTTCAGTTCTTGAAATCATATGTAGAACTTTACATCTGCCCATGTAGTATATACTTGTGTTGGTCTGTTCATTATTATAAATTGTTAAGATAAATCTGAATGCTGAGTTTTTTTTTTAAATCAGCATTCAGATTAATCTTAACAATTTATAATATGAGTTATTTATAACTAGGTCATTTCTCATATCTTCCTCCTGATCAGATAAGGGTATCCATTAGGTTGAAATGGACATATTAGCCTAATTATTTGTAAACACTTGCTGCAATTTCATTAAATATGACACTAGTCAGCTTGCATGCATCCTTAATGAAAAAGAAGAAAATATATGAAATGCTTTGTTATATCAACTACATTATGAATTATTAATTTTTAAAGCCCAACTGGGCATCTATCCTAAGATTAGCAATTTATAAGTATTGTCTATTAATATATCTCTGCACTTGTCATATTCCCTATGATTTTTTGAATGTTACTAATTTTTATTTATTTTTGTTTTATTTGCAAGGTGTGAACAGACTCTTAGATACTTGAAATATAATTTTAATATAGGATTTCTCTCTGCCCTATACTAATATTGTACCGTCTTACCCTAAAGCAGTGGTTCTCAACCTTTGGGTCGCGACCCCTTTGGCGGTCAAACGACCCTTTCACAGGGGTCGCCTAAGACCATCCTGTATATCAGATATTTGCATTACGATTCATAACAGTAGCAACATCACAGTTATGAAGTAGCAATGAAAATAATTTTATGGTTGGGTCACAACATGAGGAACTGTATTTAAAGGGCCAGGAGATGAGAACCAGTGCTAAGTGATATTCTTATGCTAGAAGTAGCTTTTAAAACCTCCTGTTTTCTCTCTGTAGCAGTTTTTGACAGCTGAGTTTATTCTGGGCTCATTTTTCATGATGCTATCACTAAATATTGTGTCACTCTATTTTTCCTGAATATGTGTCTCTTCTGTCTTTATAAATTATGCTCATTAGCCCTTACATGTGTTCATTTAAATACACTTTGCTTATACTTTTG
This sequence comes from Myotis davidii, assembly GCF_000327345.1. Lineage (NCBI taxonomy): Eukaryota > Metazoa > Chordata > Mammalia > Chiroptera > Vespertilionidae > Myotis > Myotis davidii. The sequence continues at coordinate 450,880 of NW_006293318.1, forward strand.
CCTCATCTTCCTTAGCAGGAGCTGTACCTCTTTTACTCTTGAGTTCACCAATATGGAATCTTTCTCTTTCTAATTTTTAAATATGTAATACTCTTAAAATTTTAAGATTATTGCATATATACTTGTTCTTAAGAGTCTTATAATATTTATGTCACACATTGCTTCTTGTGTGTTTATCCAAATATTTTGAGACCAGCAGG
>NW_006293318.1:451108-456614 GCF_000327345.1 Myotis davidii
GAATGCGCATTTATTCTTTTGCTAATATAGGTTAAAATTTCAATCAAGCAAATTGAGAAATTCCAGGATTTTCAGTTTAATGGGGTGCTTCTAAGACCATGTCCAGTAGTGTATGTCGTCTTTGACTGTTCAGTGCAGAAGGCACTACTTCTCTTGACTGTTCAGTGTCAGGAAATAGAATTGTCCATACATTTCACTTGTACTCTGTTACCACCGCTACTTCACTTTGAGATACCATGACATATAACATTGTGTAAGTTTAGAGTATAAATGATGAATCAATATTTGTATATAATGTGAAAATCATTACCATATTAAGATGAGTGAACTTTTTTGTGTGTGACTAGAACTTTTAAGATCCACTGTCTTAGCAACTTTCAAGTATAGGACACAGTTATTGTGAACTACAATCATCATGCTGTACATTAGATCCCCAGAACTTACTCATTTTATAAGTGGGAGTTTGTACCCTTTGAACACATTCACCCATCCCTCCCTACGCCTGGCAACCACTATTCTACTCTCTGTTTCTATGAGTTTTATTTTTTAGATTTCACATATAAGTGAGATCATCTGGTATTTGGCTTTTTCTGTTTGATTTATTCCACTTACCATAATACCTTCAGGGCCCATCCATGTTGTCCCCAGTGGCAAGATTTCCTTCATCATTATGGCTAATACTAGAGGCCCAGTTCATGAATTCGTGCACGGGTTGGGTCCGACCAGCCTGCCCCAAAAGGCCCCCGATCAGGGCTGGGCTGGTGGGGGAGTGGGGCACAGGAGGTTGGCTGGCCTGGGCCCCGATCAGGGTGTGGGGGGTGGTCGGGGGCCAGGACGGTTGGGGGGTAGGTGCCATGGGAAATTGGCTGGCCATCCCCACCCCCAATCGGGCCGGTTGGCCAGCCACAGTGCACGTCATAGCATAGTACTATAGTATTTTAATGTTTATATATCTCACATTTTCTTTTTTCCATTCATCCATCAATGGATACTTAGGTTATGTCCATGTCTTGACTATTGTGTTTAATGCTGCAATGAACAGATATCTCTTTGAGGTAGTGATTTCATTTTCTTTATATATATATACACCCCCAAACAGGATTGTTGATTCAATCATATGGTAGTTCTACTTTAAAAAAAAAATTAAATCTCCATACTGTTCTTACTGTGGCTATACCAATTTACACTCCCACCAACAATGCATAAGGTTCCCTTTTCTTTACATCCTTGCCAATAGGCTATTTCTTGTCTTTTTAATAATAGACCTCCTAACAGGTTTGATATTGCATTTCATTGTGGTTTTGATTTGCATTTCCCTGATGATTATTCCTTTGCCCATTTTTAAATTGGATTATTTATTGCTTATTTGTTTTTTACTATTGAATTGCATGAATTCCTTATATATTTTAGATGTTAACTCTTTATCAGATATATGGTTTGTAAATATTTTCTCTGCTCTGTAGGTTGCCTTGTTGATTGTTTCTTTTGTTTAAAGGAGCCTATTCAGTTTGATGTGGTCCCAATTATTTATTTTGGCTTTTGTTACATGTGCTTTTGTTGTCATATACAAGAAAGGTCAAGGAGCTCTTCTCTTTTTTTGCAGAAGTTTATAGTTTCAGTTTTTATAAGTCTTTCTCAGGATTTACAATTATGCAATATGATAATTCTATGGCTGATGAGTAACTTATAAAATATTTTGTCTTTCATGGTATTTTTTCTTTCGTCTTAAAAACGATGTGCCTTCCTGCACAAAGCACAGTTTGATAACTCATTATTCTCCTTACACTATGTGTAGTTAATCTTCTCTCAGTACAGTTAGACAATTTTAGTTTTCCTTTACAACTGAGGATGTTTGCTAGGTGAATATTTATAATCGGTTAACATGAAAATGTGTGAGGAGTAACAGTGGGGAGTCTGATTAAGAAAGCCAACATATATTTGCTTTACTTCTAAAAGCAAAGAGTAAAGATTGCATATTAAGACCATAGCCATTCTATATTTTATATCTTAAGATAGAAATAATTGGTGCTGTAAAATTAATTAACCTCGATTTCTGCACCCTTTGCCAGCAAGAACTTTTGGCTTTTCTGCTTGCCCTCATTTCCCATTCTCTCATGCTTCCTTTGGTTTCTGTTAGATTCTGGCAAATTCATTTTGCTTTGTTGCATACTAAGAAGCATTTTAACATTTTAATTTTTTCTCCATTCAAATATCCATTGTCTTTCTGGTTTTATGACTCAGGGATATTATCTCTTGTCTCTAGGGTGTCACTATGATTCCCAGTCACACTAAGCAACTTGAATGCTTGCAATGCAAAAACACTTTGAGTAACCTTTATATAACCTAGTTGGCATAGCTGAAAATGTTTGTCTCAAATTCCCTAAGCAGTATCCAGGGTTATTAAGACTTAGTTATGCCACAATAACTTCATACCAAAGCACCTGCTATCAGCTCTTCCAAACCGTGCCTCAGCTCTCTCCCTTCTATGCCTTCCAGAGAAAAAGATCTCAGGTCTGGGTTCTCATTGCTTCAGCTCACGTTTTCGCTATATGTCTTTAACTCAACTAAATCTTGTATTTTCCTTTTCCTCAATTTTTTCTAGCAGAAGTGACTGCCACTTTAAAATAATTAATCAAAGTCACACAGGGATGAAAGGAAATATATAAAAAAGCGAAATACTTAATATAGTTTTTTATAGAAGAGGAATTTTGAGGATGATTTTTTAAAAAAAAAACTAGCTTTATTTTCCTTAAGATTAAAACATCTAGTTATTCCTATCAGGGCTGATTGTTTAGAGAATTAAATGATATAATGTATATGTGGTGTATAGAAAAATGTGCCATATAAGAAGTGTTACATAAATTATAACACTTCTGTTCCGAACCACCCACAATCTCTGGTGCAAGCTGGAGTGTGCGCTTAATGCATGTAAGTATCAAATATGAATATATTTGGGTATCATCACAATTTTTTGTGGAGAAAGAAATCTGTTAAATTCATTTCTATTTCTGTTTGGGCTCTGTGCTTGTGTCCTTTAGCCTTCCAAGTTGTCAACAGTACATATGTCTGGCTCCTAGAGGGCCCGAATTTAAGGTTGTAAGCTGCCTGACATAATAATATACCAACACACACACACACACACACACACACACACACACGTGCGCGCGCAATTTGAGCCTTGATAGTATGATAGTGACCAAACTATCTATGGTGGGAAAAACTCTCTTACTCCTTCAATCAAAAACAAAGGCTCAGGACTGCTTTCACTGTGTCTCCTAGAGTTTGTATTATTGTGTTTTCATTGTCATTCATTTCCAGGATGCTTTTAATTTCTTCTTGGATCTCTTTGGTAGCCCAATCATTGTTTAATAGCATGCTATTTAGCTTCCAAGTGTTTGATTTTTTTTATTGTAGTTGATTTCTAATATGCCATTGGGATCTAAGAAGATGCTTGATATGATTTCAATCTTCTTGAATTTGGAGAGGCTTTGCCTATGTCCCAATATGTGGTCTATCTTTGAAAATGACCCATGTGCACTTAAGAAGAATGTATATTCTGTAGGTTGGGGGTGGAATGTTCTGAAGATGTCAATTAAGTCCATCTGATCTAGTGAGTCATTTAGGATTGCTGTTTCTTTGTTTGTTTGTTTTTTTTGTTTGTTTTTTTTTTGTCTATAGGATTTATCCAGTGATATCAGTGGGGTATTAAAGTTCTCTACTATGATTGTGTTGCTGTTGATCTCTCCTTTGATATCTTCTAGAAGTTTTTTTTTTTTTAATGTATTTGGGTGTTCCTGCAATGGGAGCATATATGTTTACAAGGGTTATATCCTCTTGCTGTATTGATTCCTTTAGTATTATGAAGTGGCCTTCCTTATCTCTTGTTATGGCCTTCACTTTGGGGTCTGCTTTGTCTGACATAAGTATAGCTATCACAGCTTTTTTTTTTCATTTCCATTTGCCTGAAATATATTTTTCCATCCCTTCATTTTCAGTCTGTGTGGGTCTCTTGTTCTGAGGTGGGTCTCTTTAGACAGCATATGTATGAATCATCTTTTCTTATCCATTCAAGTAAGTTCATATCACTACAGGACTATCTCAAAAAAGATAAAAAAACTTGTAATAAATTATCTAACTCTAAAACTTAAAGAACTAGAAAGAGAGCAGAAAGAAAAGCCCAGAGTGAACAGAAAGAAGGAAATAATGAGGATAAAAGCAGAAATAAATGAAATAGAAACCAAAAAATAAAAATAAAAAAACAATACAAAAGATCAATAAAACTAAGAGCTGGTTCTTTGGAAGGATGAACCTTTAGCCAGGCTCACCAAGAAGCAAAGAGAGAGGACCCAAATAAACAAAATCAGAAATGAAAGAAGTAAAATAACAACAGACCTCACAGAAATACAAAGGATTGTAAAAAAAAAATACTATGAACAACTCTTTTTCAAAAAACTGGACAACCTAGAAGAAATGGACATATTCCTAGAAAAATAATGACCTTCCAAAACTCAACCAGGAAGAATAAAAGAATCTGAATAGGCCTATAACTATGGAGGAAATGGAAGCAGTCATAAAAACAAGCAAACAAACAAACAAAAACTTCTAGCAAACAAAAGTCCTGGGCCAGACAGCTTCACGGGGGAGTTTTATCAAACATTCAAAGAGGAACTAAAACCTATGCTCAGACTTCTCCAAAAATTTAAAGAGGAAGGCACACTTCCAAGTTCTTTCCATGAAGCCAGCATTATCCTAATCCCAAAACCAGAAAAAGAACCGCAAAAAAAGAGAACTACAGGCCAATATCTTTGATGAACATAGATGCTCAAATTCTCAACAAAGTCCTAGAAAATCGGATCCAGAAATAAATTAGAAAGATCATACACCATGACCAAGTGGGATTTATTACAGGGATACAAGGATGGTATAATATTCGCAAATCAATAAATGTGATACATCACATAAACAGACTTAGAAATAAAAATCACGTAGTCATATCAATTGATTCAGAAAAAGCATTTGACAAAATCCAACACCCTTTCTTAGCCATAGTGATTAGACAAGAAATAGAAATAAAAGGAATTCAAATTGGAAAAGAAGAAGTAAAACTGTCATTATTTGCCGATGACATGATATGTACATAGAAAACCCTAAAGACTCCATCAAAAGACTATTAGAGTGAATAAATGAATTTGGCAATGTAGCAGGATACAAAATTAGCACCCAGAAATCTATGGTTTTTTAATACAACAATGATGAACTTAAAGAAATAGAAATTAAAAAAGCAATCCCAGTATTATCTACAGCAATCCAGGCTTAACTACAACAAGACAGTGCACAAAGACCACATGGGGGTGCACCATGAAAGCATAAAAATTGCGGAGACAAAGAAACATGACAGAAATGGAGGATATAGAGCTCAAAACCGCACTTTTAAGGTCGTTCAATAATTTTTTGACAACTGCCGATAAACTTGACGAGATCTACAAGAAATCTAATGAGACCCTCG
>NW_006293318.1:457743-480196 GCF_000327345.1 Myotis davidii
GATGTTGCAAATGGTAAGCATTCCTTCCTTTTTACAGCTGTGTAGGATTCCATTGTGTAGATGTACCACAGTTTAATTAGAGGCATTCTTATAGACCAATAATGAACTCTGAGGAATATTGAAAAAAAAGCAATCCCATTTACCATTGCAAAAAAAAAATCAAGATACCTAGGAATAAACTTAAGTAAGGAGGTCAAACACCTATACTTGGAAAACTATAGGACACTGAAAAAAGAGATAGAGGAAGACATAAACAAGAATAGACTGTGTTCATGGATTGAAAGAACCAACATCATTAAAATGCCCATAATACCCAAAGCAATCTATAGATTCAATGCACTCCACATTAAAATACCCACAACATATTTCACTGACCTAGAACAAACTCTCCAACAATTAATATGGAATAAAAATATGGCGAATAGCCACAGCAATCCTGAGAAAGAACAAAGTAGGAGGGATCTCAATACCAGATATCAAGCTATATTACCAAGCCACAGTTCTCAAAACTGCCTGGTTCTGGCACAAGAACAGACATATACACCAATGGAACAGAACAGAGAACCCAGAAAGTGACCCAAGCCATTTTGCTCAATTAATATTTGACAAAGGAGACAAGAGCATACAGTGGAGCCTAGAGAGTCTCTTCAATAAATCATGTTGGGGAAAAAGGACAGATACATGCAAAAAGTGAAACTAGACCACCAACTTACACCATACACAAAAACAAACTCAAAATGGATAAAGAACTTAAATGTAAGACAGGAAACCATAAAAACCTTAGAGCAAACCACAGGTAGCAAAATATCAGACATTTGTTGTAGCAATATCTTTACCGATACAGTCCCTAGGGCAATGGAAATTAAGGAGAAAATAAACAAATGGAACATATGAAAACATGCTCAAAGTCACTAATCATCTGAGAGATGTAAATCAAAACAACAATGGGGTACCATCTCATACCTGTCAGAATGGCTGTCATCAACAAATCAACAAACGACAAGTGCTGGTGAGGATGTGGAAAAAAAGGAACTCTCGTGCACTGCTGGTGGGACTGCAGACTGGTGTAGCCCCTGTGAAAAATAGTATGGAATTTCCTCAAAAAAAAAAATTGAATTTCCATTTGACCCAGTAATCTCACTTCTAGTAATATATCCCAAGAAACCAGAAACATCAATCAGAAAGGATATATGCACCCCTATGTTCATAGCAGCACAATTCACCATAGCTAAGATCTGGAAACAGCCTAAGAGCCCATCGGCAGATGAGTGGATTAAAAAACTGTGGTGCATCTACACAATGGAATACTATGCTGCGGTAAAAACGAAGGAATTCATACCATTTGCAACAGCATGGATGGAACTAGCGAGCATTATGCTAAACGAAATAAGCCAGTCAGAGAAAGATAAATACCACATGATCTTAATCATTTGTGGAATATAATGAACAACATAAACCAATGAACAAAAATAGATCCAGAGACAGAGAAGCATCAAACTGTCAAACTTCTGAAGGAAGGCAGGGGGATGGGGGTAAGAGGTCAACAAAAGGACTTCTGTGCATGCATATAAGCATTACCAATGAATACAGTCACTAGGGGGTGAGCGCATGTGCTGGGGGGTGGGAGTGGCTGGGGAGAGGGCAATGGGGGGAAAAATAATATTGTAATAGCTATGTATTGGCGGGGGGGGGTTACTTGAAATATTAGGGGGTCCACTCTGTAAAGTATATGATTTTCTAACCACTGTGTTGTGCGCTTGAAACTAATATAGAATAATATTGAATGTGAACTACATTGTGGGGGGGGGGCGGAGATGGAAACAAAACAAAACAAAACCAAAACACACACACACACACACACACACACACACAAAGGCTCATGGAGTTCCTATGATGATAAAATGTAAAACAATCTGAAAATGGAGTCATATTCCTAAACCTTTGCCTTTACTCTACCAACTATGAAATACATGGCCTTGGACAGAGCCCTTTCCTTAAGTGAAAATGATATAATCCTTGAGTTGTTGGGAGGATTAAGTGAGATCATGTATGGGAAAGTGCTGCATAAGCTGTAAACGTATTCCTATTACTATGGGCCGTGTTAGAAGAGGTTTCCATTTTTACTTCCACATCTGAATTCAGGAACTTCCAGCTTAGTTCATATCTGTGTTAGGCCAAATAAATAGAAGTTTCCCTTCCATCCACCCTGCCTCTCTGCCTTCCTCCCTGGCTCCCTCTTTCCCCCTCTCCCTATCTCTGCCCCACTTCTTTTCTCTCTCCCTTCCTTCATCCCTTTCTTCCTTCTTCCTTTCTTTCTCCTCAAAGAAAGTTGGGTGTATTAAATCATTAGATCATGCTAAGGAAGAAGATAATACATGTAAACATGTGTGTGTTTTTAAAACAAAACAAAAAAAACCTTTTAGTATCAGGAGGCTGTATCAAGTACTTTTATGACATTTAATTTATTCAAAACTATCTGAGTGTTTCTGATAATTCATAAATAGATTATATGTCACAAGGAAAACGTCTGTGGAAGACACTCCTACCAGCTGTATTTGGCTTTGAGAAAATACAGAGATTTACTATCTAAAATGAGAAAGTCTTTCCAGCCCTGTCTGATAGTAGGACTTTTTGAGATAAGCCTAGATGAGAGAAATTTAAAAATTATTTGTAAGTGGGAAGTTAATGAATTTTATTATTTTCTTACTTATTTCCCTGTGCTACAATCGGAGTATCCCTTTCCTCCCTGAATCTCAGCATTCCGGGACTCTTGTCCTAAAACTTCAGTGAAGGAGGCTTATTCTTCCTACAACATCAGAAAAATCCACCCCAGTGCTTTGATATGCAGTCTTAACTGATTGTGTGCCTTCCTCTTTTCCTAAGTCTGTCTAAAAAAATTTTCATAACAAGCAATTACATTCTGACAGTTCTACTTATCCTCCTGTTGTGTATTTGTTATGCAGCTGATTATGGAGATGAAAACTTCACTGGTGATTAAAGGCAATGTATTCATTTCTGAAAACAATGCCTCTCTCAAGTTCTTAATCCATTAGGATATATGCATGCATAGGAAGGGAAAGCTTTCCTTCAGCATTTTAACTTGCATTTTGAAAATAAATGTTATTCACTTTTTTAACCAAATCAAAGCCAGCAGTTATAATTCCCCTTAAAAAGTAATTTATTTTAATTATATTTTTAAAAGTAACTATCACAGAAGATTAACCCCCAAAAATGATCATGGCTTTGATATATTTTTTAACATATATATTCTGAAATAATGTAATTATGATAAAAATGATACAGTTTGCCTTTTAATATAGGGCAACTCTTAGTCATTTGATTTCCACAAAATATTAAATAAGGGAATCAGGAAAAGTATAAACCATCTTCCACTTCTTATTTTATACTCTTAAAACGATTTTTTTTCAGTAAATTCCAGTGGGAAGGACCAATTAAGAGAAATATTCCCTCCATGATGATGATGATGATGATGATGATCACTCTCCATTTCTCTCTCTCCACAACCTCTGGATATCCACAACCTCTTTCTCTGTGAATTCCTATGCATAGTATAATATTGCCCTTTTGTAACTGGCTTATTTTACTTAGCATAATATCTTCCAGGTTCTTCCATGTTGTGGCCTATGTCAGAAATTTCTCCCTTTGAAGGCTGAATAATATTCCATTGCAAGTATTTACCAAATTTTATTTAACTCATTTATCGGCATTTGGGTTGTTTCCACATCCTGGCTAATTTGAAAAATGCTGCTATGAACATGAGTGTACCAACATCACTTGGAGACCCTGTATCCTATTGTCAGTTCTTTTGGAAATATACTTGTAAGTGGAATAACTGAATTACATGGTAATTCGATTTTCAACTTTTTGAGAGATTGCCATATGGTTTTCCACAGTGGCTGCACCATTTTACATTCCCATGGACAGTTCACAAGGGTTCCAGTGTCTCCATAACCTTTCCAGCACTTGTTTGTTTGTTTGTTTTCATAATTTCCATACTAATAGATATGGAGTGGTATCACAATTTGCATTTTTCTAACAATTAGTGATATAAAACTTTTTTTTTCATGTGCTCATTTGCTATTTGTATGTTCTCTTTGGACAAGAATTTATTCAGGCCGTTGGCCCACTTTTTAAGTTAAGATTGTTTTCCTATTGTTGCTGAGTGGTGGTTCTTTGTATATCCTTGGATCCTGTTTCACAGATTTAGCCACTCAGTAATCCCAAACTCCACCTCTCTCTTGTCAGCTCACCAAAATCCCTAGGAATTACTTGGAGATAATTTCCAATGTCTGAAAATAATTTTTTATAGCTGTTTTCCCCTTTTATGCATATTGATGGTGATAGGGGCAATGCCTCATTAGCTATTTTTTTATGGCTGTTAATCAAAATCTGATACTCTTCATTTATTTTTAAATGGCAAAATAAAAATTATAGATATTTTTAAAAGTATAATTTTAATTTGTTTTTTGTTTCTCATTTTTCCAGCCACTTAGCTCCAGCCCTCTTTCTTCTCCCATGCCCAGACTTTCTGGCCCTGTGCTGTGCCCAGAAATTAGTGCTGCCAGCTGGAGCATCCGCTGCGAAGCTCTCAATGTGGTATATCAGAGATGGCAGCTGGACATTCAGCTGGCCCAGCTGGAAGGACTTTTCTCGGGCCTTTTTATCTGGCAGCATGCTTGGCTGGGGAGAACTAAGATTTTTCCATAGTTGAGCTGGGGTGTGACCTGCCTTGAATTCTTGTATGATATGCTTTTGGCTGGATGCCTACTGTACTTAGAGGCATTGCTTGTTATTTTTTCTGATAATTGCGGTGTTTTTTAATTCTTAACTCTGAAAGTAAGGGTTAATTTTGGTTACCTTTGGAAGTTTAATTATTTTGAAGTTAGATGATGCAGCAGCAACTGGGAGATAGGATGGAAGGTACAGTGGGTAATTCTGTCAAAAGTCCTGCATTGTAATTTTTAGTGTTAAATGTAAATAAAAACTCCGTAAGGAAAGCTGGGAAGAAGAAAAAAAAAACGCATGTAATAATCCATATTGAGTAAAAGCTTTACTATTCTTATGGTTTTATCTTCAACAGCATGGAAATGCATTTTGTTATTTTAGGTATTGGTTTTGCCAAAATTCTACCTGACCATTTATTCGTGTTCTGTCCTTTGAGGCATTGTCAGGAAACCCCTATTTTAATGAAAATATAGGTGTTGTGCCTTTTATGCTTTTTCCTAATAAGTATAACTTAATCATCAATAAGTATTTTGAAAATATTTAATTAATTTTCTGCATCACTGGTTAGCTTTCCCAGAGTTTTTCAATCAGATCCAGGTATGTTTATATACATTCCACAATAAACAACAAGTAACCCATCCTTTACAAACATTATAACCCCGTATTTTAAAATTGCATGATATTCCTAATAAAGTTTTATCCTAAATGCTTAAAAAATATCTTCTTGCATAACAGAGACCTTTATTCTGATACTTGTAAAAGGAGATGGGGTGCAAGATTTATTGGGATGATCAATAAATAAGTTATGTAATGTCTAATCATTGGGGTGTGCACCTGAAACTAATATAATATTGTATGTCAACTATAATTGTAAAAATGTAAAAATAAATAAGGCTTATAAGAAAAAAAGAGGGCAAAAACAAACCCACACACATAAATACATATTTTCTATGTACATAACAAATGTTGAATTTAAAAAATTATAGATTTTTAGAGAGGAAGGGAGAGGGAGAGAGAGAGAGAAACATCAACGAGAGAGCAAAGCATGGATTGGTTGCCTCCTGCATGCCTCCTACCTGGGATTGAACCCCCAACCTGGGCCCTGACTGGGAATAGAACCAGCGATTTTTTTGTGCACAGGATGAGGCCCAACTAACTGAACCACACTGGGCAGGGCAAATGTTGAATGTTAAAGAGCTCTTAAATTGGTGTATGGATGCCAATATATGTCACAAATTGTTAGAAAAGCTCATGAATTCAGTGGATTTGATTATTCATAGGGATTGCCTAAAGAGCTCTCAATTGTAATGGTAGATTTACTGAAAGGGTGCTGGGGTTCTCCAGCACCTAGAAGAGTTCAGCAGTCTGGAGAAGGGCTGTGTGTAACTTAATAAAGAGTCCAGAGAGGAATCATAATTTTGAAAGGCATTTGGGGGTCAGAGGAGCCTAGCTAAAGAAACTAAGTTCTCCTTGTCTCAGGCCCTCTTGCTTTTTATTTACACAAATTGTCATAAGGCAAGGCGGAGATATATACACATCAAAGGGTCAGGTTTTCCTATACATAGTCCATTGTCAGAATGGAAGAATTTGCCAATGGCTGTTCAGGTGTTTGTCCAGTAGGAGGCAATAATATGTAGATTAAGATGCCCTGAGTTGCCTGGCAGCAAACAATCATTCTTTTCAGGTTTGGGGAAGTGCCCTTTAGCCACTCCAGGTTCAGCCCTACTGTCTGGAATTGGCTTTCTGCAAAAGGGTGAACTGATACATCCATTTCAGTGTTTGAATTTTTTTGAAAGGAAGCTTTGCCTTTCTTTCAGGAGTTTTCCTGGCAATGGGTAATCTTAATAGTAATCATTCAGTGTCTGTCATTTTTTTAAACTTAATTCTTGGTAAAGTGCCAACTAATATAAATGGGGACAGTCTCAAGATCCAGACCGGTAGCACCGATGGCCGGGTCAGAAGGTTTGTTTTTTTTTTTTTTTTTTTCCCCTGCTGAGTTTGTCTCTTCCAATCAAAAGGAATTTGTTCAAATGAGAAGTGCCCGCCCGTTGCCCAGGTATAGAGAACTGCCAGAGAGAAATGTAACAGGCCATATATGACTTCAAAGGAAAGAAATGCACAGCACATTTGCATTTCAGAAAAGGTAAGTGATTTTTTACACACAGAAATAAATCACTTGCTATGTATAATAGAGTAATGGAATTTCCCTGGGAGATGCTTATCGTAATGCGACAGGGCTTTCATTATACATGTAAAAATGAAGTGTCATGCTCTGTATTTCCAGGGCAGCAATGATCTTGTTATCAGCAACTGTTTGTGCTTTAAATATCACTTCCAGCCAGCATTGGTCTTGATTGCTAGATGGAGCTATAAAAGGGCAGTATTAAAAAGAGGAAATAGCACAAGTTTGAGCCCTACATGATGCCAGTGTAAGCCTCAGTTCCTGCATCCATATAGTGAGGTTTAATATTCTGTAGTTGGGGTATTAAAAGTAAATTCTGCAGTGATACCAAAATATCAGTTCTATAGTCTAGCATTATGTTGAACCATATGACATTGCCATTTTTGTGGGTTGAAGATAGTCAGACATCAACAATTACAGGTAGAGGTGCTATGTCACCTGGCCTTGTTAGAGTGGCCTTATCTAGTGGATGTCCTGTAGGACCAAGTGGCACAGCCTACATGGTCATCTGAGCTGGGGGCAGCAGGTGCTTGCCCCCCACCCCCGTGGGCTGTTTGCACTGTCCTGTTGTAGTTGAGCTTTGATTGCCGTTGGCACATCACTGGGAGGGTTTTACCCTAAGTGCAAGGACACTTGAGACTACAGAGGAAGAGCTGCTGTGCAGGAGCTGGCCCCACAAGCAGGACTCGATTCAGCGGGGCTCTGGTGCCCGATGAATCTGCCCCTTGATAAGGTGGTCGGGTGGTGCTCCAGCATGTTATGAATTTTTCCACCAGGAGTGCTGGCTCTGGGGTCACCCAGGAGGTGCAGGCCAAGGTCAGCCCCTGAATGTACCCCGGCCAGAGCCAAACCACATGAGCTACAGATTGGTCTGCATATGGCTGCTACTTGTGCTGCACTTGGAGGTGCCTGGGAGAGGCTAAGCTGCTACCCAAGGCCAGCTGCTGCTAGTGCAGGGCTTGGGGCCACGTAACAAAAGGTATGAGGCATGCCAAGGCCAGATGCTGCTTGTTTGGGGTTTGTGAGCCCCTTTGAGATAATTTAGCAAAGTCCCTAGCATAAGCCAAGGCAGACTCTTTGTATGGAAAAGCCACTGGGAACAGCTTGGGTGGGCTGACAAGTTGGATGGAGCAGGGTCTCAGAGAATCACCAGGGCAGGGTGAACAGTGTTTGCCTGGTTGATGGAGACTCAGATATGGCAACGCCCGTGTCTGCAGGGGGTGGTCTCAGCAAAGGAGCAGTCCCTGGCACTTGAAAAAAATCCTCACCCCAAGATAAGTTTATTGGGGGAGAGAGAGAGAGAGAGAGAGAGAGAGAGAGAGAGAGAGAGAGAGAGAGAGAGAGAGGGAGGGAGGGAGAGGGAGAGAGATCATGTGAAAGAAACATCGATGGTTGCCTCCCATAAATGCCCCAAACAGGAATTGAAACCTCAACATTCTATATACATGGGGTGACACTCCAACCAAATGAGCCTCCCAGCAGAGGCTATCTCTGGCATCTTTTGAGCTGCTGCCCCAGGGCTGGAGCTCAGAAGCAGTGAGTCTCTGTAAGTCATGGAACTCGGCCCTTTAAGAGGAAACCTGGGAGTCCCACAGCCTCCACCTCACTTAGCCACAATCCCCACTGGTTTTTACAGCCAGAAGTTATGGGGACTTGTATTCCTGGCACTGGAGTCTTGGGCTGGGGTCCCTGGTGTGGGGCTGGGACCCCTTGTTCCTCAGAGGGACCTCTGCAGCTGAGATATCCCTCCCAATTATTATCCACCACAACTGGGTGTGGGGGCGGTCTGTCCCAGGCCTCTGTCCCTTCTGCCAGTCTCAGTGTGGCTTCTCTTAATATCCTTAGTTATGGGACTTGTGTTCAATTATATATCAGGCAGTTCTCCATGCTGGTTGCTCTGTAGCTTGGTTGTGATTTTGATGTGGTTGTGGGATGGTTTGAGCACCACATTTACCTATACTGCCATCTTGACCAGAAGCCATCATTCATTTATTTTAATTCATAAATAACTATGTAGCACATTGTGTCATCCTGCGTTCTAAGTATTAGCAGTATTAGCTCATTTAATTCTCAGGAAAGTATCATAAGGTAGGTAGTATTATCTCAATTTTATAGAAGAGAAATCTTAGGAATCAACTTTTAAGTCACCCATCCAAGTCCTCACTCCTGGTTAAAGGAAATACCAGATTTGAACCCAGGTACTTTGCATCTGGAAGCTAGTCTCTTTACCATTGCTTTTTTCAGCACAGTCAAAGGAAATACAGTAGCCACAGCTGTTAAATAAATTGAGCAGAACTCCAGTTTCCTGTGTTGTTCTGGGTAGCAGTTCATTGTGCTGTGCAAAACTGCAATGAATGTGGTACCTTAATCCATCATTTCCAATCAGTCTTTGCAGATATGTCTTGTGATATGTTGCTTCAGATGATTAGTTTCAGATTGTCACTGAATAAACATGTGTTTTAGCCTAATAGAAGAAATAATAAAGGGACTTCAATCTATAAAAATATCACATAGTGTTATCTGTTTCCAGTTTTATGATTATCATGTAGTTTATACAACCTGGAGATCCCTTGCGTGGGAACCAAATGTCATGAGTGGCAGGCAGGCTGTACTCAGAAGGAATGCTTTTCTATAACCAGAAAAAAGCAAAACATAAAAAAAGAAGAAAACCCATGGCATACATATTAGAACTCAAATAGGAGTTCATATATTGCATGGAACCCAACACTTCTCAGTATTCAAAAGTCTAAGTGGAAGCAATTTTAGGGACTTACTCAAATAGTTTTAAAGCCTGGTCATCTAGTCTAATTGTGGGCCCTATCTGTAGTCTTCTGGGTTTACAGTAGAAGAATTGGAGGTCCTGATAGCCTGCCTAAGTTACTTTGCCAGAACTTCATAGCTGATAAATGAATTGGGACAGAACCAGTTTCTTTATTTCTGTGTCAGTACTTCTGCTACAGCATTTGCTTAAATTGTCAGCCAAAAGCTTTTCTACTTGCCTTCTTTGTGTTTGATCAACAGGATGGAGGGAAATGATATTGTGAATTGCTACTCTTTCATCATTTCTACTCACGATTATCTTTGTTCAATCTACTTTTTACTATTGATTTTTTAAAATTAAACTTTTGGTTTTGAGATCATTATAGATTCAAATGCAGCTGAAAAATAAATACCGAGATATATGTATCTTTTATTCAGTTTCCCCCAGTTAACATTTTTTGAATAGTATAAAATATATTTATTTTCTCTATATATATTATCATGTTTTTTTCTCCTCTAATTTATTAATGTCAATTATACATACATTTTCCTTTTTTTAAATTTCTTTATTAAGTTATTACATATGTGTCCTTATCCCCCACATTATCCCCCACCCCTCCACTCATGCCCTCACCCCCGCTGTTGTCTGTGTCCATTGTTAGGCCTATATGCTTGTATATAAAAGTTCTTTGGTTGATCTCTTCCCCTTACCCCCACCCTCCCCTACCTTCCCTCTGAGGTTTGACGGTCTAATCGATGCTTCTCTGTCTCTGGATCTGTTTTTGTTTATCAGTTTATGTTGTTCATTATATTCCACAAATGAATGAGATCATGTGATGTTTATCTTTTTCTGACTGGCTTATTTAGCTTAGCATAATGCTCTCCAATTCCATCCGTGCTGTTTCAAATGATAAGAATTCCTTCTTTTTTATACCTTTTTTTTTTTTTTTTAAAGTACCACTGTTTTTTAATCCCGTCATCTGCTGATGTGCACTTAGGCTGTTTCCAAATCTTAGCTATGATGAATTGTGCCACTATGAACATAGGGATGCATATTTCCTTTCTAATTGGTGTTTCTAGTTTTTTGGGATATAGTCCTAGAAGTGGGATCACTGGGTCAAACGGCAATTAACTTTTTGCAAAACCATAGTGAAACATCAGGGTATGCCATTGATACAGGCAGGATACAGAACATCACAAGGGCCCCTCACGTTGTTCTTTTATGGCCACATCCACCAGCCTCCCTCACCTGGGCCTCTGACTGCAGGCACACTTGGCAATGACACATCTGTTCTTCATTTCTGTAATTTTGTCATTCAAAAAAATATTCCATAAATGGAATAATATAGTATATAACCTTTTAGGATTGACTTTTTTCATTCAGCAAAATTACCTAATGTCGCAGTTATCCAAAATGTGTATCAGTATTTCATTCATTTTCATTGCTGAGCAGTGTCACATGGTATGAATGTAGCACAGTTTACGTACTTCCCATTGAAGTACAGATGGAGTGTTTTCCTTGGAAGGTTCTTAGGAATAAAGCTTGTGTCAACTTCAGTTATCATTCTCTGGTGTAAGTAGCAGAAAGCTCAATTGCTGGGTTATATGGTAATTAAATTTTTTGTTGTTTTATAAAGTGTTTTTCTGTGACTATATTAGTTCACATTTAATATATATCATCTAATTTCACCAAATCTTTGCCAGGATTTGGTGTTATATATAGCGGGGCGAAAGCAGGTTTACCGTTGTGAGTATATCAAACACAGAGTTTATTCTTGTGTCATTAATTATTGTATTATTTTCCATAGGCACAACTGTTGACCTACTTTTGCCTCACCCTAAATATATAAATTTTAGCCATTCTGTAAGATAATAGTGATATTTCACTGTGGGTTCTATGGCCCCAAAGCTCATGATATTAGATATATCGTCATATGTTTATTTGCCATCTTTATATCCTCTTGGATGAAATGTGTTTGTCTTTTGCGCATTTTCTAAATATATTTTTAGCTGTTGAATATCAAGAGTTCTTTATATATAATCTAAACCAGTCCGTTGTTAGTTATGTAATGTGTGAATATTTTCTCCCAGTTTATCCCTTGTCTTTTCATTCTTTCCACAGGAGTTCTGCAGAGCATTTGTTTTTAATGTTGATGAGATCCAGTTTATCAGTGTATCCATTTATGTATTATGTTTTTAGTCTAGTCTAAGAACTCCTTAGTGATCACTAACATTCTGAGGACGTTCTCTATTTTTGCTGAAAGTGTTACAGATTTTCAGTTTTGCATTTAAGCCCATGATCCATTTTAAGTAAATTTCTGTATAGGTAATAGGTTTAAGTTGAGTTCCATTCTTAACTATGGATGTCCAGTTGCTCCAGCACTATTTGTTGGAAGGGATATCTTTTCTCCCTTTAATTGCTTTTGTACCTTAGTCAAAAATTTGTTGGGTAGCCCAGCCAGTATGGTTCAGTGGTTGAGCATTGACCCATGAACCAAAAGGCCACAGGTTTGGTTCCTGGTCAGAACACATTCCCAGGTTTCAAGCTTGATCCTCAGAGTGGGGTGTGCAGGAGGTGGCTGATCAATGTTACTCTCTCATTGGTATTTCTATCTCTCCCTCTCCCTTCCTCTCTCTCTAAAAGCAATAAAACCACATTTAAAAATGTTTTGGGTATCTTTGTGTGGGTCTGCTTCTGGGTTTTCTATTTTATTTCATTCATCTATGTGTGTATCCCTCCACCAATACCACACTGCCTTGATTATTGTAGCTATAAAATAGGTCTTCATACTGGTAGAGTTATTTTTCAAATTTTTATTTTTTAAGAATGTTTTAGCTATTCTAGCTACACTATGCCATTCCATATAAATTTTACAGTAAGTTTTGTGTGTACAAAAGCTAGATTGCTGAGATTTTCATAGGAATTAATTAAATCTACAAGGTAATTTGGAGAGAGCTGTTATATTTACTATGTTGAGTCTTCTAATCCATGAGTATGTTATGTCTCTCCATTTATTTATAGCTTTTTTATTTCCATTGACATATTTAAAAAAATCTTTATTGTTGAAAGTATTACAGATGTCCTTCTTTTTTTTGCCCCCCATGCCTCCCTCCACCTGGTTCCCGCCTTGTCCCAGGCCTTCACCACCCTATTGTCTGTGTCCATAGGTAATGCATACCCTATATAATAAAAGGCTAATAGGCAAATTGTCCCCTCGGTAGTTCGACCGACCAGGAGTCTGACCACTCGCTATGACGTGCGCTGACAACCAGGGGGAAGCGCAGAACCAAGGAAGGCCCCAGCTGGCAGCTGGCAGCTGGAAGAAGGAGTTATTCATACATGCATACAAGCCTTTTGGTTGACCTCTTCCCACCCACCCACACACCCAATCCCTCCCCTCCCTTCCCTCTGAGATTCCAGTCTGTTTCATGCTTCTATGTCTTTGGATTTATAGATCCATTGACTTTTGGTGCATATATATTTTTCACTTCCAGCATGATGAAGCACGATGGGTGTTTTTAAATTCTGATTTTCTTTAAAATGAAAGTCTGTATCCATGTATCCTTATTATATCAACTTCCAATTATTTTATCATTTAAAAATAAAATAAAATAAATTTATATTTTGAAGGAAGAGTAAAATTATCTTAGAATGAATAAAAAATAGCCCAGCTAGTGTGCTCAGTGGTTGAGTATTGACCTATGAACCAGGAGGTTAGGGTTCTATAATGGTCAGGGCACATGCCCAGGTTGCGGGCTTGATCCCCAGGAGAGGATGAGCAGGAGGCAGCTGATCAATGATTCTCTCATCATTGATGTTTCTATCTCTCTCTCCCTTGACCTTCCTCTTTGAAATCATTAAAAATATATTTTTTAAAAAGAATTAGTAAAAAATATATTAGGAGACCTATCTTAGAGAACAAAATTATTAATGCATTCAGTATCTATGTTAATGGATTCAGTGCATAGCAGTTCTGTGTCAGGTTTAATTTTGTAAGACTTGAATTATAATTTATTATATTGATAATTTAATCTAAGTTAATGGTGACACATATTTTTATGATGTTTTAATCTAATTGAAAAATAAAGTAATTTCTGCTTCTTGAGCAATATTCTTTAGGACTTGTGATTTTACCCTTGCAATTTTGGAAATAAAAATCCTAAGACATTTAAATATGCATGATGCTGATTTTGTGGCATTTTAGTAAACCAGCTAAAGTTATATTAATTTTTTAATAATCTTCTCAATTATTATGTCAGGCATTTCTGAAAATATATGAGGATTATGTCTTTTTTTTTTTAAGAGGCATTAAGTAGAAATCCCAATCATCAAATCTGAAAAAGAAACTAAGTTCTGACATGAGCACTAGGAGTACATAACCAAGTTTTGATATATGAAAAGAATATGCTGTTATACTGTAAAAGAGATTTTCTGAAATGTGTCCAGTTTTAAAAAGGGAATGGCTATTGAAAACCTATGAGATTTCTCTCAGCTGTTGGTGTTATATACTCACACCTACAGGATAATTTCAACTCATATTTTAATGAATGTTATCATGATAATAATTCCAAGTTTATATTTTACATTTACTCTGCAAAAGCTCATAGTAATTTTATCAATTTAGAAAGTTTTTCAGGCACTTGTAAAATTTAGCGACCTCTGAGATGAAATTGCATGAAAACATAATAGATAGACAGGAAAATTATATACAGTTTGGAAACAGCACTGAAGAAAGAATATCACATTCAATTAAAGCCATGACCAGAATTAGGTTTCTGATCATGTAATTTTTAAAATTAGCATTTTACTGGGATGTGAATTTCAGAAATATTTCCATAAAAATATTGTTTCCAGTTAAAACCTTAAAATGAAACTTGACCTTTTCTGTTTTAGAGTTGAAAAGGAGGGTGGAATAAATGAAAAATTGACTAAAAAAAAAAAAAAGCAGCCTAGATGTCAGTTATAATCCTATTATTCAGAGAAACTAAGATACTCCTACTACACAAGTCCATCAGTGTTTGCTCAGCCTCCTTCGCTCCACTCACCTGCTAATCTCCATCTCGGGCCGGTGGTGTGCACCTTAGTCAGCCGCAGCCTGTCCATACCTGGCCAGGTGTGCTGACATAACCAGGCCTGCTTCTGAAATGAGGACTGCTGTGGGCAGTGCATGGAGTAGACTTAGAATTAGAAAGGCCAGAGCAGCCATGCGCAAAGCATAGTTATGAGGAAAAAGCAGTACCACTCATCAGCGAATATGTAAGGGAGAAAGACGGGGAATTCTTGACTCCAAGAGGGGAAGAAGAGGCTGCACAAGAAAGAGGGGGATGGTGTTGTCTCTGAGTGCTGCCTTAGTTCCTAGGGAGCCCAGTGCTCTGCTGCACAAAGATATTGTAATCCCTCTTTTTATTGATGGCTCATCACTGAAAGGAAAGCACCGTAATTGATACAAGGAGATGATACCCTATTGACTTTTGTTTTTTCTCCTGGGAACATTACCTCATCTGTCCAGCAGGTTTTTATACACACACACACCAAGATTTTCCAATTACCCATATTATAGATCCAGGATAAACTAAAATACTGGTAGATTTAGATCTATACTCACAGTTAGCAACAGTGGATTTGGGGTGTGCGTTCTTGTTGGTGCCACACTATTGGAGCCCAGCTTAAAACATTTACAACTCGCAGAACCTGGCTTACTGAACTGGTAAGAACTTGAAGCAAATTGTACAGCTGTGGTCCTGCTTGCTTAGATCAACCTGCAAATACATCCTGTAACAAACTCAATTAGCATTAACTAATGACTATTTAAATAGTCGCTGATGGATCCCTGGATAATGTATTCTCAGTTAAAGCCTAATGAGCAATGACAAGAAGGTTCCTGAACATTTCATAAAATTGATAGATACCGTTTATACTCACTATTGAGCATTTGCTAAATTAAAGCCTCTTAGCATCTTCAGTTTTCCCTTCTTTCAAAATAGAGATCCTTCAGTTAATCTAAATTTATTTTTAGTGGTTTTTTTTAAGTAACAAAGAATTTGAATTTGTAAATGAGAATGTATATGAAAAAAATCTTACCCACCCTCAAATCTAAATGTAGGCTATATCTTTTCTTATGTGCTTCTTTCTAATTAGGGAGCTCTTTTAATTCTCTTGAACAGTTGCTTTTAATGCTTGCCATGCACCATTTCTAGATATGTTGCACAAGATCAGTGTATAAATTTTATTTCTTAAATAAATATCTATATATTTAAAAGGCTAATATGCTAAGTGTCTGACTGTCCAACCAGTCGCTATGATGCACACTGACCTCCAGGGGGCAGACACTCAACATAGGAGCTGCAGAACTGCAGTGACTTGGCAGCCACGGTTCTCGGGTGATGCACCCCGACACCAGAGAGGAGGGAGCCCGATTCCTCTCGGGGCTGTCAGATTCCACCTTTGGCCATGGATTATGTTGTTGCTGGGGCACTATCGGCCCCAGATCTGGTTTACTGCACATTTGTGTTTGCATTCCAGACCCTGTACGACAGCAGCTTTACAGAGTGCCCTCTCACACTTCGGGACCTCTCGGGGGATGTCAGAGAGCCAGTTTTGGCCCAATCCCTGCAGGCCAGGCTGAGGGACTCAACTTGCTGGAGGGACCCTGCTCACTCCACGGATACCAGGGAGAGACAGTGGGAGGTTGGCTTCAGGGCATGTCCAGCCTGTCGTGCATCTTGCCCAGTCGTGCCCCACCGGGCACCTTCTAATTAATTTCTTTTCAAAATGCACAACTCCATGCACTAGGTCATTAGTATATTATAAAATTCTATTAGCTTTCATGTGGCAAGAAGTCCAGGGTGCTGCAAGGAAGGGATGAGAAAGAGAATGATGGTATTCAGGAGCCAACAGAGATTGAACTCATTCAATCCTGAGTAATATTTCCTTCAGTGCAAACAAATATATCCACTCAAATGGTGACAGTGCTGAAGACAAGCAGAGGCAGGAGCAAGTAAGTGTGAACACCGTAAACACACAGTGAGGTAATTATACCGCAATAGTAATCATATTATAATTGCTGCTCATGTTTTTATTGTTCTTTAGTGTCTAAAGCTTTCAATTGAGCCATCAACAATTAGAGACTTTAAAAATGTGCAGCAACTCTGAACAGTTTAAAAACTCTGACTTAGGATAGTTCCTTTAATAAATGATGCATTACGTCATTCCGCGAGATTAATGAGAACCCGCAAAGACATGGGCATCCGAAAACCATGTTCACTTTTTAAATAAATTATCTCGCCTATGAAATGTTACAACACTGAACGTACAGCTCTAATTTTTATATTTCTCCTAAATTGCAGACTCTCCAGTCACTGGCCAATAGCAAGGCCAGTGACTAAACACATCATCAATAATAAATAGCGTTTTCTGTTTTCTTAGGGTTTATAGTTTTATTTTATTTGTCATTTGTGTAGGAGTTAATTGAATTGGGTTTTGGTCAATGCCTGCTTGAAGCGAAATACAACTGCTGACACTTTGTAACTATATGACTGACTTTAGATATATTATTTATTTTTTTGTAGAATTCTGATTTTTACCAGCAACGTGGAATAGCACACTGTCAAATTGTTTTTTTAAATAGGTTTTTATTTATTTCAGAGAGAGGAAAGGAGAGGGAGAGAGGAATAGAAGCATCACTGATGAGAATCATTGATGGGCTGCCTCCTGCAGGCCACCTGCTGGTGATCTTAAGGTCTTAACCGGGAATTAAACTGTGACCTCCTGGTCACGGGTGGATACTCAACCTCTGTGCCATGCTGGCTGGGCAAATTATTTTGAAGGCTAATGGGAAAAAAAAGTTAAACACTTGGCATAGAGCCTGACATATGTTATATATGAAAGGAAAGATAGCTATTAATGTACAGAGGGAAATAAACCTGAGGATCTTCAATGTGACTAAGGTGCAGGTTGTTTCCTGTTATACCCAAAGTGTCAACTAGGAAAAAAAAGAGACAGAGGGGGCAATTGGTGAGGAAAGCTCCTGACTTCCCATGTTGACTGTAATGAATCCATCCTAACTTCTATGTAGATACTGCATTTTTCTATTTAATGCAGAATGTAAGAGAAATTGTAGAATATAATAAGAAAAACCAATAAGAAAGGATATATGCACCCCTATGTTCACAGCAGCACAATTTACCATAGCTAAGATTTGGAAACAGCCTAAGTGCCCATCAGCAGATGAGTGGATTAAAAAATGGTGGTACATCTACACAGTGGAATACTATGCTGTGGTAAAAAAGAAGGAATTCTTACCATTTGCAACAGCATGGATGGAACTGGAGAGCATTATGCTAAGTGAAATAAGCCAGTCAGAGAAATATCACATGATGTCACTCACTTGGGAGATATAATGAACAACATAAACTGATGAACAAAAATAGAGCCAGAGACACAGAAGAAACACCAATCAGAAAGGGAAATAATATTTTTATTAATATTTTCAGGGGTTAATATTTATGTGGTACTTTTTCTTAAAATACATTTTTATTGATTTCAGACAGTAAGAGAGAGGGGGAGAGAAATAGAAACTTCAGTGATGAGAGAGAATCATTGATGGGCTCCTTCCTGCACTCTCCCAACTGGGGATTGAGCAGGCAACCCCAGCATGTGCCCTGACCGGGAATTGGACCGTGACCTCCTGGTTCATAGATCAACGCTAAACCACTGAGCCACCATGGCAGGGCTATATGGTACTTTCTATATCCTGTATGATCTTCCATATATTTGTATTTGTTAAATTAATTATTCACAATAGTTCTATCAAGTACATGCTTTTTCATATTCCTATTTTACATATGAGAAACTGAGGCAAAGATACTTTAATTTGCCCTAGATCAGGGGTGGGCAACCTTTTTGTGAGTGCGTGCTAAAACCAGCAAAATCTCTAACTCAAAATTCTTCTGCGTGCCAACCCTAATTTTTTGAGAACATGTTATGCCTATTTAATATCTCTTAAGGTGTATGTATGTGAAGAACCTTGAAGAAATAATAAAATTCAATTGAGCGACAAAAACACAGTATATGATGATGAAAAATACATTTATTTTTTAATGTATACATGTACACTGATAGTACGACAGAAAACTTTATGATTCCGTTTGATATTATCAGTGGGACTTTTGCTGCTGCATCACTGATGACAGAGATTTTACATCAGGTTTATATTTCGTGACCTTCAGAGATATGCACGAGCTACTACTTTCATCCATCAGGCTACTCCTATTATGAGACCTAACAAAATTCATCACTGAGAACAAAGATTAACAATTGTAAATGGAAGATTATACAACAGGGTTTCGCGTGCCAGCAAAAGTTACTGGAGTGCCGTGTTTGGCATGCATGCCAGGGGTTAAAAACTCTTAGATCATGGAGTTTTTAAATATAAACAAAGAAAATATATGAAGTGAACATATCTCTACTTCTATTATCAATACCTATAACCTCTAAAACAGTAAATGAAGTAGTTTAGTTTTTGGCTGAAATGAGCTGAAATGCATTCCGATTGGGTAATATTTTAACTGCCAGATCACCCGGATGCATATGTAAGATAAAAATATACACTGATACTTAGTATGTGAAGTGTGGCATCTTTGACCAATGTGAACTTTTGCTTGACAACCCTCAATATTCTTGGAAAATTATTGATCATATTCTTTATTCCAGAAAACTGGAATCCATTTTGTGAATATCTATTTTATACATAATTGAACTATAATTAAGTTATACCAAATCCGTGACGAAGCTCATTGTCTTTCTCCCTATTCTAGCATATTTCTCTTATTATATTCAATGTTCATTACAGGTTGTATAATTACATGCAGTATATCCTTTTGGCTAGCATTACTGCATTTCACTTTTCTAATTTCCAGGCTCTTTAGAAAAAATAAAAGCCATCCAAAGTCTCCACTTTAAAGTCTAAAACCTCTTTTTGTAGTCCAGGGCTAAATTGCTGTAGTTTTCATTTATATTTCCTCTTTGGGTTCTCTGAGTCTTAAGACTCTCAGCTAGTTTTAAACTTCTAAAATATTTTAAACCTTTCATGAAATAAATGTATCTCAAATATTACTAGAGTCTTTGACTAAAAATATGCTGAAAAACCCATTCAATTTTTATAGTAACTTTTATTCAATATTCTCTTTTTCATTTTGAGCTTTACATACAATGTTAAATATTTGAATGCTTTGAAACAGTTAATATCTGCTTTTCACCTCTTAGCGTCAATATTTATAAATGAACACCAATGGCTTTCATTTGGTCACTTAATCCTTCCATTTTTATAACCTAGTGTAATTGTGTGGAGAATAGATAGCAGGCATTACTGCGCCTTGTAAAAGAGGGAAAGTATCTCCTACCATTCTGTGATGCTGCAGTTCCACAGCCCTTGCTCATTTCCTTCACAAACTCTCATCCCCAAAGTATCCATGCTTCCTTTGCCTCTTCTTGATACAGGTTTCTCAGTCATTTCAACATGTTTTCTCTCCTTTTTTTCATCCCCACTTCTCTGACGACTTACCTGCCCCTGTGTTCATTTCTTTGGAGGGCAAAATGGAACTAAAATAATATTTATTGTTATTTGATAAACATACCAGACCTTGTTTGTTTCTATCTTCTTCTTCCTAATTAGCCTCGTTTATTAACATTCTGTTTTTCCCTTATGCCCATCTATGCATCAGCCATCCTGAATGTTGTCCTCTTCCTCCAATGTACCTTGTTTGGTTTTGACTGCAGGCTTTTGTGCATGCTGACCTCTTTACGCTCAACACTTTCCCTTCCCTCCCTGCAGTTCCATATCTGCCTGCCAGAATAGATGCTACTGTAGCCAACAAACCATATTCAGCCAAGTGTGGGTTAAAGAAATTAATTTTTCTTAGAGGTTAGTGTTTTCTCTAGAATGTGCAATCTAGGAAGAATATTGTTAAAGTAAATGAAAAGATACTGCTATGTCAAGACCTGACTCACTTGTACTATCACTCTGTCTTAAGATAATGACCACAGTCTGTGATGTTCATCTCCTGGACCACCATTTTATCATTATAAAACCAGAAGTCTTGATATAGGGTTTCAGAGGGCCTTTATAGTTTTAACATGTACTGATTTAGTAATTTTTAAAATATTGTATCACACTAAACCTTTTAAATATTTTCTCATGGTTTGTGTATATACCATACAGCTTTTGTGGTTTTATTTTATAATAATCTAAAAGGGCTTTAACAATAGAGTAAACCTAAATACTTGGTTTTTCCACTTAAAAATGAAAATAGTTATAGTTAACATTTACTGAGGCCTACGATTTAAAAGGCCTCATATGTGCTGTTTCAAATTGACTTTTGGTCACCTTTTCTATACCACGGACAATAAAACAAATTTCACATGAACTTGGTTTAGTATTTTAGAACAAGTTCAGAGTCAGGTTCATTATATCATCATCAGTAAATGTGTGGTGCTTGAGTCAGTAGAGTTCAAGAGTGAAGGCTATACAGCACAGGGTTGCTATAAACAAAGGTTGGCTATTGGTAGAAGGATGACATTCCTTCTGAATTTCATCATTTCAGCAATGCTTGTTAATGTTCCATTTGAGTGATTAATGATCAAATGGGTAGCTTAAAATAGAAGCTGATACATGCACTTATATTTAGAGCAAAATATTGATCAAAAAAGTGGTAAAAGTTATAGTCACGGGGCTTTTACTTTTTTTTAATGGATTGAGGAAATTCCTTCTCTCCAAAAATGAACAAACTAACAAAATCATGACAGAGATTAATTTACAGTGGGTGTCTTTAAGCTGTGGTTTGCAAACTCAGTTGCTTTCAGTGCGCTAGGTTACTTTTCCCACAGTCACACAATATGTTAGTGACAAATCCTGATTTTAGTCTAAGGTATTCAAAGTTTCTAAAATTAAATACATCTTGGTATTTGTGCCACATACTATAATGGCTGTGATGCTATATTAAACAATGTTTTGGAATAAGATATATTTTAAATTAATGAAATTTATGAGTATTTATATATATTTACTAATTTAAGAATATTTTTGAAGTCTTTCAAAATTTAGAGTTGATATATACATTTACTTACCCAGCCATCCATACATCCATACATCCATCTCTCCATCCAAAAAATTAACAAATTTGAAATTATTTCTATGGCTCTGATACTGTGCAAAGTGATGATTATATGGCATATGTAAATGAACTCAGGAAACCAGAATATTAAAGTTATGCCATTCCTATTTTTTCACAGTTTTAATGAGCAGGCATTTATTTATACTGGCACTTCACCTTTACAACTTCACTAAGGGAGGTAGGTAGTGCAGATAGAATTATTTTTATTTTATGAGTGAAGAAAAAATCATAGTAAAGCTTTGGAAATTAGTGCAAGTTATAAAGCAAGTTTGCATATCAGTGAGATATGCAAATTAACTGCCAACCAAGATGGCGGCCGGCAGCCAGGCAGATGACTCGAACAGGGATGCTTGCTTGCTTCAGTCATGGAGGAAGCTAAGCCTTGCCGGTGTCTCGGCTGCTCTCTAAGCAACACTGTAACAAATATAGAAGCTAAACAAAACCCTGGGCTTCAGCCAGCAGGATCACAACATTGTTTCAAATACAAAGGCAAACAAAGTCCAGAAACCTGCTTTCAGCAGTGGAGGCCTAAGAGCTGGAGCCAAGCCTCAAAGCTAAAGCTGGCCCAGAATAAAAAAAAAGAAAATCGAGCGG
>NW_006293318.1:480702-484013 GCF_000327345.1 Myotis davidii
GTGGTGCCGCAACCTCCCGATCGACCCTGCCTTGAGTGTGACAGGGGTCGGTGCCCCAACCCCCCAATTGGCCCTACCCTGAGCATGACTGGGGGTGGCATTGCAATTTCCTGATCCGCCCTGCTCTGTTCATGACAGGGGGTGGCGCCCCAACTCCTCAATTGGCCCTGCTCTGAGCCCGACCAGGGGCTGCACCTAGGGATTGAACCTGCCCTCTGCCACCTGGGAGCAGGCCTCAGCCAGCAGGGCATTATCTCCTGAGGGGTTCCAGACTGTGAGAGGGCACAGGCCGGGCTGAGGGACCCCCCCTTCCCCCCGCATGCACAAATATAATAAAAGTGTAATATGCCAATTGACTGAATGACCAAACAGGAGAAGGACTGTCCGGAGGACCTTCCGGACAACCATGCTATGACAACCACTGGTGCCACGGTACCCAAGGCAGGTGTGATGGCACCATCACCCCATGATCACCCTGCAGAGGGAGGCCCAGGCAACCCTATGTGGGGGCAATGGATGGCGGGGCTCCGTGATCGATTGCCACAAAAAGGGAGGCCCAGGCCATCAGGCGGCAGGGTGATTGATGGGCAATGTGGGCTCCACAATCGCCCCGCAGAGGGAGGCCCAGGCCACTGGCCAGCGATGCTGTCGCGGGTGTGTAGGGCCAGCCAGCGATCACCTTGCAGTGGGAAGCCTAGGCCAGCCAAGTGATTGCACCCCATGCTTATTGCCCACAGATGGAGGCAACTGGTGTTGGGGGAGGGGGAGACAGCGCCGCACAGATGGCAAGCAGTGGCAGCAGTGGGAGCAAAGCCAGCTGCCGACAGGTGGGAGAAGGAAAGCCCCAGTAGGTCCTAATCACTGGCCAGGCCTAGGGACCCTACCCAAAGGGTCCCATATTGTGAGTTGGTCCAGGCAGGGCTGAGGGACAGCCCCACCCCACCCCTGTGCATGAATTTCATGCACCGGGCCTCCAGTTAATAAATCATAATACAAGAATAAACTCCATGTTTAATGTACTCACAACTGTAAACCTACTTTTACCCACCCCTGTACTTAATAAAGTTTCATAAAGAAAACTATGATCTTTAATTCTAATATTTTTAATCCATTCCCCTTCATTTTAAAAAAAAAGGTCATCTAAATTTCAAAAAACTTTGCTGTTTCCAGCTGCTTCATTTCACAGATGAGGAAATTTTTCTCCAGAAACATCAAATGAATCTTCAGTTATACCGGGAAGCTCAGGCTGAAAACCATCGCTCTGCTCTTGGCAGATCATCTTAAAACTCGACATTTTCCTTTGTCTTCAGTTTAGAAGTGTATCCTGATAGCTGTCCAAGAACCATTGAATGTGCCCACTTTCTGATGCTTCTTTCTGTATGAAGATTATTTATGGACCAGTTGTACATTTTTCTTTGGGAATAGCTAAAAGTATAAGGGCTTGTGTATAACCCTAGCTAAGTTTTCTCTTGCTGTTTGCCCAGTATACTAAACATGGAATAATAACTTCAGCTGCTAATTTGTGTTAGAACCTGCAGCCGGAAACTATTCCAGGAACAAAATCTAATAGCATACCTGAGATTTTTGCCAAATGAGAGCCTAATCCCAACCTAAAATTTGGGTCACCTTCAGTTCAATACGTGGCCACTTAATTGAAACAAAGGCCAATGATTAAAAGATATCCCACTTTTACATTCATCTCAAAGGCACCGGTCGGTGTGGCTCAATTGGAGTGTTGTCCCATCTACTGAAAGGTTGCCTGTTAGATTCCCAGGAAAGGCTCATACCTAGGTTGTGGGTTTGATCCCTGGTTGAGGCACCTAAGGAGGCAAACAATCAGTGTTCTCTCTGACATTGATGTTTCTCTCTCTCCCCCAACACTCCCTCTCCCTAAAATTAACAGCATAGCTCAGGAGGGGATTTAAAAAGAAAAAGATGCTTAAATTTATCTCAAAGATGCTGAAGAAAGAAGAAACACTATCAAATAAACAATGGTACAATGGTTTATCACTTGGCATTTCATACTCACTAAAGAAGCTATTTTAAACTAATTTACACAATATTAAAATATAATTTTTGTCAATATTAAGTTTATATTTAATCTATATCTATCTATCTATCTATCTGAAATAAATTTGTTAAGGCATTCCCAAAACATTCAAGAAAGTTTTGGTCTTTGCCCTAACTGGTTTTGCTCAGTGGTTAGAGCGTTGGCCTGCAGACTGAAGGGGCCCAGGTTCGATTCTGATCAAGGGCATGTACCTTGGTTGTGGGCACATCCCCAGTAGTGGGTGTGCATTCCTCTCTGTAAAAAGTCGGTAAAATATATTTTTTTAAAAAAGAAAGTTTTGGTCTGACCTTTTTACTAGCATTTTGATTATGCCATAGATATAGATTTTAAAAATAAAACAACACTCTATTGCTGCCTATTATAGTTATTGGGATGCAGTGCCTATCTCTTATCACCTGAATATTCTTCATTGATGCTGACATCCATTATGTAGATTGTATAGTTGTCACCTTCTTGATTTTATCAGACAGAATGGAGGTTTTCGTATGACAACCAGAACTCATATACTAGACTTAATGATCTATAAATGGTTGGTTATTTAATATGTACAATGGTAGCCTTTGTCCAGTTATGCAACCAGAAATAAGAAGCAAGTTAGGTCATGCACAGATAGTAAACACTCATGGCTGCTACCTGGATGACAGTAAAAGTGAGGGATCACCAATTTTAGGATGCATATTGATAATAGTTGTGTTATAATGTTTCTTAAAAATGCACAGCAATCATTGTGGCAGATAAGGTGCATTGATGATTGATAAATTTAGTGCTCAAAAGTTTAAGGAGAAACTGGAAATGTGCCAAGTATCAAATGTCTTTATAGAAGGCATTTATTAATTACAGAGGGGAAAATCTTGACTGTGAGAAAACACCGAAGACAGCCACCTAACTGCGAACAATGTTAACGTCACCACTAGTAAGATATTGAGATCATGAATACTGATATCATGGATTGAGAAGAAACTCATCTAATCATGGATCACAAATCCAAATTGAGGAGCAGTCTATAAAAAATATGGTTGATATTCTCCAAAAGTGTTAAGCTCATGTCAAAACAAAGTAAGACTGAGGAACTATCATAGGAAACTAAGGAGAAAAAACAATGAAGTGGATCCTGGAGAGGATAATGGAATTGAAATAAGAAAGCAATAGAGAATGGTGAAATTTGATTTAACCTTAGGGGAAGCTGAGTGAAGGGTATACTAGAAGTCTACTATTTTGTAACTTCTCTCTCTGTCTACAA
>NW_006293318.1:485030-495768 GCF_000327345.1 Myotis davidii
AGCAAAAAATGAACATACAAGAAAAACAAATAAAAGCTCATAGACAGACAACAGTATGGTGGTTACCAGAGGAAAGGGGGGTGGGGGAAGAGTAAAGAGGGTCAAATATATGGTGACAGAAGAAGATTGGACTCTGGGTGGTGGTGGGCATACAAAGCAATATACAGATGATGTATCATAGGATTGTACACTTTAAACTTAGGGGATTTTATTAACCAATGTCACCCCCCAAAATTTAATAAAAATAAAAATTAAAAAGATAGACCAAAGAAAGCTCATGTTCTTAACCCCTATACTGTACTATACACAGGAGTTGAGCATTTAAACATGGATAAAAACAATCATCTAGCTTATAAAGAATTCAGACATGAGAGATTAATCCTATTGTTGCCACAGGGACCAGTTCAAGGAAGTAATGAAGGCTGTGTTTTCAATGAACTAGAACCTTCATTTCATCCAAGGCCCTGCTATAAACCTCACATCATGTATCTAGTTATTGCTGCATAGAAAATGATCCAAAATTTATCTTCAAATAATAAGCATTTGTCACTCGCCAAGAATATGTGGGTTTGCTGGATAGTTCTGTTATCATCCAGGCTTTGGCTCACCTTGGCTGGCTCATTTATTCTCTGATTTTATGTCGGCAGTCATTCTGGGTGGCTTCACTCACAAGTCTGGCTATTGACTGTTGGGCTACCTGGCCTTATTCCCCTGATGAGCAGGACTCTAAGAATGAGGGCAAGGCCTGTTGAGGTTGAGAAAAGACACATCATCATTTCTACCATTTTTATGAGACATGGCAAGTCATAAGGCATGTCTAGATTTAAAGGATAAATACATTCCATTTATTGATGGAAAGAGCACTGAAGTCACATTTCAAAGAAGCTATGAAGAATTTGGGATATATTTGTAATCTCTCTCTCTCTCTCTCTCTCTCTCTCTCTCTCTCTCTCTCTCTCACACACACACACACACACACACAATGTATCTATCTTCTGCATGAATAATTCTATGATTTTATCACCTGAGACACTCCCTCAGTGACTGCACACATTTCCATTTCACATGTGTCTGTGCAAACATATTTTAGAGGTCTCTTGCTTCTGGGAGTCCGCAAATACTGGTCAGCCTTCTTGACACAGATGAAGCGATTCAATTTGCAGTTGTAACTTTTATGTGAGTAGCTAGAAGATAGGCTCTGGAAGATTGATTGGTTTCTACTATAGTCTCAGATGTTCACATGTAGCAAGTTTGTGAGTTTGCTGAGAGTGAGAAGGCTTTCTGCATAGCCATATTTAAGATACACTGCACTTCGCAGTTAGGGGTCACACTTTCTGTAAGACTTTAGTATGGCTAGTTTGCCTACAAATCAGGGAAGTTTGGTATCATCTACATTCCTCCAGTTTAGTCTCTCTTTTGCAGTGGCAAGGGAAGGTCCCCTGTCCCACCTGCTGAGTTACTAAGTGCACTGTGTTAGTTACGTTCCATACAGTAGTCATGTGTTCCTTCCAGCATCACCAATTTTTTTTTTAATGGAAAAGTAAAGGTTAGAGCAGTTAAATAAATTGTCCAGTACACAGTTAAGATTTTAAGCAGAATTTGAGCCCAAATCTATTTAAAATAAAAGTTCATTTTTCTAAAAATGAAGTTGTATTTTGGAAATCTTATAATAATTAAACAATTAGTCATTTACAATTCAGGTCAATATATATATACACACATATATGTACAATGTATAAAATGACCTCTGTTTTACAGATTCATAGGTTATTCTGATTGAAAGCAATTCTTCATTTGATGAGTAAGATCTAGGCCTCAACTTCCCCAGGCAATTAGTTGACTTGTTATTTTACCTATTTTTTTTTTAGTCTTCTTTTATTTTTCCTGTATTGTTTACTGAATGTTATATAGAGTGTTAGCATAGTAATTTTTTAATCATCTTTCTAGATTGTGCATTTTCTCTTTATAAACTAAGCACTGATTTGTGATACTGGTTGAAACATGACATAATAGTTATATACCTTTATTGAAAAAAGTCTCACTTCTTGGATGTTGATATTCTTGGAAGAGATTATTTTTGTTTTGTTATTTTCTGGTTATTTTGTTCAGTTGAAATATAATGCTACTAAATGGTGGAATATACTTTAGCCATATTGTTCAGATACATGGATTTGTACTGACTGTATTTATTATCAATCAGGAATATATGACTCTATAGGAAACTAAGACACAAGTCTTATCCACAGAGGTGGTTCATTTAGGAGTAGGTGCTTATTAGAGCTTATGTTATTTAGATAAGAATTATAATGGGGTGTTTTAAGAAATGCTTTTTTTTTCTGATCACAAAATTATTACATATTATTTATAGAATAATCGAACATTAATGACAAATAAAAGGAAAATAAGTGCCAGAGATTCAAAATTTAGAAATTATTACTAATTGTTTGGGACACTTCCTTTCATTATTTTTTCAAATGGCATGGTGGATATCATAGTCTATATAGATGTATATACTATTTTTTCTACATATAACATAAATGTGTTTTAATATAAATAGAATAAAGAAATAAGAAAATCAAGGAATGAAAGAAGACAAGTACATTGTGTTAAGATCATTACTAGAATGAAAAATTCTAAACTTTATTTAATCGCTTACCAAATTATAATTTATAGAAAACCTACTTTTTACTCATTGGTTCAGTCATGGAAATGTAACCCCTATATGTATGAAACTCAGGCTGGTAAAATTTCAATTTCATGATAGACTAGGAATAAGAGAGGTAACTATGGTATTCTTTTGATAATAGAGTGGAGGGATATTATCTGAGGAATTGGTTATTATCAAACAATGAATGAGACTTAGAATTTTCTTTGTGATATCATATGTACACTTTTTTGACACTGAAACATACCGACATTTTAAATATGAGTTATCACTGTAATACATTAAAAATAACCTAATATTTCATTAAAGCCCCAGAGCTTCACAGTTTTAGTATTTGCAAAGGGAAGCTGTAACATGCACTGACCTGGTATGAGATTCAGTTCATTCTTTGTTTTACTCCTATTCTCAATAATCAGGGGTTTTCAAATTTATCCCTTGTTTCATGTGGTTTTGTTTGTTTGTTTGTTTTAGGCTGGGGCCACACAGATGTTTGAAAAAGAGATGCAATCTAAAGGGAAAATTTTCTTATCTGTTAGAGTCAATACTGTGAATGGGGCATCAGGGAACTATAATTGGTATTCTTTTAATAAAAGGACTCTTTTCTTCTTGGTGAACAATCTGAGTCATTGAATGGCTTCACTAAGGGAGGAGCTCATCCATTTTGCCACCAGACAGGTTTAATACAACTAAAGGCAACAACAAAGTGGTAGAAATAAGATTTATAATAAAGTTGAACAGGAATCTTACAGATTAAAACATAGTTCATCAAAGTGGGTTTACTGCTAAGCATACATTTCAGCAAATTTCTTTATCTGTACTGGGAAAATACCGGCTCTTACACAAAATACCGACTTCTGTGCATGGGCCACGAAGTTTCAATCGCACTGTATGTGCACGCCGGTATTTTGTGGAAGAGCCACACTGAAGGGGACAAAGAGCCGCATGTGGCTTGCGAGCAGTGGTTTGCCAACCACGGTCCTAGGGAATGCAGACTGGTGCAGCCACTAAGGAAAACAGTATGGAGTTTCCTCAAAAAATAAAAAAAAAAATGGAACTCCCATTTGATCCAGTGATCCCACTTCGAGAAATATATCCTAAGAAACCTGAAACACAATCTGAAAGAATATATGCACCCCTATGTTCATAGCAGCACAATTTATAATAGCTAAGATTTAGAAATACTTCAAGTGCCCATCAGTAGAGGAGTGGATAAAAATACCTGTGGTACATTTACACAATGGAATACTATGAAGCAATAAAGAAGAAGGGACTCATCTTTTGAGACAGCATGGAGGGATTTGGAGAGTATTATGCTAAGTGAAGTAAGCCAGTTAAAGAGTATCAAATGATCTCACTCATATGTGGAATCTAATGAACAAAATAAACTCATGAGCAAAATAGATCCAGAGACATAGAAGCAACAGACAGGAATTTCAGAAGGAAGGTGGGGTTGGAGGGTGAGGGTGGGGAGAGATTTAACCAGGGAATTTGTATGCATATATGCATAGCTTATGGACACAGACTATAGAGTGGTGAAGGCCTGGGAGGGACAGGTGTGGGAGGAGAGGGTCAATGGGAAAAAAACAAACAAAACATAAAACAAAGGGGACATCTGTAATATTTTCAACAATAAAGATAAATTTTAAAGAATAAAATGGTCATCTATTAGTACCTATTAATAAAATGCATTTAAAGGTACATAGGAAAGGCTATTGGCCCACCATAGTCAAATTTGCAGTAACTTGAATAGGAAGTAAGGTCATTAGATCTATATTTAGCCATTTATCTACATGAAACATTTATTTTGACAAACTTATTGAGTACTTACTATGTACTTTATTCTAAAAATGGGATAATGAATTAGACACAATCCCTTTTCTCAAAGTTTTATTACCCTAGGTTCTGGGACTATAGGTAGCTATTATACTATGTCAGTACTCCTATAATAGATGTATAATAAAATTCTAAGAAATAACATGTCACTCAAAGATCCTAAGGAGGTTGGCTTCCTGTAAACAGAGATATAACTGAAAACTGATATGATCAGATCTGTGCTTTAGCCCAGAAATTCTAATAAAATGTGGTGGGCAGTTGAAAGGGTTTTATTGATGCTGGAGTTAAAGAGATTGGTTAAAGATTTTTGATCCATTTGTAGCAGAGCAAGTGAGGGTTTTATTGATAGTGGGTGGAAGGAGCACCTACCTCTGCAACAAAGGGAAAAAGATGGGAATATTTTTATTTTTACTTCTCTGGGCACATGATGGTGTTAACATTTAGCGCGCACACACACACACACACACACACACACACACACACACACACATAGTGCTGTGCTATTAAAAAATTAAACTTTATTATACATCTTATGTTATACCAAGTTCTTTTACTGTATAACTTCATATCTAAAGTTTTGAAGGTTTTTAATCTATGACCTTAAATCACAAAGATATCGAGTATTTTGAAAGTACTTCAGATTGAGTATTTTGATTGTCAAATATTTAGTCTTATGTGTGCTAGTGGATCTTAAACTAAAAATCATGTAAGTATTTTTATTGGATAAAATAAATTAAATGTTGATTTGAATTTGTACAATAAGACTTTTTGTCTAACATTGAGGTTAATGTAAAAGTACTTCAAGTGTAATTTCATACTATATAAGTACTATTTTGCAACTATAAGACCTGTATTTAGGTCCATTAAAAATAATTTCAATAATATTCTTTAAGTAAAAGAGTGGTAACCCAAAACAAATAAATACAATATTAATTTGTATTTATTATGTAATTTCACAAATTAAGCAGATACCCATTTTTGCAATTGCTGAAAAATAAATTTAAATATATTAAAAGGATATGCAGTGTCTTGCTTCCTCAGATTATTAGACATTTATATTATACTTTATCATAAATGTCTTCTTTTCCTTCATTTTCCAAAATAAATTCCATATTCATTCACAAAATACTTTGTTTTGGAAAATGAAGAATGATGCTTTTTGTGTATTATGTTATTTATTTTCATATTTTCAAAAATTAGATAATTTGATTAACCATAATTTAATTTCTTTCACTGTATGGCTTTATAAAAAATTAACTAATTAATTAAAAAAATTTAAAAAATTGCCCAACAGAAGGAATGTAATCAAAACTCAGACCCTTCAATTGTCATGAACAACCCACTGCTCAGGAACAGGTCACTGGGGCATGAGTGTGAAAGAAGCCTAGCCATAATCTTGTGGCAGCAGAGAGAAGGGCCCTGTACCAAGAACTGGCTAATGTAATCATTATCATTGAGCAAGACACACGACCTCCTTATGCCTAGGTTTCTTTCCTTACACAGTTGGCAATATTGTCAATACACCTCCTTATCCAAAATTATATTTTTCTCATTCTACAGAAGAGAGCATTCATAGGTTTTCAGGAACTTTTTGGTCTGAGGAAAACATGAAAGAAAATAAAACCTTCAGTAGCACAATGACCAGTAATATAAGAAAGTAGGAATGTAGCCTAAGATTAAAAACAACAACATAAATACATATAAACAAATTACTTTTGTTAAATGGTCATTTTCACTGTCATATGCAACATTGATTTAACCCGAATAGTTGTGCTACTTCATGATAAATAGACACTGTCTTCTGGCAGAGTTACATAGTATGTTAATTTGTTTAAAACCTATATTTCTAATGTGTTCCATATTGAGAACAAGTAAATCAATAGTTCAGGAACTTTTATTTCAAAAAAACAAGAAAGCAAACACAATGTAAACATTAATATTCTTGATCTGTAATAAAAATTATAAATTGTGACTCCAGGTCAATCAGACTAAGTTGCCCATATTCCTCCCATTTTACAGATGATGAAACAGGCTCTCACATAGTTGCCAAGATAGTTTCATTGCTTTACTAATTGCCTGGATGTTCCTAATGGATTTCTGTGATTTAGGGGTCTCTAGCTATTAGATTTGTCATCGATGTCATGAGTGAATTGGATAAAATCATATTTTAGTCTCCTAGATTTTTTTGGTATTGGGATTTACCTAACTACAGTTGTATATAAAGCTCCTATGCAGTATAGATTATTGAAAATATAGTAGAAGAAAAAAATTGACTCAAACCCTTTGAGTTCTGTTCCCACTGCCACATGCTAGCGGGGCAAGCTGGAAAAGGTCAATGGGGAATCAGGGGAACAGATGTAATACTTTCAACAATAAAGATTTTTTTTAAAAAAAAAGAAGAAAAGCATTGTGCTGCTCTTGGATCAGACAATTGTTCCAAGCAGTCTCTGTTTGTGTGCAGTATACAGTTTAGTAGAGATCCTAGCAAATAACTCCACATACGCCAGTGTTTCAAAAAGAGCCTCTGAGTTAACGAATTTCCTCTTCTTTAATTCACCTACTAGGCTAATCTTCCTTTAAAACAAAACAAAATGCTTCCTTGCTCCCATGCCTCTGCCTAAAATTTGTATTGCCTCCTTGACTTACTATTATCTAAATTTCTATTCTTCCGCCTTACTTTAAAGCTTATACATTGCCTGTTGTAACTGCAATCTCCCCCTCCCCCACCCCCAATGCATCTTTACTCCAATTAGCCCAGTCTCATCACTACTCACTGGCTTCCTTAATTCTCGTTGCCATACTCACTTCCATGCCGTTACTCCTATCTTATTCTTCTCTTAATGAAACATGTGCCATTTTTATAGGTCCAGCACTTTCTTACCTTTCGCTGTAAACTCTTCCAAGACCAGTCTCCCTTTTGGCTTCTGGCAGCCAAGTCATGGATTTAATAACTGCCTAATCATGATGAATTTTGTGTGGAGCTTGTGTTATTGGCTTTCTGCCTTTCTCATCCCTTGAGAAACTTACTAGGGCTCATGCATGAATAAAACCACAGTAGAGCTTGCCTCTTTTTGCCAAGACTATACTCAGGTAAACTGACAAAGCAGGGATTCTTTGTAGACTCACTTGACAGTACCATCATGATTTCTGGAAGCGCATTATGAAGTAAAAGGGATTGAGATTTTCACCTATGCTGTTGGTTTAAAAACGTAGCCCAATGTTTAAATATTTACCTCTATCTGTACTATGTGGTATATTTGTGTTTGAATTTTCCCTCCATAGGTTGGTCCATTAGTTCCAGTTCTCTGGATGCCATACTACATTTCTTGCCAGGAGATGTGTATATACCCAAGAAGATGAGTGTGTAAATCATTTTGAACATATGTTCGCCATTTCAGTGTTTTACCTTAAGCACTCAGGTGTAAGTGGAATTTTATATGGATCTCCCATTAAACGTTGAATGGAAGCATTCAGCAAAACACAGGGCTGTTAAACATATGTCCTCAGCAATCATGTGCCATCTCTTCCTTAAGTTCATTCTTCCCTTAATATAGGTTGCTGAATTTGCAACTTCTGTCTCAGGGATTTTTATCATCGCAGCAAATCCACTGAAAAATATCCCTACTAAGCATTGTTGCTTTATGTCATAACTTCTTTTATTAATTACTAGGGACCCAGTGTACGAATTCGTGCACTTTGAAAGGAAATGTGGGCCGTGAGGCTGCAGTAGTCACAGGGGCGGTTTTCAGCTCCTCCCAACACAGCCTTTGGTTCCCTGTCTGCCGGCAGCCCCACTCCTGCTGCCACTGCTCCCACGCGCTGACGGCGTTGGCCCCGTTTGCACCTGCTGATGGTGCAGAGCGATTGGGGCTGGTGCCAGCAGTGGTGGGGGTGGCAGCTGCTGCCCCGATTGTCCCTCAGGAGCATGGGGAGGTGGAGAAGCCCTCAGGGGTGTTCAGGGCCAGCAGACACCGCTCACACCCACAGATGGCACTGAGTGATCAGGACTGGTACCGGGCACGGGCAGCAGGTGCAAGTGGCGGCTCTGGCGCCAGCTGCGGGTGCAAGCAGGGCCGGTTCTGGCTGTGGGTGCGAGTGGTGGTGGCTCCCGTGCTGTCAGCAGGTGCGAGTGGGGTCAGCGCCGGCAGCAGGTGCGGCTCTCCCTTATGACAGCAACCGGCACTCCACCTTGGTCTGGCACCTCCGCTCACCTGCTCCACCATCCCATTGTGGCCATCACCTGCCATGTTCCGCATACACCCCCCCAGTGGTCAGCCCACATCATAGTGACTGGTTGTTTGGTTGTTTGATTGTTCTGGTTGTTCCACCGTTTGGTCTATTTGCATATTAGCCTTTTATTATATAGGATGGTTCAACCTGTATAGTAAGGATTAAGCTTCTTCAATTCTTAAGAAAAGAAATAGGGAGATACTTGGTAATCGTTGCTCGGAAACCACAAAAAAATGTGGGTGTGCTTCTTTTTGTTTTGTTTTTGTATTGACCATTGTTTGCTTGCATCCTAGAAGTAAATGTAAATGCTTAACTTTTAATCCATTACCACAAACATTTCCAGAGCACACATTATGGCCAAGGTATCACACCAATCACCAGGAGCAAAGGAATGCGAAGGTCATACTTGCTGCTCCTCAGTAAGCAGAGTAAGTGGCAGACTTCAGCTGAACTATACAACTGCACTAAATAAAATATGGCTCGTATCAAAGTAAGATGATCAGTATGAGAGTAGACCAGGAGAGGGGGTAATTGGTTCTGCTAAAGCATCCCTCAGTCACCTTTTCATCAAGCTACCTTGCACTAATGGGGCACATAAATAACAGAAGTGTGCCATAGGTTATCCAATAAAATCAAAACTGGAATGCCTCCTCTCTCCTAAGAAATATAAAGCTCATTTATTTGTAGGTGGAATGCGTATCACATGTGTGGCTGCACCCTCTGAAGAAATGGTATGTTTCTCCCTTTACCACAAAGACTGGAAAACATAGTTTGGAGTCTAAACCCTAAGTTATTGTTATATATCATTTTAATCAGAGTAAAACGTATGCCCTGTGTTATATGTTGCACTCTTTTTTCTTTTGTCTCAAGGCTTTATTTACATTGCTTAAATGGAGCAGAGCATCAGGTTACTTTTATAGTTTTGATTTAAAAATATGTCTGGATGTGTGGAAAGCCAGCACAATTGGTTGGTATGTAGCAAAACCCATGAAAATATTAAAAGTAAATTAATTAGGGTAACATTGATTAATAAAAATATATGTTTTAGGTGTAAAATTTTCAATACATCATCTGTACGTTGCATTGTGTGCTCATAACCAAGTCGAGTCTCCTCCTATCACCTATATTTGACCCCCTTTATCCTCTTCATTCTCCCCGCATCCTCTCCTCTCTGTTAACTACCACCATACTGTTGTCAGTGTCTATGAATTTGTTTTAATTTTATGTTGCTTTCTGTTTTATATCCTACATCTGAGTAAAACCATATGGTTCTTGTCCTTTTGCATCTATTTCACATAGTATTATACTCTTAAGATCTATCCATGTTTTTGTAAATGGCAACATTTCACCATTTTTATGGGTGAGTAGTATTCCTTTGTACATATACATATTCTTATAGAATGCCTATTATCAGTAAGATTAGGGGCCCAGTGCACGAATTCGTGCACTTTAAAAGGAACCATGGGCCACGAGGCTGCAGTGGGCATAGTGGCGGGTCTCAGCCCATCCTCCATGCCCCTCTCACACACAATACAGTATTGGAAATCCTAGCCAGAGCAAATCACACAAGAAGAAGAAATAAAGGCATCCAAATTAGAAAGAAATAAGTAAAACTGTCATTATTTGAAGATGACATGATATTGTACATAGAAAACCCTAAAGACTTCACCAAAACGCTACTATATTTAATAAATGAATTTGGCAAGAGATGTGGCTGCTGGCCCCGATCACCCCTCAGGAGCAGAAGGGGGTGGAGAAGCCCTGAGGGGGCATCGGGGCTGGCAGCCGCCACTCATACCCACTGATGGTGCCAATTGGGGCTGGCAGTGGGTGTGAGCAGTGGCTCCGGCGCTGGCAGCAGGTGCGAGCACCAGTGGGACCAAGACACAGGGGAGTAAAGAATTTTCAGTAACCACCAGTGGCTCGCCCCCATGACAGCGACCAGTACCCTGCCTTGGTCTGGCACCCCCACTCACCTGCTCCATCATCCCACTGCACCCAATGCTCACC
>NW_006293318.1:495989-499532 GCF_000327345.1 Myotis davidii
TCACCATTTTATGGGTGAGTAGTATTCCTTTGTACACATACATATTCTTATAGAATGCCTATTATCAGTAAGATTAGGGGCCCAGTGCACGAATTCGTGCACTTTAAAAGGAACCATGGGCCACGAGGCTGCAGTGGGCATAGTGGCGGGTCTCAGCCCATCCTCCATGCCCCTGACTGGCCCCTCCAACTGCGGCCATGGTTCCCTGTCTGCTGCCAGCGCCTCTCCAGCAGCCACCGCTCCCACATGTTGACATCGCTGGCCCCACTTGCACCCACTGGCGGTGTGGAGCTATTGGGGCTGGCGCCAGCAATGGGTGCAAGCAGGGCCATCACTGAAAGCAGGTGTGAGATGTGGCTGCTGGCCCCGATCACCCCTCAGGAGCAGGAGGGGGTGGAGAAGCCCTGAGGGGGCATCGGGGCTGGCAGCCGCCACTCATACCCACTGATGGTGCCAATTGGGGCTGGCAGTGGGTGTGAGCAGTGGCTCCGGCGCTGGCAGCAGGTGTGAGTGGGCCCAGCATCAGCAGCAGGTGCAAGTGCTGGGCGGGACCGCGGCACACAGGAGCAAAGAATTTTCAGTAAACACCAGAGGCTTGCCCCAATGACAGCAACCAGCGCCTCTCCTTGGTCTGGTGCCCCCACTCACCTCCTCCAGCATCCCACCTAGGCCGATGCCTACCATGTTCCACTCCCTGCCACACACTGCCGACGTCTGCCACATTCCACGCGTGCCCCCTGATGGTCAGCGCATGTCATAGTGACCAGTTGTTCAGTTGTTCTGCCATTCAGTCTATTTGCATATTAGGATTATATATATATGGAATAACAATGGTTGGACAGGGTGTGGAGAAAAGGGAACCCTTTTGCACAGATAGTCAGAATGGAAATTGGTGCATCCCTCAAAAAAATTAACAATAGAGCTACCATATGACCCATAAATCCCTCTGCTGGGTATCTACCCCAAAATTTTGAAAATATTATTCATAAAGATTAGGTAACCCTATGTTCATCACATCATTATTCACCATAGCAAAGATGTGCAAACCATGCAAATGTTCTTTGACCAATGATGACATGGCACATTTTAATATAGGTTAAAACACCTCTCAGATCACTTTTATAGCTGACTCGTTCAGTTTTATAATTGAAGAAATACATTTAATTACCTGATTTAAGATTACCTTTGAGGAGCACATACTTTAGGGAATCATAGTTTGAAAAGCTTCAAGTCTTTTTCCTCATACCAGCCCTACTTAAACCTCTCCATGG
Organism: Myotis davidii; assembly: GCF_000327345.1. Classification (NCBI taxonomy): domain Eukaryota; kingdom Metazoa; phylum Chordata; class Mammalia; order Chiroptera; family Vespertilionidae; genus Myotis; species Myotis davidii. The sequence continues at coordinate 497,261 of NW_006293318.1, forward strand.
TTCCTGCAACTTTTGCTGCTGCGTTGTTCCTTGACCAGAGAAATGGCTTAAGAAACACTTGCTTAGCCCTCACCGGTTTGGCTCAGTGGATAGAATGTAGGTCTGTGGAATGAAGGGCCCCAGGTTCAATTCCGGTCAAGGGCATGTACGTTGTTTGCGGGCACATCCCCAGTAGGGAGTGTGCAAGAGGCAGCTGATCGATGTTTCTAACTCTCTATCCCTCTCCCTTCCTCTCTGTAAAAAATCAATAAAATATATTTTTTAAAAAAGAAACACTTGCTTACCCTTGCCTTATGCATTTATTACTAGAGAAATACCTTTTAGTTCATCCCTTAGTCTTTCCTGTAATACCGCAGGCAATTCTTTCAGATCAAAGTGATAAGAGATGCTGTAGAACATCTTTAGATGTTGACTGGTTTTGTTCATAATCTCAACTCACCTGCTTTACCAGCTAAAAAATATTAGGTAACTAAGCCTCTTTGTCCTTTAGTCCTCAGTTTTCTCATCTATTAAATGGGGATAATAATGACTACCTGCAGTCAGTGTAAAAATTAAGTAAGTTTATCCACATAAGGTGACTGGCACATAACATTGTGTACTTATTATTATTGCTATGACTGTCACCATGAAATTGCACACATTTCTTTGACTCCCTTAATGAATAATATATTTCCATGAAGAACATTGAAAATCACGTTTCTGTTTTGACTCCAAAACCTGGTAGTCAAATTCTGAGACAACCTGAATAACTTGGATAGGATGAGAGTCTTACATATAAGTGCTTGAAGTGATTTAGGTTGGGATTCCTGGGAGATTTAGGTCACAAAAGCCATATAAAGAAGCCATATAAAGACACTTTATCTACGTTATAGGTTTGATAATTCAATAGTTGCCTTTTTGGGCTACTGTAATTTATTAGTCAGTTCTTAACATACATTTTAATATGAAGCTAATTTTGTTAACTTTTTATGCCATTTAAAAATTAGATTTATGGTCCTAGCTGATTTGGCTCAATGGATAGACCATTTACTTGTGGAATGAAGGGGCCCCGGGTCTGATTCCAGTCAAGGGCATGTACCTTGGTTGTGGGCACATCCCCAGTAGAGAGTGTTGCTGATTGATGTTTCTCTCTCATCGATATTTCTAACTCTCTATCTCTCTCCCTTCCTCTCTGTAAAAAATCAATAAAATATGTTTTTTAAAAATAGATTTATGGTCCTAGCTGATTTGGCTCAGTGGATAGAGCGTCGGCTTGCGGAATGAAGGGGCCCCGGTTTTGATTCCAGTCAAAGGCATATGCCCAGGTTACGGGCTCCATGCACAGTGGGTGGTGTGCAGGAGGCAGCCAACCAATGATTCTCTCACATCAATGTTTTTCTCTCTCTCTCCCTCTCTCTTTCTCTCTGAAATCAAAAATATTTTTAATTAGATTTATGAAAAAACATATCCATCAAAAGTAAGGTTGGGAGGTATTTATGAAGTAGCCACAGATGATTTTTGTTGGCCTGAGAATTGGACTTACTGTAAAATTTTGAATATTTATCAGGTTTTGAATCAAAGAATTCATTAGTAGTTAGTGAAAATCACTATGCTAGTTTATTTTTCTCTTGCTAATAGTTTTGAGTGAAAGTATAAAATGTTTTGTTGGATTAATTTTTTTTCCATAGTGATGTACAGTAGAGGAATGGAGAAAAGCTACTATAACTTCAAATATTTAGGTTTTCCACTTCACTGTTCTTACTCTATACATTGTGAAGGATGGCGCCCACAGGGACTGTTTGATGGAAGTCTCTGTATTAGTAGAGCTATGCTCTCCCAGCTGAAAACCCTGCATAGAGTGATTGCTGTGGATCCCTGTCCATCTGGCTTCCACCCTGTCTGGGAACCCTGGGAATTCCAATGGTTTTTCATGTGGTAGCAACACCATTTGGGACAAGGGGATGAGTATTATATGCCAAACATTGTGTAGTAGACCCTTTCTCTACATTATAGGTTTGATAATTTGACAAATAAAAAAAAAATTGTTGAAAGAGCCTAGTTATTTGACTAATGAATATTTGTAGGCCAGAACCAGAAACTCTTAAACAATATTTTTAAAAAAATCTTTATTGTTAAAAGTATTATGTATGTCCCTATTTTCCCCCCATTGACCTGTTTTAGCCCAGCCCTGTCCCCCACCCCAGTCCTTCACCACATCATTGTCTTTGTCCATGACATAAGGCATATATGTGTACAAGTTCTTTGCTTAATCACTTCCCACCCACCCACCCAC